>NC_067398.1:547280159-547598159 GCF_016432865.1 Antechinus flavipes
AAAGAAAGGTTTGCTTCAGATTTGTCTGTTTCCACTGAGATACACATGTTCTAAGGAGTGACCATTCAGGCTCATCTTCGTTCTTGTCACTCAATACTATGGCCAAAAGAAGTCTGAGTGTGAGGGTGCACAGAACCAAAGGGAGAGGGCCATTCCTAGAAAGCAGTGGTGACTTTGTTTTTTAAACTCAGGTTGAGTCTAGGAAATTTAGTGTAACTGTGCTTGGAGTATATCCTGAAGCTGTTGGTAGTTCTATTGGCATTTCACTGTATTGGAGGGAAAGTCCCACTGCTTTGGGCTGATGATCACCATTGCTTTGTATGGAAAACACATCAAGGAGATGAATTACATTGGGATCATTTGCAAAACTTTCTATCCTTTTGGCCTGAGTATTGCCTAGATTTCTTTAATGCTTCTTTGGCATGTTCATGGGGAAAAAAAGCAAGTTGAAGTTTAGGGTCATATTTTTAAGAGCATGGCTCTTATGAATGTGAAATAAAGTAAATTTTTGTAAAGAAACAGAATTTGGTATTACAGAAACGTTAGAGCATGAATTAGAATCTGAACATAAGAATTAGAGAGGATTTTAAGAGCCTAAAAAATGAAAGTAGCCCTTTACAAATCACTTTCTTACAATGACATTATGAAGTAGATGGTGTAATTATAATGTTTCCATCTTTACAAATGAAAAAAGTGAGAGTCAAATGAGTTAAGAGACTTGCAAACATTCACAGGGTTATTAAGTGCTGGAGGCAGGACTGAAATCCAAATTTTCTACTCCAGAAAAGCATCTGCTCCACTTACAAGTGGATAGTCTACCTCCCCATGAGTACCTCTAGTTCAAAAAATCTCACTGGAGTCCCTGAAGCAACCGATTACATTTTTAGATAGCTATCATTGCTAGAAAGTTTTTTCTTTATATGAACCTTAAAAATGCCAGCCTCTAACTTCTTTTTTCTTCTCCATAGTATTTTATTTTTCCAAATCCAGATAAGTTAGCAAAGATAGTTAAGCAAACCTAACCCTAGCCTCTCTTCCACCTAATGAAGTTTTAATTATTGAAGATTGCTGTAATATTCCTTCTCAGTCTTTTTATTTTTCCAAGGTAAGTATATAATTCTTTTTACTACTCCTAATTTTTAATCTCTGTACTTTCCAGGGCACCTTCACCTTCAAATTCTACATTTTTTTTGTATGTGGCATCCAATTTGGACATATTTATTTCCAGATATCCATGCCCAGAGTAGAATGCAATGAAACATGGTCTTTCTCTCTGCACATTTTGCTACTATTCATGTAGCCTCAGATTGTATTAGTTCTTTTGGTTGCTATGTCACATCTTTTATCCCCAAGGCTCAGCATAATTATTGGCACATAGTAGGCTCTGGATAAATACTTGTTGACTGACTGACTATTCCATATTGCTCTCATTCAGCTAAAACTCCCAGATTTTTTAAAAATAGTCACGTGGTTTTTTTTTTTTTAAAAAAAAATTTTTGGCTATGACTTATTACTCTGTATTTGGAGAGTTGATGTTTTAAATCCAAGTACAGGGCCTTATCTTCTTAGATAGGGGTACCACCCTTTTCCAGCTTCATTCAGTGAGAAATATCTATTACTGTTTTTTTTTTTTTTTGCCTATATAAAAGTCATTGATAAAAATGTTGGATGGAACAGGGATTTCATGAAATGGAAAATGGACGGAGGACAGTAAAATGGAGAAAAACTATTTTGTTCTTAATTTAAAACTCAAGAGTTTCCCTAGAGGTGAAGAATGATTTGAGAGGCCCTGTTTTCACATTACATAAATCCCTAGTTCTCTAATCATAATAAATTCCATCTGTAGCCTCAAATTATTATAGCAAATTGTGTCTTCTGAGAGAGTTGCATATAAGACTTTGTGCTCAAAAGACAAATTGGGCCTTCTGAGGAAAGGGAGTTAGAGATGAATACTGTGCAGTGAAAAAATCTCTAATATTAGCTTTAGTGGCATTCATGAGGGAGGGAATTATTGCTGTAATAACAGCCCCTTTCCAAATCTGAAATGGAGGAGAAGGCCTGTGTGTTTTATTGCCAATTAGCAACAGACCTGGTGAGTATGACTTAGAGATTGATAGAGCTTGTTGAGGGAAGAGGTGGAGCACCTGAGGAAAAGGACGCTTTATGCTGAAGAAACTAATTAGGGTGGCTCTTAATTTCTTAACTTAGAACTTTAGAATTGATTGTATGATTCCAGAGACCACCTAGCATGGCCTGCCCTCATCAGAGAAGGTGCTGTGCTAAGGAAGCATTTTGAAATTTCTGATTGTTTAGTAGTAGGATCAGTAGCAGCAGTGATACAGTATTTTATTGCTTCTGGGATGGTACAGACGGGGAAAGACTCATTGTATACAGCTGAATACAAGGAGGTGACTCACTTGAATGAAATAGAATGTATCAATAATAGCTGGCTGGACTGGCTTGGCCTCTTTTCAAACTTATTCATGCTAATACAAATCCTGAATATGTTGCAAGCAAAAACAAGTTGTGACTTATTCCTGTATGTCTTCAGTCAAAGGGAGATAGAAGAGTCAGACAGTTACTCTTTGAATAAATACAGAAAGCTATCATTTGTTTTTATAAATCCAAGCAACAGCTATTTTCCTCCCTTGGTACATAGTCCTTTTGAGTGTGAAACCATTGATTTCCTGCCTTTGCCCAGTGAAATAATGTGCTTACTTAACTGTTTTGTAATTTGAGACCACATTTCCCCCAACTAAGCTGCTAGTTCATTAAATGACTGGGTGATACAATGGATAGAGCACTGGACTTGCTAAGTCCTGAGTTCAAATCTTTTTGTTATAAATGTCACTGTGTTCTTGACCCAGTGATCCTACTGCTGAAGTCAATGACAGCAATGTTTTCTATGTAACAAAATAATCATATCAGCATTCTTAGTGGTCATAGAACACTGGAAACCAAGTAGATACTTCCTGGATGGGGGATGAACAAATTATTGGATATGAATGTGAGGTAGTATTAATTCAGAGGAATATAGCAATATTTGAAGGCAGAATGACAGTTAAATAGAGTTTGATTTGAAGTCTAAGACTTGGGCTCAAATTCTGGATTTGGTACTTAATACCTTGTTGGTCTTAGTCAAATCAATCCTTCCCTAACACCTTATCCCTATCTCCAGTGGTATCTCAGTTTACTCATCTATGAAATTAGATTCAGTGACTTCAGAGGTCTCTTCTAACTCTAAATCTAATAGGGGCTTAATAAATATTTGTTTAATTTAATTGAACTGAACTGAATGGGTTATTAGGGAAAAACCTATGTTGTCTGGGATGTTTGAAATTTAATCATTCTTAGAAATGAGTAGTTAATCATTTCATTTCTTTTGACCCTATATTTCTACAATTGTTTTTTGTCTCATTTCCCTATAGCTTTTAAATGTAGTGCAAATGGGATATTTGATGGATCTTGGTATCTTGCCAGAGATGAAAAACAAAATCTTATTTAAGCCAAAAGATCTTCATTACCACAAAATAACTTGACTCTTTTTCTTGGCAAGCGCATTGGGAGTTCCAATCTGGAAATCTGATAGATTTGGTTCAAACAAACAAACAAACCAACAAAAAACCCAACCCAGAAGTATGTTGTTAAGATGATAAGCCTGAATTCCAATATACTTGTGATGGAAAGTGTCATCCGCATCCAGAGAGAGAACTATGGAAACTGATTGTGGATCAAAACATAGTATTTTTACTTTTGTTGTTGTTGTTTGTTTACTTTTTTCTCATGTTTTTCCCTTTTGATCTGATTTTTCTTGTGCAGCACAACAAATATGGAAATATGTTTAGAATTTCAAGTTTAACTTATATTAGATTGCTTTCTGTGTTGGAGAGGGAGGGAGAAAATTTTGGAACACAAGGTTTTACAAAAGCGAATGTTCAAAACTATCATTGCATGTATTTGAAAAATTAAATACTATTTTAAAAAAGATCATATTTGGTTTTCTGGTGATGAGATGGCGAAGTAGAATTCATTTCAATCAATCAATCAATCGACATTCGTTAAAAGCCTAGTCTACTTGTGCTAAACTCAGAAGATACAAAGAGGGACAAAGACAATCTGGGACATCAAGGAGTTTATAATCTCATGGGAGAAAATTATACATATATACATATAAATCATACATGTTGGGGGAGGAAGAGGGGCTGGGGAAGGTTTCCTGTAGAAAAAGTAGAATTTTAGTTGTGACTTAAAAGAAGCCAGGGAGGGCAATACTCACAGTGGAGAAGGAGGAGCATTCCGGGCATAAGGGACAGCCAGAGAAAATGCTTTTAGCTGAGAATTAGAGTGTCTTACTCTCAGAAAGCCCATGAGGACAGTGTCACCATGGTACCTTCATTCTTGATGTTTGTCATTCTAAGATATAGGAGTACTTCACTCTATCCTTCTTTATTGTATATGTGTTTGTGTGTATGTATTCTCTAGTTTACATTTAACAGGGTGCCACATGGTGTTGAATACAAAATCAGCAATGTCTGCCAGCTTTCTTAGTCTCTCTTAGCAGAGGAAATAAAAAAGTTAAGCCTAAGCAGGTACTGTTAAATGATGTTCATTTACTCCAAAGACATAAGCAACAGCCTCGTAATTATGCCCACCAAACTTCATTTCTTCACTGAGATACTGTCAGTAGTAACAACAATAATAACATCTGGGGATTGTAAAGCACTTTACAAATATTAAGCAATTGATCCTTCCAACATCTCTGTGAGAGACATTAAAATTTCTTCCCTATACCTCCCTATGGTATGCCTCAAAGATTATTTAAATAACTTAGCTATGGTTAAAAACAGTAATTTAAAGTCCAAACTTAGACTAATGCCAAGACCTTCTGGTGCTCAGGCTCTTTTGCCAAGAGAGCAGATTTTTTTGGCTAGGATGTATATAGGGTATATAGTGAGGATTGGTATTGTGACAACCCCCTTGAACAGGGGGAATTCATTGGAATCCCTAAACATTTCTTTTATTGATTTCTGTGCTTAACAATATGATTAGCTTCAAAGATGATGCCATCACTCCCTGGAAAAGCATCTAATTCTAAAAAGCTGAGCTTCCATTTTACCTTAAGAAACAGGTCTTGGGTTTTTCCAGTGCTTCTGATGTCCTTATTTGTTTGCTGCTGAGCCTTGTAGTAAATGCCAATATTGAGGCCTCCTGAGAGCTTACTGCCTAAATTTCAGTTGTCCTTAGCTCAGTGTTCTCTTGGTGAATCTACAGTAAAAAAGGAAAGTAACTTGTGGGAGCATACTTTCTTACGGCTAGAAAGTGGAATTCTGGAGAATCGTGATATTAGACTTTTCCTTCATTCATGATAAAACAGACATTGTAGCTGTGGTAGACAAGGAAGGGTAACACTGAGCTTATGAAAACATTTAATGTTTAGGTATACACACACATATACATATACATGCATATATATACATATACATGCATATATATATATATACATGCATATATATATATATATATAGAATAGAAAACTCAGAAGCTCAGTCCTGCATTTAGCAATTCATTTTGATGCTCCCAGTTTGCTTGCCCTCATAATGTATATGTTAGTTATATACCTCATTAATTCCTTGAGTTTGGGAATTCCTGATTGGATCTAGTGCTGGAAAATGCAAAATTAGCACTATAGCTGGCACCCTAGATAGAGATTTAAATTAAATAAAATGGGAAGAAGCATTATAGTGATTTGAATGTAATGATATTTGGTTAATCAAGACTGCCAAGAAGAATCATTTGTCAGAAAGTACTGATGTATTACCTTCTTTCAAGCAAAGACTGTTTGGATTTCTGATTAGTGGCTGGGTCTTTGAGCAGGCTGAAGTTGGAAAGAAACCTTTCTGGCATTGCTTCTATGAGATCCAGTCCTTGGGGCCATGGACATACTTGCCTCAAGAGGGAATTTATTATTAGCTTTTGTGAGGTAGACAGCAAGGGCAATTATCTGTGGAAAACAGAACTGGAATTAAAGAAAGGAAAAAGAGAGTCACATGCTGGGGATTCTGAGAGGAGGAGAAGGTTCTTTCCCATGGCATGGAATCACAAACTAGTCACCCAAAAGAACAGAAGGAAAGGTATATTTTCCATCATTTCTAGTTTTGGACATCACAATGAATAAAAGTCATAGAATCTTAGAATTGGAAGGATCCTTGAAAGTCCTCTGATATAAAAAAAAAAAAATTGCTGAATAAATCCAAGTTTTTTGTTTTTTTTTTTTTTTTTTTTTTTTTTTGCATTTTGGTTTAGGCATTTATAAGAGACTACTCTTATAAAAGTCATTACAAATGTTGTTCAAGCATGTTCAATTTTTTTTACACTATTTGGGGTTTTCTTGGCAGAGATACTAGAGTGGTTTGTCATTTCCTTCTCCAAATCAAATGTCAGAGGAAGAACTGAGGCAAACAGGGTAAAATGACTTGCCCAGAGTCACCCAAGTAGTACATATCTGAGGCTAGATTTGAACTCATGAATATTGTTTTTCCTGATTCCAAGCCCTGTGCTCTATCTGCTGGAACATCTAACTATTCTATTATTAAACAAGTACTAAGTACTTATTAAGGCATTATGTTAAATGCTGGGAACACAGATACAAGCAGAAAGAAAGACAGTCCTGGTCTCCAAGGATCTTAATTTCTAAAGAGAGAAAGACTACATATAAAAGCAACCTGCAAAGGTAGTAGGAGGAAAGGTACCAGGAGATTCATGGTAGAGAATATCTGGAGAATCAGGAAAGGAGCCTGGAAAAGAATAAAGATGTGGTTGTTTTGGACATTTCCCTTAAATGAACATTCTGGGAGAAATAGCCAATCAAACCAGTTAATCATACTCATTCAGAGAGTATTTCCAGTGTGAGAAATCTAAGTGGAGACAGTTTATGTTTATGTTTTATGTTTATCTTTATCTTTATGGCATATGTTTAACAACTGGCTGTCCTACCCCCAACTCCTTGACCCAAAAATGTACTGTGACACACTTTTATATATAATTTATATTTTTCACATTCTCTCCATCATTTTTTTAAATCTAGACAATCAATAGAACAAAAAATCTAACCCTGCTTTGTAGTGTTTGCCATTTTTGGAGATTTTAATGTTCACACTGAAAACTTCAATTTAACTTTTTTGAACCAGTTAGAATTGATTCTAACACACTTCACATGTAGTAAACTTTCACAGTGAGGAAGCTTTCATGTCTCAGAGTTTAAAGACTGTCTAGAGAGTCAGGAATGGATCCTGGAAAGGAATGGACAGCTATTATAAAGAATTTCCTAATTTCCTCAAGACTTCCAGAATGGTTCATGATAGACACAAAAAGGGGTCAGAACTCTTCCAAATCTTGAAATTCATTGTTACACCTTCTTTCCCTAAGCCACTCCCCTTTGGAAAGTGTTCTATTCCTGAAAAATGTAATAGTCCCAACAAAACTGAAAGACTCCATTCAGCCTCCAATAATTGATGTCAAGTAGAACCAGAAAAAAACATGGGGAAAATACCTAGAAAAGTCCCTTTCATTACCCAGATATGCTACTAAATAGCCAAATTTAATGGTTTAAGTAAAAATTATCTATCCACCTTTTCTTTTCCATGTATTGATTGATATGCCAAGAAAAAGTGAAAATTTAGGCAACAAGATTAGAAGAGGAAAAGGAAGTATGTGAGTGAGCCACAGATACATGATCAGTTCTTACTGAGAATGCTCCATAATACTGCCAAACTCTCTCATCAGTTGGTGGCAACCAAACTACCATGACATTAGGCCATTCTTGGCCATGGCTTCTTTTGGATGAGCTAATCAAGTAGAACAGATCTGGGACAATGTATAGGTGCTATGAAGAGGATTTCAAAGACCTTTATATATTCAAGGATAAGATTGATGTGCTATGACATGAGGGATGCACTTTAGGATCACATTGCCCAGTCCATGCAAGTAAATGGGAATTTGTGGAAATCAAATTCCCTGAATTGTCTTATGTATTATTTTTTCCTATATATAGATATATATAGGATTGGTCCATAGTAATTACTTTTGCTGTATGTTATTATTACCTGTCAAAGTTTTTTGAGACATAGGAATTTTATGGTTTGATGCCTCGAATTCAGTTGACAACTCTCATTCTTTGTGAAGGATTGAGCCTCATGAAAAATCATAGCTAATCTCATTTTTTAAAATGACTACAATGATATGTTGGGTAAGTTTGGTTTCTTTGTGGACTGAAGCCAACAACCTACTGTTTTGCAATTTGTTTAAACGTTGCAGTGTATACAACATATGTACATGTTCCATCAAATATGAAGGCTCTAGCTATTTTTAGACTATCACAAAGAAATCCACATTTTCTTTTAAATGTCTTGGTATAAAGTAATTTTGAGCAAAATTTCTGCACAAATCTTTTTCGAGAGATTGGCTGTCAAGTGTATTTTTTTTAAGTAGCGCTTTCATGAGAACCAATGAGACCTTGAAAATTCAGATGTATTCTGAGCATGAAATGTGGTTGAAGATGTCAATTTTTAAACAGCATTTTGAGAAGTAGTTAGCTTAAAAGTATAGCAATTCAGAACACACAAGGAATGATTTTTGAAGTGTAAAGTCTTAAAACAGGGGAAAGAAATTTGACAGTTTCACTACAATTAGGACTGCATCAGGCTCAGCTCCCACTTGTGAACACTTTTTCACCTAATAGCTTCCTCTGCTGGCCTACAAAGCCTCCAGCAGAGACTCTAGCTGCCTTACCTGTTCACCTAGCTTAGTATACTGGATTTAATGGACATTGGTGACTAAAATTCTGCCATCAAGCCATAATAATCCTCCCGGAAAGGTGGCCATGCTGACTATACACACACACACACACACACACACACACACACACACACACCACCAAAAAACATGTTTAAGACCAAAAAAAAAAAATATATATATATATATATAAATCATATACACACACATAAATATATATGTACACACATATACATATATAATTTATATATGTATATGTGTGTACATATATATTTATGTGTGTGTGTATTGTAATGAATACCAGATTAAAAGAGGAAAGTAGACTCTTGGTTTCCTTTCTCCATATATTGTTGGAGAATCACTTACATCTGCTAGTAGTATTTTCAGGTTAACTAGCTAACAAGTGATCAGTTACAAATATTCTCCATCAATTGCCCCTCTCTTTACTGAGAAACTCTTATAATTTCTCACTACAAATAGAACAATAGGTATATGGGATAGAAAGATATTTTTAAATGGTTCCCATTAATTAGGAAAGGGAGAAAGAAATCATAGTATATGAATATAATGTAATATTATACTGTAAGAAATTGTGAGCATTAAGATTTCAGAGAAACTTAAAAATACTTTTATGAATTGATGCAACATAGAAATAAATGAAAACCTTACATGATGTCTGCAATAATAATGTCAAAGAAAACAACATTAAAAGATTTCAGAATTCTGATCAAAGGAGTGACCAATTATGACTTCAGTGGTTAGAGATGTGGAACACTTTTTTTTCTAGTCATTATTCATTGTTTTGTTTAACTGCACATATATATATATATATATTTTTTTTTTACAATGGAGAGTTCAAGTGGGTGATTTAGTAGAAGAGGGAGGTTATTTCAGAGCAACAAGGACATAAAAAAGAGTGTTGATAAGACCTTTAAAATTAAGAACAGAATGCAGTTGTTAGAACCCTGAATCTTTAGTAGATAAATACTATAAAGTCAGTAAAGGAACATATTTGAATTAGGGCCAAAGCACTAAGGGTCATTCACTAGGATTTAGAGGAACTAAATTAGGGCACAAAGTCCAAGGTAGAAAGTCAAAATTAAAACCAGAACTGAGTTCCTAGGTTATCAAGGAGTAACCCTGAAGTATAGTTAACAGATTCATGATCAGCAAATACAGCCACACCACTATTGAAGTTTACTGGACATCCAGCTCAGGTCAGGGTAAGAACTTAAACTACAGACATGCTGTGTTATTGATTTAGGCAGCCTTCCAGGTCTCAAGTAGTCAATCACATATGGGTCTTCATACCTTATAGTACTGCTATCTCATATCAATGTACAATTCAACAAAAACTATTCATGCATCGTCTATGTGCCAGCCCAATTCTAGATATAGGAGATATTAATACAAAAATGAAAAATTCTTTGCCTTCAAGGAATTATATTCTACTAGAATTCACCTCAGACTAGCAGTGGAGGATGGGATGAAGGTGAAGATGAGGAGCAATTTTAGGGCCTGGGAGAAGAAGTAATGAATTCTTCAGTGTTTATAACTTTGCCTCAGATATTGTGATGGAATATTTTACAGCCTTTTCCAGTCAGTCATTCATGTTCAGCCTGCCCTCACATCCAACCTACTTTATTCTTCTGCTTTCCCCACACTATCAGAACTTTTTTTTTCTTCTTTCTACCATGGCCACCTCTATCACCAAATCTATCTCTTGTCAAAATATAGCAAAATAGAGTGAGGAAACCTAAAATATATTTAAGATATATCAAAGTGTTATGATAAGTAGTATTTGAGCAACACTATACATTTCATTTTCCAAAATATTGAGAGCCCATTTTTTCCTTTCTTTGAGACTAAGAACCAATTCAGGTTTTTGTTGTTGTCTTTGCTATTGATTATAATCAACTGAGAATTATAAGTAACTCCTCTAAATCACCAGATAGACCAGTTTCAAAACTCCAAGGATGTAGGAAACATAACATGTAAGACATAGACTTGAATGATAAAAAGAAGATTGAAAACTGTTCTCTATTTCATAGAAGAAAACGAATATTGTCTTTTTCACTATAAATATGTTTTGTCTCTCTCAATCCCATTTTCCTAAGTGAATTTTTGATGTTTGTGCTTATTTTCTGTTTCTTATTTTAAGTTTCCATTTAAATTTTTTCCATTCCAAACTAAAAAACTTCTATTTCAAACTTCATACTCTTGAAGTGCTCACATCTAGGTTCTGGGTTTTTGTTGTTGTTTTTACTACCTTAGTACAATTGGGCTGCCTGGTAGGAACAGCTTTCTGAGTAGACAGAATAATGTCAAAATGGAAGAATAATATAGTGGAAAGAACTTTAAACTTAGATTCACTGAAGCAAAGAATATCTGATTTGGAAAGGACTTCAGTTACATTATTGAATCATCCCCTTGATCAAGGTCTTCCTGGCAGAGTTGGTGGGGAGTTGGGGGTGAATGGGTGGATGGTCAGGAATCTAATCCCAGTTTTTATACTGGTCCTGTGATATCTTGGGCATTTCATTAGCTGTGCCTAAGTTTCTTCATCTTAAAAAATGTGGGGAAAGCATGTTGCAAACCTGAAAATATTTTATTACTTTAAATTATTATCCACATTTCTTAATTACAGTATTATGCTGTTGACTTAAGATGAATGGGGTCAAAATAGAAACATTTTTAGGCTTAATTTACATATCAGTATAAACAAATTTATCATCTGCTCTCTGAAATTTTTATTAGAAATGGAAAGAAAAATAAAGGGAGAACCTGTGGACAATAGATGTCTAAGGCTTGAGAGATGCGGTTTAGTTTAGGGCCAGCTGGCTTCAGACCTACAGAATATAGCCAAGGAAGCATTTCTTAGATAGAACATCTCAACTCTATAAGTAACAGGAAGTTTTTTTTTTAATCTTGAAAAAAGTAAAGATATTTTCACAACTTTTGAATAAAAGAGAAAATAGGAAAAATTTATTTTATGTCCATAAAAAAGAGATCTATTACTTCTTTGTTTCTGACTAGATAAACCCAAACTATTTTTTTAAATAATGTTACCTTTAGCTAACTAGAATAATTCATGTCTATGAAAGCCTGTTGTCTCCCAAAATTCAAGAGCGAAGGACCATCTTGTGTCAGTTGCATTGAGTTCCACAGATGTGAAATTTCTTCATTTTACTCAAGGGTTCAAGACAAGTGGTACTTGAAGAAATATGAAACTAAGCATTTTTGAGCTATTTGCAGCTCTTGGAAATCAGTCCTTGTAAGAAAGCAATAACATCAAGCTAGTTGATTTATCAAAATGGAAAGAAACAACATTCTTGATAATACTCAGGATCAAACAAAGTGGACAATCAGAAAACTGCATGGAAATATCCCCATACACACACTTTTTAAAACAAAATCATGATATTAAAAAAAAAAAAAAGAATGCCTAATTAAATGAAAGTTCATTTAGAGAAAAAGGACTTTTTAAAGGTTGCTATTATGTAGAGATAAGGGAAGCTAATCAAATTAGGCATTAAGGATGATTTGCAGTATAACTTAATCTCAGAGAAAGAAAAAAATGGGCTCTTAATATTTCGGAAAATGAAAGTGATAACCAAAAACAGGACTTGCATAACAAGTTGAAGTGATAACCAAAAACAGGACTTGCATAACAAGTTGAAAACCTTCTTTAGAACCGCATTAATGAAAGGGTGGATACATTGCTAAACCAATTGAGAGTCTTTTCTCTGAATGCAAATTAAGACAACTCGGAGATACCACTGAGATACCTGTCAGACTGGCTGGAATGACAGGGAAAGATAATGTGGAATGTTGGAGAGTATGTGGGAAAACAGGGACACGGATACATTGTTGGTGGAACTGTGAATACAGCCAACCATTCTGGAGAGCAATTTGGAACTATGCTCAAAAAGTTATCAAACTGTGCATACCCTTTGATCCAGCAGTATTACTACTGGGCTTATATCCCAAAGAGATCATAAAGAAGGGAAAAGGACCTGTATGTGCACGAATGTTTGTGGCAGCCCTGTTTGTAGTGGCCAGAAAATGGAAACTGAGTAGATGCCCATCAATTGGAGAATGGCTGAATATATTGTGGTATATGAATGTTATGGAATATTATTGTTTGGTAAGAAATGACCAACAGGATGATTTCAGAAAGGCCTGGAGAAACTTACGGAACTGATGCCGAGTGAAACGAGCAGGGCCAGGAGATCATTATATACTTCAACAACGACACTATATGATGACCAATTCTGATGGACCTGGCCATCCTCAGCAATGAGATGAACCAAATCAGTTCCAGTGGAGCAGTAATGAACTGAACCAGCTACGCCCAGCAAAAGAACTCTGGGAGATGACTAAGAACCATTACATTGACTTCCCAATCCCTATATTTTTGCCTGCCTGCATTTTGGATTTCCTTCACAGGCTAATTGTACAATATTTCAGAATCCGATTCTTTTTGTACAGCAAAATAATGGTCTGGACATGTATACTTACTGTGTATCTAATTTATATTTTAATATATTTAACATCTACTGGTCATCCTGCCATCCGGGGGAAGGAGTAGGGGGAAGGAGGGGAAAAATTGGAACAAGAGGTTTGGCAATTGTCAATGCTCTAAAGTTACCCATACATATAATCTGTAAATAAAAGGCTATTAAAATTTTAAAAAGAGTCTTTTCTCTGGACAAGTTTTTAATTATAATCTTTAATTGTCCAGAGTTCATATTGCTTTAATTTTTTACCTGGTTAAGTGTGTGTGTGTGGGGGGGAGGTTTAGTTTATGACCACATATTTAGAAATCATGTTTCTCCACTGGCTTGCTTTAAAAAAATGGATATTTTTTTTCTTATTGGTATGACTTAACCAATTACTTAAAATTCTCTGGCCTGGTTGAAAAGATTATTATTTCAAAACTAACACTTCAAGTAACAAAATAGTATAATTATTATGCAATGACTTCACATGTATAATGGGCATCATATTGCTTGCCTTTTCAATGGGTGGGGGAGGGTCTGGAGGGAGGGAAAGAATTTGGAACTCAAAATAAAAAAGTGAATGTTAAAAAATAATAATTATTATTAAGCAATGGCAAAGTATTTTGTATAGTTGAACAAGCGAATGGATAAATAAAAAGCCCTTATTAAGTTTTTGCTATGTGAAAAGCACTCTGTATACAAAGAGAAAAACAAGACAGTCCCAGCTCTCAAGGAATTCATATTCTTATAGGGAAGATAATACTTGTAGGAGGTTTCAGATGTAAGTCAAATGGAAAGACCCCTCCCCAAATCCTAGTCCTTAGCAAAGCAAATCATAACACATCTTCTGTAATATTACTATGGCTGCTGATTGTATATCACATCATCAGAACAAACAATGCCAAATATCTGTATAACATTTTCCATTATAGAAAGTGATTTTACATACTTTCATATATTCATCTGATGTCTCCACTCGTTACAATTCTTTGAGGTAGATGAGAATATTCACATCATTTTCCAGATGAGAAAAATAAGACTCAGAGAGTTTACTGGAGATGGGACTCGAGGATGAGTCTGTGAGCCAACATACAGTCAAAAAAGCAGGACCCAGCAGCACGACACTATAAAGAATCCAAACATACAGTGTATTCATGTATAAAGTCAGAGGCTTGGATTCAGGGCCTCTTTGGGATCTCTTCCAGTTCTACATATAAGATCCTTTTTTGAGATCAGCAGGCTTCCTGTAACAAGCCTGCCAGACTTGTGATCTGGAATTTAGAGACAGTTATTGATTATCTGGGATGCCCTACTAAGTGAAAGAAAAAAATAGTTTTTGAATGTGTACACCAAACATCTTTGGTAATCAATTATTTGATGACACTTTTAGAACAAATGTGATCCAGGGAAACTACACACACACACACACACACACACACGTATATACACACATGATTTTATTTTTCCCAAATTACATATTAAAACACTTTTTGACATTTCTGGGGATTTTTGAAGTTCTGACTTCCAAATTCTATTTCTCTTTTCCTCCCTTCCTTGTCATGGAAAACATTTCCATATTAGTCATTTTGAATAAGAAGATTTGAATAAAAGAGAAAGAAACAAAGTGAAAAATATCATGCTACAGTCTGTATTCAAACAATATTAGCTCTTTCTAGTCTAAGAGATTTTTACTTTTTACTTATTTATTTATTTTTAACACACATTGCTTTATGAATCATGTTGGGAGAGATAAATTGGAACAAAGGGGAAAACCATGAGAGAAACAAAACAGAAAAAAGAAGTTCATGTAAATCTTTTCAGGCCTTTCTAAAATCAGCTTGTTCATCATTTTTTTAATAGAACAATATTTCATTACCTTTATATACTACAGATTATTCAACCGTTCCCCAAATGATGGGCATCTACTCATTTTCCAATTCTTTGCTACCACAAAAAGAGCTGCTACAAACATTTTTGTACATGTGGATTCTTTTCCTCCTTCATGATTTCCTTAGGATACCAATCCAGTACTGACATTGCTGGGTCAGGGCTATAGCCCTCTGTGTATAGTCACTGAACAGAGTTAGAGTTGTTCAATGCAAGCTACCAAGCTTTTCTCAAGGATTTTTCTATGATTACAGGATCATAGATTTAGGAAGGGATCTCATAGACCTTTTAGTCCAATTCTTTCATACTACAGATTTCAGAAAGTTTAAACAATTTGCCTGAGCCTATGTGGAGATGACAGTATTAGAATTTGAACTCATCCATGTGGATAGTGGGCCAGGTCTGGACTTAATGTGCAAGAAAGAGTGAGGCTAACGATCTGGTGGAGCTCTGCTTCATTTAAAGCCAATTCATGCAAAATTCAAGACATCATCATCCTTGTGATGTTAATGATTCTCTTCAAAAATTGAAGGACCAATAACAACAAGAGTACCAGGACTGGAGTCAGGAAGATTCATCCCCCTGAGTTGAAATCCAGCCTCAGATACTTATATGTGTGACTTTGGGCAAATGGATTTGCCTTGTTTATCTCAATTTCCTTATTTGCAAAATGAGCTGGAAAAAGAAACAACAACTACTCTAGAGTATCTTTGGAAGAAAACCCCCAATGGAGTTATAAAAAGTCTGAAATGACTGAACAACAATTACAAATCCCAGATTCAGAACTCATTATATTGAAATATGATATAAAAGGAGAAACTAATAGATCAAATCCTTTTTTTTTTAATATTCAGCTAATACTAAGCACAATGGGATCACATATTTTCCGTGCCTTTCAGTCAACTGTGTGGCTATATAGTCTGTTAATAGAATATTGTTTGAGGAAGTCTACCCAGTACATAGTGCTTAGCAAGTCTTGTTGACTGACTTATGTTTTCATCAAGGATACATATATAGTTCATTCTCATAAAAATTTTATACAATGGAAGGTTTAAATACAGGCCATTACTTTGCCTTTTGGGAGGTAATAAAACCATCTGTGAGTTTTTTCCCATTTACTTGATTATTCTGTTCTCATTCCATCCCCTCCTTATCTTATAAAACAATTCTTCAAGGCTGTCAATATTATGTTGCTTCTAATATGCCTTTACTCTTTCTGGTACAAGCTCTGTTATCATCATCCTAAGTGTCATTTAAACTTCCTTGTAAAGCTTATGTAAAGTCTCTTAAAGAAACTGAGTTCTTACAGCCCAAATGTAATGATTCCTTTGTTCTTCCTAATGAGGAAAATAGATCATCACAGAAACATTGACACATAAGTTTCATTTTCTATTCATTTGTTGTCCTCTGCTTTCCAGCCTCCTACTCATTGCCTTCACTTCCTTACCTCTTACTTACTTCTCAACCTCCACAATCTGGCTGTTTTCTTGGAGTTTATCAAGTTTCTTAATCGTTAAAGCCAGTGGTCTTTTTTTTCAGCCATTATATTTCATGGCCTCTTCAGTTTTTGACAAGATCAACCATCCTATGCTGGATGCTCTCTCCTCCTTCTATTATGCTCTTGAGAAGCTTGACTATTCTACCTGTCTGGCTGACCCTTAGTGAACTTTACAAGTTTATCTTATATTTCTGTCCCTTGAGTGTGTTGCCTTTCAAAGCAGTGTAATGAATCTACTTTTCATTTTCTATATGTTCTTTCAGTGAGTTCATTAACTCTCTAGCCTTCAATTATCATCTCTATACACTGATTCCCAAATTCATATATCCAACCTTAATCTTTCTCCAGAGTACCTGATTGTCATCACTCTTTGTTGAAAATATCCATCTCACTGTCAGAGTTATACATGAAATTTAGCATGTATAAACCATAGCTTATTATTTTCCTAAAACTAGGCTTCCTTCAAATATCCTTTAAAAGAAAATAAATTTCTTTAAAAATAAATTTCTTTTAAAGCAGGATTTTTTAACCTGTGGTGTGTTAACTTGATTTTTTTCTATTTTGATAACTGCATTTCTCTATTATTAATTTTCTTTATATTCCTATGTATTTTAGTTTATGCAGTTAAAAATATGATTGGCCAAAAAAATACAAAAGCATTACCAAACTACTAAAGAGCCCCATGACACCCAAAAGATTAAGAACCTTTATGTTTAAAAAAAAAAAAAACTGTCTTTTTAATCATCTTGATCTATAACTATTTCTTCCCTTCCCTCACTTTCTATGTACAATTAGTTGCCAAGTCCTGTCAGTTATTCTATTACAGCTCTTACATTTATCTTCTTTTCTCTGCTCTAACTAGTAGAATGAATAACACCAATATTAAATTTACCAGTTTCATATAAATTGAACTACCAAAGCAAATGGGATGAGCAAGGGTTAGTTCAGTAGAATGCATGTTATCAGTAATAATATTATTATACTAGCAATAAAATTCTTAATAATCATAGGATCATAGACTTAGAAGCAGAGCAGATTTCAGAGGTTTTGAATCTAATATTTCATTTTACAGATTATGAAACTGAGGCACAGAGAAGTTAATTGACTTACCCAAGGTCACACAGGAAGACTATGGAGAACTATGATTAAAACCCAGACCTCTAGCTCAAATCCAGCACTATTTTCCCTGTAACATTCTGTTTCTTTGGGAACAGATTGCTGAATTGAATAACCTCCCTCCCTTTTCTGCCACTTCATAAGTGTTTTGTTGTTGTTTTTGAGGATGATGAAGTAATTCCATAAGACTGGGGTTTATTTTTTTCTCTATGTGTTTAACAAATTTCTATATCCAAATAATTCATTACCTAGTAACTTTTGGAGAGACTATTATTTTATTGATGAGTTTCTCTGTGCTTAGCTAGAGTAGTTCTTGGAAAAGAAACTCAATCTGGGTTCTTAGCTTTTCCAAAATGGCAGAACCTACCATACCCTGCCCCCTGTTGGTAAAGCCTTGGAAAATCAAGGTCACCTCCTTACTGATGAGATATTTCAAATGGCACTTTAGTAGATCAGAATAGTTCTCATTTAACTGAATAGTACATAGTTTATTTGTAAAGTATTAAGATTACAGGGTACTTTCTTTGCAACCTTGTGAGATAAGATGTGATATCACTTCACTACCATTTTACAAGTAAGGAAATGGTGACTAATTAACTCCTGACTATCACCTCCCATTTCCAATTTATTGCAAAATTTTTCAGTTGTATTTTCATAACTCTCCCATACACTCTCTTCTCATCTATGATGGTTGCCACCACACTGATGTAGATTGTTGTTACCATATTGCAGTCTGTCTTTCACTTAACTGTCAAAATGACAAAAGTTACAGGTCTGCCCATGTCACTTCACAACTAAATAAACTTCAAAGACTCCTAATCACCTCTAGAACTGAAGACAAATCCTCTCTTTGATATTCAGAGACATTCATGACTTCACTCTTCCACCCACCACTTTTCTAGAATTCTTACACCTTATAATCCTCACTACATACTCTGACATTAGTCTACTTGCTGTTCCTCAAAAAGAAATCCCATCTCCAAGTCTAAATACTGACCATATTCCATGCTTTAGATGCTTTCATTTCTCCTTTCTGTCTCCTGGTTTTTCTGGCTTCTTTCAAATACCAACTAAAACAACACCTTCAGAAGGAAACCTTTCCCAATATATCTTCATTTTAGTGCTTTTCCTCTGCTTATTATTTCCTAATTACCCTATATATAGTTTGTACATTTGTTTATATGTTGTTTCCACAATCAGATTGTGATTTCCTTTTCTTTTTTTTAATAGCTTTTTATTTACAAGTTATATGCATGGATAATTTTACAGCATTGACAATTGCCAAACCTTTTGTTTCAATTTTTCCCTTCCTTCCCCCATCTTTCCCCCAGATGGCAGTTTGACCAATACATGTTAAATATGTTAAAGTATAAATTAAATATAAGTGTACATGTCCAGACAGTTATTTTGCTGTACAAAAAGAATCGGACTTTGAAATAGTGCACTATTAGCCTGTGAGGAAAATCAAAAATGCAGGCAGACAAAAACAGAGGGATTGGGAATTCTATGTAATGGTTCACAGTCATCTCCCAGAATTCTTTCGCTGGGTGTAGCTGGTTCAATTCATTACTGCTCTGTTGGAACTGATTTGGTTCATTTTATTGCTGGAGATGGCCACGTCCATCAGAATTGATCATCATATAGTACTGTTGTTGAAGTATATAATGATCTCCTGGTTGTGATTTCCTTTTCAACAAGGACTGCTTTATATTATCTATTTTTAGCACAATGTCAGGCACATAGTAGGTGCTTAATAAATATTTCTTGACTTACTGAATGATAAAATGACTTAGCCATAATCACACAGCTGAAGAGGAAAATGTACAATTAGAATTCTCTGAGTTTACAGCTAATATCTCTTTCCAGAGTAAATACTTATAGTCTCCTGTGAACAGGCACTACACAGAGAATACTTAGCATAATACTTAGCCTTCTTGGGCAAGACAAAAATTGATGAATGCATGATTGCACACAGAACAACTTGTATCCATGTGTTTTCATATTTGAACAAGCAAGATCTGCATTCACCCAAGCAGATGCCAATGTTCCTGTATCTTTTTGCTTATCTGAGTCACCCTCCTGTTGTTTAAATTAGGCATTGGGGTTTCATTTCTGTTCATACGGCAACTAGCTTCATCCATCAAAAACACTCGAAGGCATTTTTTAATTCTGGGTCCCATTGTGTGCCTCAGGAACAGATCTAGGATTTTTCAAAGTTTTCCAAAGAAAAGTGCTTCCTTTGTCCCCTTAGTCTCTTTTACTCCTATCCTCACTCCAACCCGTTAAAAAAAAAAAAATTTTAATGCACTCATTGTACTGAAAAATCATACTTCTAAAAATGCAAATTTGTCTAAGGAAATACTTTTACTAGTAGAATTTTAAATGTTTTAATTGAAAGTATAATGTATAGTATAATTTGTAAGGCTTTCAAATTGATCTCTGAGCTGGAAGAATTGTCACTGAAATAAAAAGAGGCTCATTTAATCATTAAAAAAAATTTTCCCCTTTCCTGCTGGGGTCAGCACAAATGGGAATCTTTGCTCCCCCCTTTTTCTTTCTTTCTTTTTCTTTTGGTATCTGTGTTATTATTATTATTATTAATTATTATTATTATTATACCAGAAGACCTATATGGGAGGAATGCTAAAATCTGAATTAAAAATAGCATTTTTATGTCCTCCCACTCACTGTACTTGAGTGCACTGTGAATGCCTTTTATAAATGCAGACATTCTGCCTGGCTAGATAAAAGAAGCTGTCATTTCATTTTCATAACGAAGTCATTCCCAGGAGAATTTCATTGTTTTAGCAATAGAATTTTTCTAAAAGGTCTCTTATTTTGCCTGAAAAAGGTAACAAAAATGAACTTTTGAGAGCTCATTCTACAAAACAATTAGGGAAAGAGGCTCTCTCCCTTTTGATGTACTGGGAGTTGTATGTGGGAGAATCCCCTGAGCCCTGATATTAGGGTAAATCTGGAAGGCTGAGTTTGGGGAGGGAAGAGATCAAACCCATTAGCCTCCCCAGACAAAAGAAAAGAGCATGACATTTGCCATGTATTTGTATGTGTATGTTCTAGAGCTATTTAACAAAAATCAATTATTTTTTTACAAATAGCTTAAGTTTTTTTTCTTTTTTTAATTTATAAGAGATTTAAGAAGCATCTATAATGGATTTTTTACCCAAGATCTATGAACTTTTAAATAAATTGATAGCTATATTTAAACATAATTGATTTCCTTTGTAGTTCTTTATATTTTATTTTATACATTTAGAAACATGATTCTGAAAAGTCTATTAAGTTTCACTAATCTGATACTAAATGAGCATCATGATATAAAAACAAAACAGAGCAAACAATAATAACAAAAGTTTTAGCCTTTTGTTAAATCCCTTATCTAGGATAAGTAGGATATTGGAAATTATCTGGGTATTATTGATGAAATCTTGAGTTCAATCACTAATGTCAGTTTCTTAGAACAGAGAGGACTTAGTATCATCAAGCCCTGCCTTCCAGGGATTGGCCTGTAACTTTTCCAGAGCCTTCCTATCATTGACTGCTCCATTTCAGTTAGTCCCATTCCTTGGGCTTACTATGCTCTGCTTTCCCAGCATGTACTTCAGGCATCTACTCTGTAACCTTACTTAAAACGTTCTCCAAAAGGCATGTGTGCACATGCAGGAACATACATAAATGGCCACATACTGATCCATGCCCCAAATAGTGAATCAGATCTTCCATTCATAGAAAGGAAGAAGTAAAGAGTGAATAATCGCATTTCTTGGCTTCTGTACCATACCAAGCAACCCACATCAAAGTATACCTGCCTTGACTATTTCAAAAGGTAATCCCTGCACTTAATGCCAAGCGGTATTTATCTCTATTACATAGTGTTCATGGCTGGCCCTGTTGAAAGCTCTGCTTTGTGCTAGAATAGTTTTATTAAACCACCCTGCAAAGAAGAGATGGTTTCAATAGTGCTCTTGTTCCAGTTTTCTTGGAGAGTCATAGTACTTCTACACGTAGGCGCTCTCCCCAGTGACAATAGGAAAGAGGTTAAAATTCCACAATTTTTCCTATTTGGTTGGTTTTGGATTCATAAAAGAAAAAAGAACCTAAGGAAGATCAATGAGGCTGATGTAAATGAAACTGTAAAATACCCACTGATTACTGAGTGTCTTTGAAGTTACATAATTAAAAGTATCATTAACTTTATATTTTAGAAAATATTTCTGTGGTTAGTAGCCTTGAGGTCATTATGTTCTCTAACTCATTAACTATTGCTTTTCAGTTAGGATTTAGAGTTTTCTAGGGAGTTACTATTATGATTTTAGGTAATAGAATCTCTCAAAGGGGAAAAGATTATGGTATCTAATTTTTCTAGAATTGTTTAATATTGTTGTATTAAAAAATAATCAACAAACTCCTAATCATTATATTGTGAGCTCCTTGAGGCCTGATTTTATATTTCTTTTTATCCCCACTATCTCATATGTAGTAGATGCTTAATAAATGCTTATTTACTTGGTGGAGTCTCTTGTAGGTCTCTTAAAGATTTTATTGACTTTCTTATAAATGGAAAAGTAGAGGGCCATATGAGAAAATTGCCTAAGAATCATTTATTTGACTAATAGACCTTTAATTTAGAGATGCCTATAAATTAAGATAGAATACCTAAATCCATCTTTATTTCTGGATTGACAAAATACATTTCTCCCAATACTTAGACTAAATGATAATCCTTTCAAGTAGAGCAAGAGTTTTAGAGTGTACCTAAAGGATAATGCGTGTGATAAATCCTACTGTTCTAAAAGGAGGAAGGTAATCCAACATAATGATATATGCTAAGATAATTCATGCTTTGTTAGTATTCCTTATCTCTTCAAGGCCTTCTAATAACCTTCTTGGCAACATGGTGATTAAAGGGACAATGTCCTAATTGTCAGTGAGAAGCTAACTCTTCTTCATATATGTCTTTTAAGAGACACGTGGCCATCCAGTACAGCCTAGATCATCTGTGGCTTCTTCCATCTCATCATTGTCTAAGTGAATGTTTTACTTTTACTCCTAGATCTTCTCCTTCCTCTTACTGTTTTTTTAATAGTATTTTAT
Organism: Antechinus flavipes; assembly: GCF_016432865.1. Classification (NCBI taxonomy): domain Eukaryota; kingdom Metazoa; phylum Chordata; class Mammalia; order Dasyuromorphia; family Dasyuridae; genus Antechinus; species Antechinus flavipes. Next base: position 547,303,065 of record NC_067398.1, read on the forward strand.
TTTTCCAAATACATGTCAAGATAGTTTCCAATATTCATTTCTGTAAGACTTTGTGTTCCAAATTTTTCCCCTTTCCTCCCTTACTTCCTCCCTCCCCAAGACAGCAAATAATCTGATATAGGTTAAATATGTGCAATTCTTTTAAACATATTTTCATATTTGTCATGTGCAAGAAACCACCAGAAAAAAACAAACAAAAAAGATGAAAATGTATTCAGTCTGAATAGTTCTCTTTCTTGATGCAGATGACATTTTCCATCCCAAGTCTAATGGAATTGCTTTGAATCACCACATTTTTGAGAAGAGTCAAGTCCATCACAGTTGATTATCACAAAATGTGATTGTATACAACATTCTCTTGATTCTGTTTGCTCCACTTAGCATCAATTCATATAAATCTTCCCAGGCTTTTCTGAAATCAGCCTGCTCATCATTTCTTATAGAATAATAATAGTATCCCATGCCATTTATATACCACAACTTATTCCACCATTCCCCAATTGCTGGGCATCCAATTTCTAGTTCCTTGCCACTTAAAAAAAGACTGCTAACAAACATTTTTGCACGTATGGGTTTTTTTCCTTCTTTTGATGATCTCTTTCTTCTCCTAACTTCTTTATTTGTTTAGATGTCATTACCATCTTGTAATAACTTTGGAGTCATCTTTGACTATTTCCTGTCCTTTATTGCCTCCTAAAATCCTCCAAGCCTTACCATCTACCCTCCCTCTATACCCTTTAGACCAGTAGTTCTCAAAGTATGGTCTAGAGAATCCTGGGGATCTCTGAAACCCTTTTAGAGGGTCTACAAATTCAAAAATAGTTTTTATTTCCAACATGGTAAATTTCTATAAATATAACCCGATAAACAAAAACACTTTGGAGAGATCCTCAATAATTTTTAATAGGATAAAGATACTGAAAACAAAAGTTTGAGAACCACTGCTTTAGACCCTAGGTTTGTCATCTGATCTTCTGCCACAACCTAAGAACCACTGGTTCTTCACTCTTGGAATTCCACATACTTCTAGCTACATCGAAACTTCTCTTATGTGCTTGAGAACAGGGACTGTTTTGACTTTCATGTTTGTATCTCAAATGCTTGTAGCATCTAATAATGAGTACTTATTAATTTTTCCCATTCATTCATTCATTTTTTTTACTCACAACTGTTGTGAAAGCTTGTTGATTCCACTTATAGTATACTCATACTCATTCTTTTCCATTCACATTGCAGCCAGCTTAGTTCAAACCTTGATTATTATATACATATATTGTAATAATAGCTCCCAAACTGGTCTCCTATGTCTACTAGATTTCCCTTTCAGACCTAGTCTTTTTATCCTCCCCAACACACACACACACACACACACACACACACACACACACACACACACACACACTGCTGCCCAATGACACTGACTTCTTTAGTTTTCCTTAAATAAAATGTTCTATCTTATGACTTTGGGCTTTTTTGCAGCTGTCCCTGATAAGAAATGTTCTCTTCATCTTCACTTTCTAGCTTCCTTTAAGTCCCAGTCAAAATTCCACCTTCTATAGGAAGACTTTGCTACTCCTTCTTAACCCTAGTGTCTTTCCTCTGTTGGTTATCTTCAATTTATTCTGCCTTTATCCTTCCTGTAGTTTATTTGTACATAGGTGTTTGCCTGTTGTCTTCCCCATTAGATTATAAAATCCTTGAGATTGAATGTTTTGCCCTTTTTTTTTTTTCTTGCATCCCTAATACTTAGCACAGTGCCTGGCACTTAATATAAATGTTTATTGACTAAGAATTTTCCCAGTGAATTAGTTGCTCCCTTCATATGACTCATTGATTCAGAAACATCTGGTGAAGTTCCATTGTCTTTGGAAAAAAATATAAATGCTAGATATAGGCATTCAAGGACTGTCACAATCTGCTTCTCATTTACTATTCTGGGCTGATCTCTTACTACTTTTTTATCTCCCTTATTTGATTGTGAGCTTCTTGTGAGGAGGGAGATTGCTTTTATATTTGTATTTTCAGTGATTGACATATTCAGGGTTTAATTAATGCTCTCTCATTCATTCATTTTTTTTTTTGTTTCTTTATCTTCCTATATGTTATTTCCCTTAGTGATTCTGTAAGTTCCTTGAGGGCAGGGACTGTTTCATTTTGGTTTTCTCAGGATCTGGCATAGTTCCTGGTGTTTTGTTTTTTTTTTTTCATTGAATCTTCACACCACCCTCCCCAAAGGGATTCTATTTTTCCCATGCAAATTAGCACCTCTTCTGCAACTTATAGTCAGAGAGAGTTGCCTGGGGTCACTGAGAAATTAATTAACTGGCCCAAACCAGTATGTATCTGTCAGGGCTTGACCTCAAGCCTTCATAACTCCAAAGTTAGTTCTCTATTTATAGTGCCATACTGCCTTCTCATTCCTGGCACATAGTTAGTGATTAATTTTTAAAAAATCTTTTAAAAATGAATTGAACATATTTACTATTCTCAACAAATTAGACTGTTCTCATTCCTCCCATTCTCATTCTCCTCTCTCTCTTATTCCTAGTCTGGGTTTCTCCTCATTTGATTTTCCTCATTGACTCTTAGTTGTTTTTTTTTTTTTTCATGAGCTGATACTAAAATTAATTTCTGTTCCATTGGCATATTCTAACTCATAGCAGGGAGGAAATAGCCCAAGGCATCCTAGAGGCCAGCAGACTGCCAATCTGGGATGAAAATATTGCCATGGAGATAATCAAGATTATGGATATCAATGATGGCTTAATCATATATTTCAAAATTAGGCTAAATGCGTGGCCTTCATAAGGAGATAGTTTCTGCCTTTGCTTTCCTTCTTTTTCTCTCCCAATAGAGTAAATACCTGTAAAGAAATTCCCTTTGAAATCTTTCTAGGAATTTGTTCTATCCTAGATGTCCTGGATTCAAACTTTCTGGGGAATCTATGAGTCCCTGGCTATCGTGAATGACATTTATAATTTTTTTGATTCAAACTCTCCTGTAGAAGAAACATTTCCTAACATGGCACTTACCAGCAGTTCTATTACGTCTTCCAGAAAGCTTCAGTTCTGAGTTGGAAAAAGAGACTCTTATAAAATTTTTTATTGGCTTACTAGAGTTTTTATAATTTTCCTTGATTTTTATGCAAGTGACTGGAGGGGGATTTCCCCATATGATGCCAAAGTGGAACATAGGTACAGGGCAAGTAAATATGCATAAGAAAATATGAAACTACTATATCAAGTTTTCTAAAACTGAACAAAGTGTTTCCTTATTTTTAAAGTACATTCTTTCTCTAGTGACCAGTCATCTTTTAGGTTTGTTAATATTATTCTTTCCCACATGCACACTTTGATACTGTTCTATAGAAGCAGCATGAAACCCCAAAGACCTCTCAGTTCAAAAGTTAATGGATATTTTCCTGAGGTTCTTCTAAGTGTTCTTCTCTTCTCCTTTTATACAACCCCTTTTGCTGAACTCATTAGTTCAGTGAAGTTCATTCCCAGCCCTCATATCTTTTCTGAGTTCCAATGTTTCATCATTGACTGCCTTTTTGATATCTCAAATACCATCAGAATTTCAAACTCAACATGTATAAAACCTGAGTTCTTTTTGTTTTTCCCCAAATCCACTATTACTGTCAAGGTCCTTCCCATCTTCCTAAATCTCAATATCATTTTTGACATCTCTTTCACATAGAATCTAAATATCCAATCTTTTGCCAAGTTCTTCCCACTTCTATCTTCATAATATTTCACATATCTGTCTCTTCAGGTAGCTATGTGGCCCAGTGGATAGAGTACTGGGCTTAGAATCAGAAAGACTCATCTTGCTGAGTTCATATCTGGCCTACTTGTATCAGCCTGGGCAAATCACTTTACTCTGCTTCAGTTTTTTCAGCTGGAGAAGGAAGTGGCAAATCATGATGCAATCTTCGCCAAGAAACACCCCCCCCCCAAAAAAAAAAAGAGTTGGACAAGACTAAAAAGTGTTTAATAAAACAAAAAATGTTTCCTTCTCTCCCCAGTCTACCACTCTAGTTAAAATTCTCATAATCTCATACCTGGACTACAGAACTGGCCTTCTGATTGATCTCCTTTAAGAAAGTCTTTACCCTCTCCAATCTATCGTCTACTCTGCTGAAAAAGTGATTTTTTGAAAGTGAAAGTCTAAATATCTCATTTCCCTTCCCACTCAGTAAACACCAGGGACTTATTTATTACATCTAGGATCAAATTCAACATACTTTGTTTGTCATTTAAAACCCTTCAAAACCTGACTTCTTTCTACCTTTCTAGTGTTCCTACACTTTATCCCCTGTACATACTCTCTGGCCTTCCATGTTTTTCACCCATGCAGTTTTTGACTCATTGGCGGTCAGTTTTCTGTTACCCCATTCTTGGAATGTAACTTCTCACCTCCATCCTGGCTTCCCGGATTTCTTTAAGACTCAGTTCAGATCCTATCTTTGGCAGAAGGCCTTTCCATGTGTTCCTAACCCCTTGCTTTCCCACCTTCTCTTTGAGATTACCTTCCAACTCTTCTGAATATGTATATTCATAGTTGTTGGCATGTGGACCCCTCTGTTAGAGTGTGAGCTCTTTAAGGACACAGATCTTGAATTTGCCTTTCTTTTTATCCCAGGTATTTATCACAGTGCCTAGAATCTAATAAGTACTTAATAAATGATTATTGGTTGTTTTTTTTATAATTGACTTTTCTATTCTATATTCTATATTTCTATTAAATAAAGAACTTGGTTTCTTAGAGAAGTCATTTTCAGGGAACATCTAAAATATGTGTAAGATTGCAAAACAGACTCCAAAATGAAAGTTTGAAGTCATTTAGATTGTTTAGTCTAAAGAAGGCAAATTTAAGATAAAATTACTCCAGTTATGTGATAGACTATTATTTGGAGGATGGTAACTTGATACCCTCTGATCTTGGGGGTTAGAAATGGGCATAAATTATAGCAGTAGAGATTCCCATAAGATGTTTCTCAAGGAGTTTGGGTAATAGGCCAATGCTCAAGACTCTGCCACTAGAATACTTGTATCTCCTTATCCTAGAGATTGAGTTACATGCATGAAAACAAGAACAATTTAGCACAGTGTGTATATGTGTGTGTGTTTACGTGAGTGTACACTGAGAGACATTTCAATTTGGTGGATATCCAACCATACAATCAATGAGAGATAAATTTAAATTCCGTCTCTGATACAAGGGCCTTAGATTATAGACTTTAAGTTATAGAAGAATTGCTGAAGTTATTAGTAAAAAGGAGTTTGCACACTTCCATTCTGAGAAGTTCCCTTATAAAATGAAATCATGAGTCAGGACCAATACACCTACCTTCTTCCATATACATACACAAGTATTCACACACCTATATGTATACAAACACACATATATCTGAGTAGTGGTAAATTAATCAACACCTAAAGTCTCTGATACAAACACAAAGTGCTATATAGAATGAGGAAGAATATGGACTGTATAATTTCCTTCTCTGGAGAGAGGATGTAATTGTCAACCTGGAAAAAACCTGTTTTCTCAATACTCACCTTTGGGCAGGATATTGAACCAAATTTCTTCCAAGAATTCTTTCTTCCATTTTCTGTTTCTTTGTCTATTCATAGCAGGTAAATCACCAAGAATTACTGTCTTAGTGAATGGTTGTAAACTCAGTCTTGTGACCATACAAAGTTTAGTAGTCTGGGATGTAAGAAATTTTTTCCCCCATGATCTTAAATAAACTCATTATTAAATTAATAAAAAAAAGAAGATTCTTATATCCTTTTTAGTGGATTGGTTTGTTTCAAACAAAATTTAAATCCTATATCTCTCTGATAATTACTACTTACAAAATGACAATTACTTTAAAGATATGCTGAATGATGTATTTGTTAGGAAATCAATAAAGCTAGAATGAGCTGTGAGAATGGTACAAGTTGGTTTCTTCATTCATAGGAAAACATGAATGAACTTGTCCCAGGCTGCTCTAGGGAAACTAAGGGGAAAGGGGGGTGCTGGAGAGGATTACTGATTTATGTTGGTTGAGGATTAAGCCAGGCCAACTCCTGTAATAGAGTGAGTGGTGGAGAAAGTCCAGATGAGCACAACATTTCCAGTGCCTTTTATGTTGGTGGGTCAAAGTGCTCATCTTATTAAGAAAACAGAATACTAACTTCAAGACCAGAAAAGAAAACTGCTAGGATAGCAGCAAAAAAAAAAAAAAACCGTGGACTCCAAAGATTTGATACTTTCTCTCTGTGTGTATGTCATAAGTCATTTTTAACTATTCTGAACTTGTTCTTTCACTTGCAAAAGCAGGTATATTAATTAAACCAACTGCTTCTTTCATTTTTTTTCCATTGACGAACATACTTTTATAAAGTTGAAAGTACTATGTGAATTGAAATTATTTTTATAAATAGTTGTTGAAATGAAGTGAATCCTAGACTCATGAGAGAATTTATGAAAGGCTTCTCTTATTGGAGAATGAATAAACAGGAGGTAACTAAGGAAAGGCATCTAACCTTGAATTGCCAAGTTGATTTTTCAAAGGCTTACATGTACTGGGTCTATATTTAAGTTCCATTTTAATCATATTCTTTTTTATTCTAATTTTTAGTTTTTCAATGATTAAACATTTATTAAATGCCTTTTTCTTTATAGAGCATGATCCTAGATGAAGTATAAAGTTCAAATAAGATATAGATTAAACCCTGCCCTCATGTAGCTTGTAGTTTAGTAGCTAGCATATGACACAAATATAATTCAATTCAGTAAACATTGATAAAGTGCCTACTAAGTGCTAGACAATGTGCTAAGTATTAAGGATATAAAACTGTTATTTTTAGTAGCATTTTATTTTCCCCAATTACATGTAAAAACAATTTTAATGACATTTAAGCTTTTGAGTTCCACATCTTATCACTCCCTTCCTCTCATCTTCCCTCCCTGAGATGATAAGTAATTTGATATAGGTTATAGTATTCACTCATAAAACATCATTTTGTTTGAGAAGAGTAGGAGGGAGAGAAAAAGAGAGAGTGAAAGACAGACAGACAGAGAGAGAGAGAGAGAGAGAGAAAGAAAGAGAGAGAGAGAGAGAGAGAGAGAGAGAGACAGACCACATTTGCCCATTCTTGTATTTGATGGAACCCCCTTAGTTTCCAATTCTTAACCACAAAAAGAGCTACTATGGATATTTTTGTGCAAATGGATTCTTGTTTCTTTTTTTTTTAATCTCCTTAGGATACAGACCTAGCAGAGGTATTATTGGATTAAAGGCTATACAAAGATTTTTCGTGTGAAAAATATATTGCTGTTCAGAATTTTTCTTTATAATGGGCAGGTCAATTCACAACTCCATCTACTGGTGAATTATTGTCATTGGTGAAGCAGATAAAAAAATAATCCCTGCCCTTAAGGAGCATAAGCAGAAAAGAAGTGGATGAAAGAACTAGATTATCTGGAAAGACTTGAAAATATGGACAGAAAGAAAATGAAGTGATACTGAGTGAATTTGAGCAGAATCAGGAAAACATTGTACACAGCGACAGAAGCATTGTATATAGATGAACCATTTTGATAGACTTTGCTCTTCTCAGCAGTATTGTGATCTAAAACAATTCTAAAAGACTCGTGATGAAAAATGCTGTGATGTCCAGAGAAAAAACTGTGGAGTCTGAATGCAAATTTAAACATATTATTTTCACTTTTTTTTTCTTTCCGGTGGTTTTTACCTTTTATTCTGATTCTTATTTCACAACATGACCAGTGTGGAAATGTGTTTAATATGACTGAACATTTATAATTTAGATTGCTTGTTGTCTTGGGAAGGTGAGGTTAAAGAGGGAGAAAGGAAGAAAAAAATGGAACTCAAATTCACATAAAAAATAAATGTTGAAAACTATCTTTACATGTAATTGGGAAAAATAAAATACTATTGAGTGAGAGGAAAAAAGAAAAAGAAAAAAAGACTAAGTTATACCTCTAGACATTACCTTCACCTCAGGTGTATTTTTTAAATTCTTTATTTGTAATTACATTTGCCAATGCCTTTTGTCAGGTCTAAAGTTGGAGTATAATTCACTTTTGCTTTCAATGTGTCAATTTCAGGCATAAGATTTGAGTGTAATTCATTCTTGTTTTTGATGAGCTAAGTGGCAACTTGTCTCTCTAGCAAATATTAGCAAGCCCCTAGTGATGACACAGCAACTCCCACCTGTGTCCTCTGCAAGCTTGTTATCTTAGAAAAAGAAATAATGAATGTCAGCGTTGGTGATTGGGCTTGCAAGGGGGGCAGTGGCAAAGGGAAGGACCCTAAGCTGAGCACTTAAAATTCCATGTTTTTCAGAGTCCCTAAACCCCAAAACCACTAATGTGAGTTCCTTCACCTCAAGTATGCCTCTCAAGGGCACGCAAGTCAAAATAACTTGATAGTATTGGCTCAGAAAGAGCTATTCCTGGCTGCACTTTAAAAGAAAAGAGAAATATCAGAAATTCAGGCGTGCAAAACACTTATGATTAGGACATGAGTAGGTCTTTTCTGTAAAAATAAAATAAAGTCCAGGCTTCCTTGAGAAATGGCCTTGCTGTGACACTTTTCAGTATGTGTAAGTGTTATTCTTAGTGGGTGGATATGGAGGACAGCCAAGTGGAAAATTTCACAGCACCATAGACACATACCATGAACACAACACAGCAGACTGACAATATCAGCCACTCACAGAGTATATTCCAAGTAATGAGGCACTACCAAGCACTTCATTTGCCTCATCCCTCCCTCTACACATCCATGCCCTCCTCCCTTGCTGTTTTCCCCACCCCAGTCTCTATTCTTTTTTTTCTTTGTCTTCTTCTCTTAAACTCAGAATTCCTCAGTATCTCCTCCAATCCCCACTCTCTAGAAAAAAAAAAAATGCAGCATTGCTGATGGGGAAGATGTTTGGGTGCTAGAGAGATAATGATTCTTGGTGCTGAGCCATCCTTGCTTTTTATATTCTGGCACAGTCTTCAATAAAAAGCTTATGACCACTAATAATTGCTTGGTATTTACATAGGGGCTTTCTTCTCAGGAAATGAGAATATATTTTACAAACATGATCTTCTTAATACCCCCAATAGCCCAGAGAGGTTTAGAAGGTACAAAAGATAATTGCCTCATTTCACTCTACTTCACACAGTAAAACTAAGTGGTCAGGTGGCAGATTATAAGACTATCCTGCAAACTCATCTTGAAGTGAGGCCTTCCAGAGGGATCTACCAGAATCCTCAATCCACTGGCCTTATAGCAGATTGAATTCATTTAGAATCTTAGAATCTTAACTTTTTTTAAAAAATCAATGAAGATTGGACACCAGTGAAATATATTTAACCTAGCTAATAAGGGAAAATATAACTGCTCAGTTCATAAATAATTTGATATTCCTCTTTTTGATTTTTTCTTTCTTTCTATTCACTTCAAATTAGGATTTTTCTCACTTTCTTATGAAAGAGAAAAAGCACCTGAACCTATGAGCAATCCAGTAACTTCTGAAAAATCTCCGTGGTGAAGAATAAGCCAGGACAACCTGCAAAAGAACACAGTCAATGTTGTAAGTTAACAGCCTTAGTATGGCATCTGTAGTAACATGATTTGCCAAATATTCTGAATCACTGGATTTGACTGAGTCAGGAGGAAGGGCTGGTACTATTACTTATTATCACTTAATTTCTTTGATTATAAATGGAGGGAAGAGATTGTTTACATTTGCAATTTATTATCTTTTCTCTTAACTTTTCTTGGGCAATATTTACTATCGATGTATGAAGTGAAAGGGGATGCAATACAAAGTCTTCCCATGTTTCAAACAGACCCATAATTTCTATTGCTCTTATTAAAGTACTTTATAGTGGCTTTCAAAAATCAGGCTGTTGAAGAGTTATCCCAGAGCAATTAATGAGAAAAGAAAAAGAATAATAGGTCTCAGGCTGGCATTGAATAGCCAAGATTTCTTGCAAAATGCATTTTTATTTGTGAGGCTTCAGTGGATTTAAATAGGCTTGTGACTTTTGCTAAACTGAAGGCATGAAAATATGACTGTTTTGTTATTGTTTCTTTGGTTCAGATTTGGCATACTTTGGACAGTCTTATCAAGTCACTGGATTGGGATTTTAAGATTAGTTAAATAGTTCCTGTGTGTCAATACGTAGCTAATTTTCATAAAAAACTTTTAATTTGAGTACTGAGGGGATTGAAGAGGACTGCCCTAGTTGAGCCACATGAGGCCTAGAAGTAGCTTACTATTAGCTATTGTTATATCCTGGAAGGGTATACTCAAGAGCTCTGATGTACTTTGTTGAAATGTGTAAAGAAATTTAGAGAAAAATGTTCACCATTAAAATAAACTACTCAATAGATACCAAAAAAAAAAAAATTATTCAGGGCTAGGAATGAGAATTCACATATTACAATGTCAGGAAAAACTTAGGAATACTTAGAAATCATCCTGGAGTGATTGCAACTTCCCATGCTTTCTTATCCTTACTGATATTTTTTTGTAAATACTTCACAAAGTATATATGCTTTTTAAAACACCGGAGAATTTCCTCTAGTTCAGCATCCTCTTAGCCTTTTTGTTTTTTGAGAGGTGGGATGGGTGAGCAATCTGGTGAAATTAGACTAGTTTCTAGGTAGCACAGTGGATGAAATGTCAAACCTACAGTCAGTATGTTGAATCAATTCAAATCTAGCCTCAAACTCTTACTAGTGTGTGACTCTTGACATGTCACTTAACTTTCTTTGTCCCATCTTTGTCATCTGTAAAATGAACTGGTGAAGAAAATGGTAAATCACCCCAGTATCTTTGCCAAGAAAACCCTTGCAAAGGATGATGAAGAGACAGACATGATTGAAAGCTACTAAACAATAACAACAACAAAGAAACCCAAGGAATCTTAGAATAATATTTTAAATGCATAAAGGAAAATACACATGATTGTAAAAAAATAATGTTGAAATATAATTATCAAAAAAAATTGTGAAATTCACAGACTCCAGGTTAAAGACTCCTATTTTAATACCTTCTGAGTTCCACTACACTACTTGGGCTATCTGTTATTGATATTGCACTATAGTGTTTACAAAGTGCTTTTCCTAACACTAATCCTATAAAATAAATAAAGCAAATATATTGTTTTCATTCTTCACATGAAAAAATAAATACAGGTATAGCTTACTTTCTTTTCTTATCTGTTATTTTATCCAACCATTGCTAATTTAACCTATTTCATGCTTTTAGCTTACTTTAAGCTATGAGCAAGAATTTATCAACAGCAAATAGTAATAGCAGTTAACATTTGAATAGTACCTGAAGGTTTAAAAGTACTTTGCATACATTATCTCTCTTGGTCTTTACAATAACTGCATGAATTTCAGGCTATAGTCATCCCATTTTGCAGATCAAGAAACTGCAACTGAGAGACTAAGCCAAGATGTCAGAGAGAAGCGAGGAAGTTGTCTGAGCTCTCCCAAGTTCCTCTTAGAAACAATGTTAAATCAAGCTCCTAAAATCATTCTAGAGTCACAGAATATACAAAAAGATGGAGAGAAACAATTTTTCAGCACAGAATAATTTAGAAAGACTTCAGAAATGGTCTGTCTTGGGTAAAAGGAGAATGTAAGCCACCACAAGCGGTATACAAGCAAGCCAGCAGGAAGCTCTTAGCTATATCATAAATCAGCAACCAGTGCCCCAAATGGAAAAAGAAGTTCAAAAGCTAACTGAAGAAAAATCATTCCTTAAAAATTAGAATTGGGAAAGTTGAAACTAATGACTCTATGAGACATCAAGAATCAAACAAAATCAAAAGAATGAAAAAAAATAGAAGAAAATGTAAATAAATGTAAAAAGTTGGAAAAACTACAGACCTGGAAAAAGAGGATTTAAGAATTATCAGATTACCTGAAGCCATGATCAGTAAAAAGACCCTTGACAGCATTTTTCAAGAAATGATCAAGGAAAGTTTCCCAGATGTCCTAGAATCAAACAGGAAAGTCATTGAAATAATCCATCAATTGCCTCCAGAAATAGATCCTCAGATGAAACCTCCAAAGAATGTTGTAACCAAATTTTAGAACTAATAGGTCAAGAAGAAAATATTGCAAACAGTCAGAAAGAAATAATTCATATGTCAAAGAGCCACAGTCAGGATTATACAGGATTTAATTTATATGATCAGAGGACATGATATTCCAGAAGTCAGGAGAGCTTGGATTATAACAAAGAATCAACTACCTCACAAAATTGAGTATAATATTTCAGAAGAAAAGATTCAATGAAATAGGGGACTTTCAAACTTTCCTGAGAAAAAGACTAGAACTAAACAGAAAATTTGATCTTCAAATTTAAAACTCAAGAGAAGTATATAAAGATAAATAGGAAAGGAAAAAAAAAACCCTATAATGTTGAATAAGTTAAACTATTTACATCCCTAAATTGGACGCAACTTTTAAGAACTATTTCCCTATTACAGCATTAGAAGGAGTATCCTTAGAAAATGTGGGTATAAGTTGACTTAATTGTGATGGGGTGAAAAAAATCATACTAAGAGAAGAGGACAGAGGAAGGTAGGAAGGGATAAATTATATTCTATGAAGAGGTGTAAAAGACCTATTACAATAGAGGGAAAAAAAGGAGAGGTAAGCGTTGTTTGAACCTTACTCTCTTCGAAGTTGGACTCAAAGATGGAATAACACACATTTTCCATTGAGAAGATAAATCTATCTTGCTTATCAGGGAAATAAAAAGGGAAAAGAAAAAGAATAAAAGAGAGGAAGCTGATAGATGGAATGGCATATTGGGGGAGGCAGTAGTCAGAAGCAAAATACTAATGAGAGGGGGGAGAGAGAGAGAGAGAGAGAGACAGACAGACAGACTGACAGACAGAAAAATGACAAAGACAGACAGACAGACAGACAGAGACTGAGAGAGAGAGAGAGAGAGAGAGAGAGAGAGAGAGAGAGAGAGAGCGTGTGTGAAAGGAAAGAGAAAGTTTCTAAAAGATTGAGGGAAGTACACAGTTAGTAATCATAACTCTGAATGTAAATAGAATGAATTCTCCCATAAAACAAAAGTGAATAGCAGTGTAGATTAAAAAAAAACACAATACTCCAATGTGTTTACAAGAAACACATTTGGAGTAGAGGCACATACACAGAGTAAAGGTATAATGCTGGAACAGAATATATTATGCTTCAGCTAAGATCCAGCCTTTTATTCGGTATACTTCAAAGATTCCTCAATGTAGAAGTTGCTACATACCTACAAGAATTTTGCTAGATGCTTATGGTACTATTGCAAAAAAAGAGATAATTCCTGTCATTAAGTTTGTTTGAATTCATCAAATATCTTCCCATTACTCTTTGGGTCACTTGTAATTTCAGTTCTTCTGAGACTATGTTTTCTATGATTAGCAACCATCAAGTATCACCAAGAGAACACTAAGGCTAAAGGGATGCATTATTGCAATCATAAACAATGTGGAATCATTGAAAACACTGCACATTTTCCAAGATTCATTCCTGCTAGAGCTCCTTCTATCTGTCAAATCTGTTCCTAGATCTTGATCCTTCTCCTATATATTTATATTAATACACATATATATTTATATATTAGCATATATATATATATAGTTACACAGAGTGTATATTTATGTGTGTAGCTATATATGTATATACCAACAGGATGGACTCATTTAGTCCATTAGCAAGTATGGTTTATATGCCACAGATAACAACAGTCTTATCTGAGACTCACTGGTAATAAACACTTCTCAAGTGTGTGTAAAAAGTTAATGCATCATGCAAACTAGCTAATTTATTGGCAGAAAATAACCTATGCCCTTGGGGAATTGGTTCAAAGAAAGTCATAATGATACTTGAATATTTTTAATTGTGAGATGTTTCCAGAGTCAAGCAATAGTTAAGAATTATCCACCATCAGATTTTAAAGGGCATTTTCACTCCTCATTTAGCAAGTAGGAAGAAGATTTATTTTATATTGTACTATATTATCTTCAGGTTAACTTTTGGTATTCAATTTGCTTTTTTGTTTCATCATTCTTTTACATCATTTATATGATGCCCTTTCAAACATCTGGCATAAGGAAGAGTTTTCAAAGTTACATACTATAAACTTTCAGATGCCACAACACAGGCTTAAAGTAATTTTAAAATACTTTTATAAACTGAATAAGTCAAGAAAGACAGTACAAAGGGCCAAATTCCAGTGAACGCCCTCATTACTGAGGAGCCAGGCTTTCTTTGTCAAACTGCACTTTTCTTGGGGGTTTGCTCTGCTTTTTTAGTAAATTTGGAAATTACTAATCTTTCATAATCTTTGTGCATTTTTATGATATTGAGATCATATTTTCCCTTTGTTTCAGTACAATGATCTCCCTGAAGTCAGTTCTTGTATGTCATTACAGTTGAAAAGCCAGTGATGAAAATGTGTATTTGCTTAGAAGAAGAAAAGTAGTTGGTATGTGGTGGCTTAAATAATTATCCCTTCACTCACTGTGGGTTATGTTTCCATCTTCAGAGCTCCTTGTAGACAATAACTCAATCAAAATGAATTGGGAGTATTCTTTTACTAATCCTTATTTTCCACCTTGAACACCTGCCTAGTACACAGCAGGCTTAGCTCACAGAAGGCCAAAGCTGAGAATTTAGGATTTTCCTTTTAGGAAAGAGATTCAGCTGAAATTTGGCAAGTTGATGTAGAAGAAATGTTGGAGTTGAAATTGGGAAACCTGGGTTTTGTCTCAGTTCTGCCACTGAGGAACTTTGGGTGCCCTATCCATAACATTATCCCTTTAGGCTTTTATCTGTAAAATGAGCAGTTTGAACTAGATTATCCCTAAAACCCTATCTCCAATATTCTGTGATTCTATAACAAGGCAATACAGCTCAGATCCGGAGTCTGTTTGCTATATTACTCAAAAGGAGTAGGTTTTTCATAACATTTATTCTCAGTCACACTAAAAACTCAGGGTTTTATCCTGTCATAAAAAAGTAGAAGTAAATTACTCCCTAGCAGTTAAAAGATCATCTTGGTCTTCTATCAAAGCACCAAGGTGCCATTTAGTAAACTACCTTACCCTGCTAATCCATGGTTATTAATTTTCTTTTTTCATAAGTGAATAGTTTTTAGTAAAAATAACTCTTAATGGATCCAAGTTTTGAGTCCTTTTTGGAATGTGAAATCTGTGACACTTTTGAAATTAATTGGTTCAAAAGTTACTCCAGATTCCCAGAATGTTCCAAGTGATATTTTAGAAGATGTCAATTGTAGAAGCAAAGGGTTAGCCAGGGGTTTTCCCTGAACTTTCTTTTCATGTTTTCAAATAAGTAAAACTTGCCATGTCCACAGATGGTATGTGTATGTGACTAGGCTTCTTCTATGCAGGCCTCCGCCACACCAGGAAGAGATATCCTGAAAGGAAAAAGTAAGCAATATCAGAACTGGTTCATGAAAAAACCTTGACCATCAGCCAAGGTGGAATATTTGAAGCATTTTGTCTTAGTGGTAGTAATATAGTAAAGCACAATTGGACAGTTAATTCATCTTCCTTCCAGAGATAAAATGCTGAAGATACATAATATATGTAGTTAAATGAAGGGCTAGATTTTCTTTTAAAGTGATTTTCAGTAGAGAATCCCAGGTGGCTGCTTTGTTTCTATAAAAAATTATGTTATAACTTGATTTCCTCTCCTTTTTTATTTCAGTGACTTACATTGTTAGATGTTTGAGAGAAACCTGGCTGGTCACCCTTGGTGCCTTTTTTTCCTTGTAATCAAATCATTTCATCACCATTTACATAGACATTCATTCCCAAAGTAGGAGCTGACTCTAATGTATTTTCTCTGCCTAGAAACTCACTGTTTATTGAATAACGTAATTTTTGTTCTATTTATATTTGGACAATACATGTTCTTGGAATAAAAGGACTGTATGCTGGTACAAATTTAGTCCTTCCAGTGCCTTTGCAGTGTGGAAGGAAGAGGTCAAAAATGCTTTCTCAGAAAGGAATTATCTTGTATTGTTTTTAGAGGTGAGAGAATTAAACCAGTGCACTCCCCTGTCTAATACAAATAGACACCTACAAACACAGAGAAGTGTAGGAGATACCCTAGGTGCTTGTGTGGATTTGTTATATTTTACAACCCAGAATTCTAGATTTCAAGTTGGAAAGGAACTTAGAGGCTATTGAATTTGACTCCATCATTTTGAAATGAGAAAGCTGGGGACCAGAGAGATTGAGTAATTTATCGAAGATTAATTAGCTGAGGCAGGTTTGATTCCAGTTTTTCCTACCTCCAGATCCATTCCCCTGATTGCTAACCTTTGCCACTTGTGCTACCAATTTTTTTTATGGTGTGAGTTAAGAAAGATCAAGAAAGTGAGAGCCAGAAGGAAAGAAGAATGATTCTTGACAATGCAGTAGAAAGACAATTGGATTTTTCTAGTAGCTAAACTTCTTTGAGACGTCTACTTCACAGTGGATAGAGCACTGGGCAATTTCACCTGTGCAAAATTTGCATGATATTATTTAACATGTATTGGTCAACCTGCCATCTGGGGGAGAGGAGAGGGGGAAGGAGGGGAAAAATTGGAACAAAAGGTTTGGCAATTGTCAATGCTGTAAAATTACCCATGCATATAACTTATAAATAAAAAGCTATAATAAAAAATATTGCATGATAATACTAGAACTCCCAACTTCCAAAGTTGTTGTGAGGCTCATGGCACACTTTGCCCAAGGCCTGGT
Source organism: Antechinus flavipes (assembly GCF_016432865.1). Lineage (NCBI taxonomy): Eukaryota > Metazoa > Chordata > Mammalia > Dasyuromorphia > Dasyuridae > Antechinus > Antechinus flavipes. The sequence goes on from NC_067398.1 coordinate 547,319,886, forward strand.
ACGTAGTTAGAAGTAGATAAATGTTATATAAATGCTATATAAGTGTTAGCTACTCTTAGTTGTTGTTATTTGAATTTCCACCTCTCTAATTTTATTTTTTCTCATTGACATTCTGCCCTGATGCTGACCATCTTCCCTCACTTCCTTTAAGCTCTTTTTCTAGCACCTCGGTCTTTGGCAAGGACTCTTAGTGAACAGCTCCTTCTGGGAGTTGATGTCAGAGCTGCTTCCTGAATTGGCTGGCAGGGCTCAGCCCGTACCCGGCACGCCCTTTCCCCCCCACCTCTTCACCTTCTCCAAAGGCCAGGCCTCCCCAAGCACAATGGCACTGGCAACATCAATGAAGGGAGGAGAAAAACAACCCTGAACACCCACAAGTTCTGAAAGGAAATGTTAATGAACCTCCTATTAGTGGTGTTTTGAGGTTGCCCCAAAGCTCCCCAGGGCTGTTCTAGTCCTTGAGGCGGGATTGCCACATGGGTGGAAGTGATGCTCCGATGTGTACTTGAGCAAAGATGAGCTATTTTAAAATCCAGTTAGAGAGTCGATGGAAAATTTTGACAATCCGTTTGAAGTTCTGAATGAGTTGGTTTGCAAGCTGCCTTTACCTCCTGTGTACTAATAGCTTCAGGGCCACATGCCTTTTTTCTATCAGAAACCATGTGGTCACTGACAGATAAAACTGGAACTTGCAGCTCTTTGAAAATAATGCCCTCCCCTGCAGATATTTTATATATTCACATGAAAAAGGTCACAGAAAGAACACAGAACCCTAGAAAAGTCGTTACCTCCAAGCTCTGATTACTATAGCATTACAAAGTAAGTAGTGGATGGGAGCCATACCCTGTAACTAAAACTGCCTTTCCCTAATGATATATCTCTAAAATGGTTTTAGTGCAAGTCATACTTCACTAGTACCTTAGTTGTTCCTGGTACCTTCTTCACCCTGGAGAGACATTGGGATGCAAACATTCAGCAAGTTGAGGAGGTTCAATAATTATCATGTTTTGCCATCTCAACTTGTTGAGATACTTTTTTCCTTGCTTGCTATGTAATCAGTTTTGAAGGAATACAAAACTCCAAATAGTTCTTAAGTAACTCCCACAATAGGTCTGAATGCTTCTACTTTAGTTGTGGGTAAACTGAGGCACAAAGCAATAACCTTTATTCTTTTTAACAGTTTCTCCTTTGGAACATTGTCTACAACTGTGTACTTGAAAAGAGAAATAAACAATTTCAAGTCAACAATTCTTGTGACTGAAAAATATTTCGTTTGCTTCCTGAGAAATATTTAGCAAAATATAACATTTCTATACCAGTTCTGAATTTTGCTAATAAATTATTGATGAGATAATTTACTATATATATATATATATTCTTGGCCTGAAAGAGCTAGGGTATATATTTTCCCACATTGAAAGTTAAAATTTACTCATTGTCAGAAATCAAATGACTCTATTGCATAATTTAAAAAAAAATTTCAATTAGGAGAGACCCCCTACTCACTTTTTCCTAATAGATAACAAAGCTTTCTGCCTGAGACTAAAATGGGAGTGTTGTTAGGTTTCTGGGAGTTTTTAACCATTTTTTCTATTTTCATAATATTGTTTGTGTTCCTTATAAATAATTGTTTGAACAGCACATCAGTATTCTTCCTGAGCATGTTATAGTAATCTAAAACATGGATTACATACAAAAGATCATCTTCCTCCTATTCTGAGAACTTCCAAAATTAATTGTTCTTAAAATCTTTATTCAAGTAATTAAGTGGCACGGTAGAGAGAGCACCAGGCTTGGAGTCAGGAAAACCTGAGGTAAAATGTGGCCTTGGATACTGATGTAGCTGTGTGATTTGGGGCAAGTCACTTTACCTGTTTGCCTCAGTTTTTCCATTTGTAACATGAGCTGAAGAAGGAGATGGCAAAGCACCCCATCCTGTTTTCCCATCTGAAGGATGCTTCTCATCTAATCCTCTACCCAATTTCCTCTTCAGATACTTTCCTTTCTGTCCAGATTCGTCATATTAACTTTCTGCTCGTGCCTCCCAATTTATCTACTAGTTCTCAAGACTTTACCCACTTGGCACCTAATACAGTCTTCTCATTATTCCGGCATTATTTGCCACTTGGGTAACCTGGGCAAGCCCTTTTTGGACATTTCTTCAATGGTTCTTCACATCAACAGCTTGTGACATCAAGCATGTGAGTGTCAGGATGCTGGTTTCTTGCATGTCTGGAAATGTACAGACCTTCTCTGTTGAAGTTGTTTTGTTTTTTTAAATTTCTATTAAATTATTCTTTAACTCATTTTTCTTTTCTCTCAAAGCTTTGTAGCTTCCAAAGAAAGGAAAAGTTGTAATTTCTCCTGGGGGAAAATTCAAGGCTTTGACAGGCAATCTTGATGCCTGGGGCAACTACGAGTTGCTGCTGTGGTGAGCATTGTTGAACAAAGAAATTTGGGCAAAAAACTCTTTCTCTTCCCTTACCACTGGGAACCTTAGTTCCTCAGTCACCTTTGCCTTTTCTTCTTTGTCTTCCAAAGAGAGGGATTTGCAAGTTTAACACTCTAGAAAGAGGATGGCTGTATCTGAACAAATAGGTGTATTTTTTGGCAACCTTAGCTGCTCCTTTTTTCTTTTCATTGGTCATATAGTATAACATTTTCCCACATGAAAGCATTTTTTTTTTTTTAAGGAAAAGGAGAAGCATTTTCTTTTTGGTGTTTGTTGTTTTATATGGGAGGGACGGGTTCTCCAAGATGACTATTTGAGACTCACAAATTCAGGGCATATTCTCTGTGTCAACTTACCTCTTTTCTTCTTAAAATCTGTCAGTTTCTGAGGATTTCAGCTTTTTAATCCCATTTAGCCTCTACCTCAAACTCAAGGACAGTATATTAAGGCTCTAGATTATTTGGTGAGGTGAGAGGTGACTGACTGCAGGGTAAAGTTTGGGTAGCTGCTTCTAGAGGGCTTGATTAACAGATCCCTCATATCTTGGTAGTATCATCAGAATTTGCAATTTGCTGATGTATTCCTGTGTTCCACTGGTGACACCATTAACACCTAGCAACGTGCTGACACACCTCTAAGGACAAGTGAAGGGGTAACAGAGGCATTAAGAGTTCTCAGGAGGGTCAGAAAGAAGGTAAGAGTTAGACTCTTTCACAAGAGGATTTTCCATTTCCTTAAGCTGGGCAGGCTTCCAGGAAGAGAAGTAGGTATCTTGAGAGTGTCATTTACTGTGACTCATGGCCCATCGAGCCCTACTGGTTGCAATATCATCCCATGGAGAATAACAAAGGCATTCATGTCTATTCCAGGTTTGTTAGCTGCCTGTAGAATTCAGTAATGGTCGGGCAGGATGTTACGTGATCTCAGAAAATGAGATGGTATCAATTTTTTTCTTGTGAACAAGACTCATGTTTCTGGTTGTTAATCAGCACTGGCATTCAGAGTAATGGACACGGATGGATGTTTGGAAGGCATCTCGGGGCATGGAGGTCAAGAGTAGGGAGAGCTGAATTACTACAGTTGCTTTTGGCTCCTTTTCCTGTTGACAAACTTGAGCTGGGAGTAGACCCTTATAAGTGGAGGAGCTGCAGTTTCCCCAGCTCCAATAATTTATCTAAATAATCCTATAAAATAAAATTCCTTGTGCATACTCTGTCCTCATTATTTTTCTTTTTGCTTATTCTTCTCCCTTTAATTCCATCCAATACTAGACAGATATATATATATATATTTATAGTAACAGGCAGATGACTAGGCCAAATACTCATTTGCTTAATTGTTCAGGATATAATGAATGCTATATTTCTAGATTGAAAACAGCAAGATCTTACAGTCTTGCACTGTGCTCATGCTTTCTCTCTGGTTATAGAAATTTGCTGTAAAAGAAAAAACAGGCATATTATTATAACAGTATCTTTCTGATACTGGTGTAAGTAGAAAGAAACCCTATGGATCAATACCTAAAACTTCCTGGATTATTTGTCCTTTCACTTGGGTCTCTTGCTGGACATCAAAGTTGCTTTTGGATGTATTGGGGACTTCCTTCTATGTATGATCTATGGTATATACCAGTCTGCCTCCCACTGATATTGCTGATAAGAAAATTCTTGGGAAGGAGGGGAAAAGTTGGAACAAAAGGTTTTGCAATTGTCACTGCTGAAAAATTACCCATGCATATATCTTATAAATAAAAAGCTATAATAAAAAAAAAAAAAAAGAAAATTCTTGTGAGTGATTCTAGAGTGAGTGGTCTAGAATAGGGATGGAAAGTTTTTCACAGAGTGGAAGACAAACATTTCACGTGTGGGTGATTCTCAGTATCTTGCCAGGGTGCTGGATACAGAGTAATACCATCATTGCATGGGCTATTGGTCAAAGCATACTGGACTGCCACCTAAGGAAGAGCTTTTTTTCCTTATTCTTTTAATTGTAAGAGGGCCTGCACTCATCTCAGTTTATTACACAGATTCGTTTCTCTAGTACAAATCAGAGATCTTCTTTTCCATTCAGTGGAAGCTAATTATGATATGTGGGGAAAGATAATAAAGAGCAGAAGGTAGAGCTTAAAGAAAGAGAAGGTTTTTGTTGTTTTTTGGTGTCAGTGGGGATGAAAAAAGTCAGAGCTGGTTGCAAATGGGTGTTAACAGAATGCTTTGGTTTGAATAGGTTTCCTGAAAACAAAAATAAAGCCTGTTTCTTTTAATAAGAAGACAGTATGTCCAGGCAGATCCCTCATCTCAACTATTTTAAGAGTTTAAACAGCAGCACATACTGTGTGTGTGATTGAGGCAATAAACACCTGCCACCATTGTCTTAAGTTTAAAAGTGTTTTAGGTGACTAAAAACTTGGTGATAAATGTTCTTCATTCACCATAGTAAATAGGTGATGAAGGTATCTTCTCCCAATGCAATATGAATAATAAAAAGAATTAGAATATGTTCAACTAAGGTTTGAATGTTGTCCTGCTTTTCCCTTTAAGTAAAGCAGACTGACTTCATTAGAACAAGTATTTGTTTTGGATTTGATTTAAAGCCCTCTGTCATCTCACCAGCCTCTCTCAGGATCTTCACACCTTGGCCAGATGGACAATGTTTTGAATTGGAAAATTACAATGATTACAATAGAAGCCTTTATCTCTGTCTCTATTTAATCTATTTCTGCTCCTTGCTGATGGCAAAGCAGAAATAGTTAAATATAGGAAGGCATCTGAGCTGAACCTTGGACTTGGAGTTATGGCTTTTAGTCCCATTAACTACCTCTGTGAGCTCTCCTTTACCCTGTCCTCAACTTTAAAGAATAATTTTCCTTTTATATGCATCATGGATAAAAGAGGACTAGAAAAATACCTGCTCTGTCTATCTATAAAACTAAAATATGACAATACTATGGTTGGTTTACTCCTACTGCATTAAGCTCCATGTAGCTAGATTTTTTTTTATTGTTTTGAAATTTTAAAAATAAAAATAAAATATCTGCTTGAGATGAGCTCAACAACTGGGAGTTAAAATTCTTTTTTGGGATACAGAGATTTATATTGTAATAGAATACAGTGCATTATCAAAATGAAAGTACTTTCTTAGAAGTAGTAGTAATTAGAATAACAGAAATGGTAGTAGTAGTAGTGGTGGTGGTGGTGGTAATAATTACAGTTATTATTAATTGTTATAGAGATATTAGTAGTAATTATTAACAATTGTGATTGTATTAGTAGTGATGGTAATGGTGAGGATGATAATAATGGAGTTTCTTTGGCAATAGAGAACTTATCTCAGCTACCTGTATGACAAAAAACACATCTCCCTTCTACCTTCCTACACATATTTCCTTGTAGGAACACTAGAGTTCATGTCAGCATATCCCACTACAACTCAGAGTTTCAGATCTAGCTCAAGAAAGCCATTCTTCCAAATAGCAGAGATCATAAATGTTATCCACCATTGCTGGCAGTATTGACAAGAATACTTTCCTCACAGTGATTCCATGGAGTAGTCAATATTGTATTATTCTCATTTTATAAATGAAGAAATTGCTATTTAGAAAGTTTAAATTGCTTGACCAAATTCACAAGCTGATATTTGCCAGAACCAGGATGGGAGTCCATATTCTTCTCATTTTTAAAAGCAGTGCATTTTCAAAAGTGACACCTAAAATACAGATATTCTCAGCATATGGAGGGATGGAGTATGTTATAGGCGTAGAGGGACAGAGAGTAGTTTTGGGAAAAGGAGTATCGAAAACAAAGATTTGGTTTTTATGCCAAAACATATAAAAACCTAATCTCCATGGAACCCAAATCCTATTAGTCTAAACACAAATAAAAGCATGAAAATGGAGGAAGGAGGGAGAAAAAATATCTCTTGGAAAGAAAAAAAAAAAGGAAGACAAGTTTGCAGTATCTATTCATCTTTACTCTCAAATCCACCCCTCTTCCACATTTCCTTATTTCTATCAAAGGCACCACCATTCTCCCAGATTTATATTAACATTCTTTATTCTTGACTCCTACTTTCCCTCATCCCATATTTCTAATCTTTCTATGCATTCATGCTCTTACATAGATTATTGCAGTGGTCTCTGAATTGAACTCCCTGATTCAAATCATTCCTCATTACAGTTTATCTTCCCTAAATCTTCTATAGTGATTTTCCTTAAAAGCAGAACAATGTCACTCATCTACTTGATAAATTCCTGGAGCTCTCTATTATCTCTGGTTTAAAATATAAAATTTTCAGAATCTTGGTATACATTACTCCTCCTCCCATCATATTCTACAATCCAAACAAGTCAACTTTCATTCTCTTTCTCACATATGTCACTCCATCTCCCATAGGCAAACTTTCACTCTAGTCCATCTGAATACCTAGAATGCATTCCATCTTTACCTCACCTCTCTTTCTTTAAGACACAGTTCAAGTACCACATTACACAAAAAACCTCTGGATTCCTTCCCCAGGCTCCCTGTCCTCCTCATACCCTTGCTCCTGGTCCCAATTGTTCCTCCTTCCTTCACTAGTTTGTACTTTGTATTTACTCTGTATGTGTGTATATATATATATATACACTTATATATTTATGCATATATACATATATATTTATGCACATATATACATATTTATGTATGAGTATGTATATGTATATATATATATATGTAAATATACCTTACTTAATTTCCTTATCCATCAGAATATAATTTCTTCAAGATTAGGAATTGTTTCATTCCTTGTATTTGTACCTCCAGTATCTTAGCTCAATATTAGGCTAATAGTAGGTTCCTAATAAATGCTGGTTAATTAATTGATTGATTGATTGATTAAAGAAAAAGTAGTCTAAGGGAATATAAACTGGTGGTATCTCAGAAAGATGAGTAAGGAAAGTCAGAAACTAAGGAAAAAGCATGCTTTATTATTGTTTAGTGATATCTGGATTTGCTTAGAAGAAAGCTAAAGAAATTTATCCTTCTTTTGCCACTGTCATTCACCAAATTACTCTTTTCGAGGCACCAGCACTACTGCTGGGCACTGTGGGCACTCATCTTAATTGCCTTGACCCACTGAGATTTGAAAAAGCCCTGAAATGGACTATGCTCAGTAATAATGAGCCGCCACCCAGCTCAAGCTTTTATTGCTTTTCAACAGGGTTCCCCCCACCCCTCCCAAACTGAATATACACTCTTAATTCCAGGGATCCCTAGGTGCTGCCTACAATGTTCCTTTGTCCTCAGTCAGATCTAAGGCTTGCTCACTAAATATGGACTCTGCTTTTCTAACCACACCTCAAAGCATAATTTAGTTTTACTAAAATAGAACTGATTGTTTCATTTGACTAAATTCAAGGCACAAAGAGTGAGAACTTGTGGTTTTTACCAACCCCTTGGTGGTGGTGGGGTTCATGTTGTCACTGAAACTTCCTGAAACCTGGTGGGAGGGACAGGACAGGGTATTTTTCTCTATTCATGATTATAACCAAAATCCCTGAAGCAGCATTGTGTTCAAATAAAAATGAAAAAGAAAAGCCTAAATATGTAGAAAGTACAGTTCTCAAAGAATATTATAATTTCACATATGTTTGCTTCTTGTAGCAAAAAAAAAAATACAAAAACAAGGAAACACAAGAATATTTTGAGTTTTGTTTAACAAGATGCTGAAGGAGGTCTTCTACCCATTGAATTCCTTTGCACCATTTGACACCCTGTCCGAGGGCAGGGCATCATGTCAGGTTTGCAGATGAATGAAATATAATTTTTATTAAATATGTTTGGTGCGAGTAGCTCTACTGCTGTGAAAGGCTGGTGTTATCATCAGGTACCCTTAAATCAATGAAAAATAGTTCGGAAAATAAGGAAAATACTTTAAGCACTCAAAGACAAGATGAGACTCTGATGGGCCTGCTTTCTTCCCAGCAGCCTTTCTGAAGTTTTAGAAGTTCTTATCAGGGCGTCTCACTTGGACAATTATGTAGCACACTGATAAAGCAACATTCGATAGGAGACTGCATAGTTTAAAAAGTCCAAGTTTGGCAAGGTCTACAGTCACAGTAAATGGAAAAAAAGATATAGCATATTTTGGAATTCCTGTTTCTTCTCGTTTACTTTGATACTAGATCCTTGCACACAGAGTGACTCATTGCATTTTGTATTGAAAGGAAGAAATGATTTGCTTATAGAACTTATGTTTAGTATACAGACTGACGCCCAGTCCAGAGTATAAAGTGTTTAACTTTTAGAGCTTATCTTTTATTGCACATGGGCAAGATGGGGCTTTGCACATCTTGCACCATTATAATGGTGAATATTTAACATTTTCATTTTTGGTCCTTTCTATTCAGAGTATAGATGTCTCACATAAGGGGAAGTATTTTTCCAATTGTTTTGTAAAGAACAAAGAGGAAACAAACACTTATTAAGGGCCTGTTATGTGCAGGGCAGTTAAGTGATACAATAAGTAGAGCACTAAGTCTAGAACCAAGAAGATCTGAGTTCAAATCCACCCTCAATTACTTGATAGCTTTGTCATCTGGGTAAATCTTTTAATCCCTATTTGCTTCATTTCCTCATCTGTAAAAGGACAACACACAGGAGAAGGAAATGGCAAACCATTTCAGTAGTTTTGACAGGAAAACTCCTTGGACTTTTGTCTATGGGATCATACAGAGTCCAACATGACTGAATGACCAAAAAATAATATACAGGGAATTATACTAATGAATCATTTTATAAATATAATTTCATTTAATCCTCTCAATAATCTGGCAAGGTTAAAACTATTATTCCCATTTTACAGTTAAGGAATCTGAGGCAGCAAACTTAAGTGACTGGCCCAGAATCACACAGTTAAAACGTTAGGACTTGCTGACTCCAGCTACAGAGCTTTACGTACTATGTGTTTGTGCTAAAGGAGGCAGATGCTACATTTGGCTATGTCCTTTCATCCCTGTATCTTTTTAACAAATGCTTTTCTTTTCCTGATTGAGGTCTCATCATCTTAATTTGAGTTTGGAGTTGTTTGTTATGTTTTTCTTTATCACAGTAAGCTATGAGCTGCTATAATCATCAAGAAAAGTGATTGTATCATTAAATTCATGATAAAAACTAAATTTACCACCTCCTGCTATCCTCTTTTAAAAAACTTTCTGAGTTAAATTATATTTGAAATGTTGAAATATTTTTAAAAAGGCTAATATATTAAATGGCTTTTTAAACTAAATTAAAAGAAAAACAGATGGAGTGATCTACAAGAACTCAGAAAAAATATTGGTACTTGATTATGATATCCCCAAAATAAAAGTATTGGGGGGCATGTATTCAAAGTGCGGTGGGGTCCAGTTAGTCAGTCACTCTTTAACCAGTTCATAACAAGAGCAGTATGAGTACACACACACACACACACACACACACACACACACACACACGCAGATTTAGGTATTTGGAGGAAGATATGAGAGACCTCTTTTCTATGTCCTCTAACACTGTGTTTGGTGTTTTGTGCACATATTTAGACTAAGGCATAGTATTACTCTTTCAAGGTGGACAGGTGAGAAGAGGGTTGCCCTGTAACTAGTTTAGGGACAGAAACAAGGGACAGAATTTTCTAGGCTTATTGCCATACCAATAGATAATAATTTTAATCCATTTTTCTTTAAGTGCTATCAAATTCCATCTAGTGATTTTCATCCTTTTCTAATTTCTTCAAAAACTGCATATTGTTATAGTGGGAATTATATTATTATAGGGGTTAGAAATAGTAGGGACCTCAGAGATCATTTAACCTACCTCCCTCAATTTATAGATGAGGAAAAGAATCAAATTCATTGATTTTCCCCAAGGTCACACACATAGTGAAGTAGTAGAATCAATATTAAAACCCAGTTTCTTTGACACGATAGTTAGTATTCTTCCTTTTATATTACATGGCTACTACCTCCAATAATAGAATGTAGTATGCCAAGCAAAGAATAATTGATAATAGTATTCCTTTCCTCCTCCCCTATCCTCTCCTGTTCTGTCCTGATCTGTCCTATCCTGTCCTCTCCTCTCTTCTCTTTTCTTCTCTTCTCCTCTCCTCTCTTTTCCTCTCCTGTCCTATCTTGCTTTGTCATCTCCTCTCCTCTCCTCTCCTTTCTTGTCTTCTCCTCTCCTTTCTCTTCTCTTCTCCCCTCCTTTCCCTTCCTCTCCTCTCCTCTCCCCTCTTCTACTCTTTCTTCCTCTCCTCTCCTCTTCCCTTTTCTCCACTCCTCTCCCCTCTTTTCCTCTCCTCTCCTCTTCTGTCCTCCCCTCTCTTCTCCTATCCTGTCCTATCCTGTCCCATCCTCTCTTCTCTTATCCTGTCCTGTCCTGTCCCATCCTGTCCTGTCCTGTCCCGTACCCTCCTGTCCTGATTTGTCCTGTTCTCTCCTGTCCTGTCCCATCCTCTCCTCTCTTCTCCTGTCTTGTCCTGTCCCATCCTCTCCTCTCCTCACCTGTCCTCTCCTGTCCCATCTTCTTCTCTCCTCTCCTTTCCTCTCCTGTCTTGTCCTGTCCTGTCCTATTCTATCCTGTTCCATCCATTGAGAGAGCTAATTTAAGTAAAATCATAAGCAATTGAATTGGAACTAAATGAACAAGTAATTTATCTTACCTAATTCCCTCATTTTATAAATGAGGAAAGAGGTTATTGTGGCTTGATCAGTGTCACATAAGTAACAGAGACGGAATTAAAATCCAATTCTTACTCCAAATTCATTGCTTTTCCTACTGTGCTCAATTGCCTCTTCTAAATGCATGTTTGTATGCACATGTATACATGTGTAAATTTGCATATTTTCATTTATTTAAATTTTTCTCAATGATAGCATACTAGCCAAATAATTCTATTTCAGTATGTGAAACCAAGAATTTGAAACTGGTTACAGTGAGTCAATTATGTGACCATACTTTTTAAAAAATGCATTGGAAGATGTATTCATAATATGATAACACTTTTTGTGTTTTGAGTTGTCACTTTTAATACCATATTCTGGTGTCAGAGAGGAAGGAAAATTGAAAGATGGTTGTGGAAAGAGGGTCTAATGAAGAATGTTCATGGTACTTTTCCCCAGCTATCAGGAAAAAACCACCCCATTAAATAGGTAAAATTTGCTTTCACCATCCTATCTGTAACCCAGAACTCCAATATATAACCCTCTCCCTTTCTTACAACTTTGTCTGATCTGTAGCCTAAACTCATTCACATTGATATATTAGGAATTTAATGTATGACCCCTTTCTGGAATATTTGCATTTTAAAAGAAACCAAGGGGAAGGGCAATGTTTGACACAAGGGAAATAATCATGCATAATTATATAATCCCAGATATTTTTTCTCAATAGTAATTTATTTTCCAAATACATATAAAGATCATTTTCAATATTCATTTCTGCAAGACTTAGTTTTCTAAATTTTTCTCCTTCTCTACCCCTATCTCTCTTCCAATAGTAGCAAGTAATCTGATAGGTTAAATATTTGCAATCCTTTTAAACATATTTCCATATTTGTCATGTTGTTTAAGAAAAATTAGATCAAAAGAGAATAAATCATGAGAAAGAAAAAAAAAGATAAAAATACTATGGTTAGATCCAAATTCAGTCTCCATAGTTCTCTCTCTGGGTGAGAATGGCATTTTCTATCCCAAATCTATTTTAATTGTCTTGAATCACCACATTACTGAGAAGAGCCAAGTCCATCACAGTTAATTATCACATGATTTTGTTGTTACTGTGTATGTATGGTTCTACTCACTTCACTCAACATTAGTTCATGTAAATTTTTGCAGACTTTTTTTGGAATCAGCCTGCCCATCATTTATTATAGAACAGTAATATTCCATTGCATTCATATACCATAACTTACTCAGCCATTTCCCAACTGATGGGCATCCATTCAATTTCCAGTTCTGTGTCACTACAAAAAGAGCTGCTACAAATGTTTTTGTACATGTAGGTCCTTTCCCCTCTTTTTTGATCTTTTTGTCTCAGATATTTTTGAAAGTGATATTTTAGGATGAATGGCCTTTTTGGCACTCTTCAAATCACAATAATAGGGGTGACTATCTACTCAATTCAAGATATATAAAGTATATTTAAAGTCTACTTAGAGCCTTTTAGGACAATGTTTCCACAATTTGCATATCACCTCAACACCACAGAAATATTTAGTCTATTGTCCTGTACTTTAAAGGGCACTAGAATAAACACCTGAAAATGAAATGGAAAAAGATCAAATCTACTTAGTACAAACAAATGATTTCCATTTTCCTTTTTGTAACAATGTTGTGGTCCAGGCTGACCTTATTTGCAGATGTGAGTTATCTGTGGCATATGAATTAGCTTTTCTCAACTGTCATCAAAGTATCTGTTTCCCCAGACCTGTTGCTTTTGCTTAAAATTCACTATCACTACCCCTTGGAGAATCCTACTTTGAAGAGCAGCATGACTATTTTTTTCTGCCAAAGAAAAACATCTCTTTCTTCACAATTTAGAGTTTAAATTTCTATTAATGTTAGAGCCCATAAAGAAAAGTCCTAATATAATTCGCTCATTTTACAAAGCAGTAAACTGATTTCCAGAAGATTTTACTTGTGGTTGATTTTTTCTTTTAAGCACTCTATCCTTCTGTTTGAGATAGCATCCATCTGGGCTGCTTTAGTTTTCCCCTTGTCCTCAGTGAGCAGAATATACTAGTTTACTTCTTCAGATTTTTTCCAGCCTTGTAATTTAAACTGACTTCATTCTTTCTAAATTCATCATTTCCCCCTTGATCTTGGAGCCAAACTCAATGTATATTCTTAGTCTCTCTTTCTCTTCCTCCCTTTCTCTTTCTCTTTGCTTCTCTCTCTCTCTCTCTCTCTCTCTCTCTCTCTCTCTCTCTCTCTCTCTCTCTCTCTCTCATTTTTTAGCTATATCTATAGATATAAAATTTATAGATGTAAGATATATAAGATTTTATATATAAGATATGATATATATGATATAAGATTTAGATAAATGAGAGCTCATATCTATAAATATAATATACATATATAGATACATATATACATATACATATACTATGTTTCATATCTTATACCTAATATGTCTTTAAGATCTATAAGACATAGAAATGATAGCTTATATCTGTAAATATGTACATATATACATATGTATATAGATATATAAATAGATGTATAAATATCTAGAGAGAGAGACAAAGAGACAGAAACAGAAAAAAGAGAGAAGAGAAAAAGAGGAGAGATAGAGACAGAGAGAGGCAGAAAGACAGAGAGTGTAGTCCTGAATTGAGGGATGAAAAGACCAGATTCACACAGGGAGATATATCAGTAATAACTCATCTTTTAGGCTCATGTTTTGCCTCCATACAAATAAATCTAGGATTATCTAAAGTTAACTCACTTCTTGGCTATTTGAATCTGGCCACCTGCTAGCAACCAAGACAACCAATAAACATTTCCAACATAAACGTTTATTACCAAAATCAAACAAACAAAGAGAAAAAGGCCTAAATGTAGTTTGACCCCAAGTCTTAGAAACAAGGGACAAAGTAATATTAGTAGGGAAGTCTCTGCAGTGGAGCTGGAGTTAGAGTTTCTTTGATGAAGACCACGTTGTCATGGTGTTGGCCCTAATTTTCTCTGCATTTCCCCTGGAATCTTGCTCCATTCTTAATCTAAGATTCCGGCTGATATTCACAGTGACTCTCCATAATTAGTTCTTCCACTGCAAGGAATTTACATTTTGTAAACTACATTGTTCAGAAGCTGGCATTTACTTAGCATGCTGTTACCAGCAATCCTGTTTGAAATGGAACTGAATTTGACTCATTCAGCTCACTGACTTTGCATTGATTCACAAACAGCAGCCTATGTGAAGGTGTGCTTTTCAGGATATAACTAAAACGGAACATAGCTTTTCTTACTGACTCTAGTAATTGCTCACTAACCCCACAATGACTCCTTTAAAAGCACTGGTTATTTAAATAACAATTTGATAGTACTTCCTGTTTGTGAAGTAATAACCATATCCTGGACTAAATTATCATTGTAGGCCTTTGTCTAAGAGATATTTTTTTATGCTGTTATTATTAGGGCTAAGAGGAGACAAATTATTATTCTACATTTTTATTGTAATTGGTGTTGTCATTACTATAATTATCATACAATTAAATATTTAATAAACAGGACTAGGAAATTTCATTGGTTACCTAAATAAATATTGACTTAGCCTAGCTATGAATATATTGACATTCCTCCTCTCCCCACAAGATGCAGCATTGTACAATGGGAAAACCCATGATTGGGGGGGAGGGTGTGCTCTGCAGTTTGCCATCTGTAAAACATTCATTCAGTAAGTCAACTGACCTCTCTAAGACTCAATTTTCTCATCTATTAAAAAAAGGAGAGGGGAAAGTGGTTTAGATAAAGAATTTTTTACTGAGTTTGTGAATATATTTTTTTAAAAAATTAATGTTTTGAAAATTGTATTTCAGTATGATTGGTTTCCTCTGTAATCTGGTTATTATTTTATTTTATGTGTTTTATTATTCTAAGGAATTCCATATGCTTT
Source organism: Antechinus flavipes (assembly GCF_016432865.1). Classification (NCBI taxonomy): domain Eukaryota; kingdom Metazoa; phylum Chordata; class Mammalia; order Dasyuromorphia; family Dasyuridae; genus Antechinus; species Antechinus flavipes. Next base: position 547,334,970 of record NC_067398.1, read on the forward strand.
GTCACCAGATTGTGTCCATGACACAAAACACAGATAAAACCAGGGAACTAGACAGTCAATCTCTTATAGATTTAAAGTATCACCTACTCTGTTATATATATATATTATAGTTAAGATCAGTGATAACCTGAATGATTTGAAACGCCATTTTAGCCAACAAATTCAACCCCTCCTTCCTCTAATTGCTCTTTGCCAGAGTTAAAAAAAAAAAAAAAAAAAAAAGAAGTCCTGGCATAACATGAAACAGAATTATTAGCAACTAATAGTAAATCTAAATGGTTTCTCTTCTCTGCTTTCCCTTTCTCCTTCTAGGTAGTTCCTGGTATGGTAAAGATGCCCACGAAAAATGAAAATAGCTAAAGGGCAGAACCTGGAGGGGAAATTGAGGGTAGAAGCCAAATCTAAATAATTAATAGGCTAAATAATCTGTTTTTGAATAATGGACAGTTGATCTACAATAAATTTTATTTGAAGAGACTACAGGAAGAGAGCTTTGTAACTAGAGGCCTTTGAATCAAGGTCCTGTCCTGGAAGGACTTCATGGTACAATAGTCTCTTTCTGGAAGAGGTGATAAGGCTGATGGGATCTCACATGCAGTCATTAAAAATATTCTTTCTCAGCCACACCCTCTTTTGTATTTAATGAAGTAAGAATAGAACATAGGAAAGCTATGAGAGGAAATGTAAAAATCTGACCCCTGGCGATTGGGCAGCCCATTCCTGTGGTTTTGATGGTAGGGAGCACTGCAGTTGTAGAATAGCTCTAATTCATACTAGCTTCTGGTCCTGCCACTGTATTATCTTCAAATTAGTAATTTGTGTCGGGAATTTTTTTTTTCATCCTTGTACATTTTAGTTCTATTTTCAGTCTTTTTTTTTTTTTTTTTTTTGGTAATAGTGACATTTAAAATCTAAACTAATCAAGAAACCTCCTCCATAGCCAAGGAAATAAATGTTAGAGGTGTGTGGGAGTCTTAGTCTCCTTTTTAACCAATGCTGTTTGCATTTTGTTTTCTGCTGCTTCTATTGTTGTCTGTGGCTTGAGCTAGAAGGAATTTCCACTGATATTTTTTTTTTTTCATTCTTTTTGTACTAGGACATAGCTTTTGAGGTAATTAACATCATGATAGGCAGCAGACTAATCTGATTCAGGCACTGACTGTTATCTGTGACAATTATGTACTAATCACATACTTCATACCCTCCTGTTCACTTGTGCTCTGCATAACATCCAAATGAGACTGGCTCTGTTTTTAGTCTTCACTCCACTCCTGTGTACCTTTGGTTACACTGATTCCGCACACCTAGAATGAATTCCTCTTCCTTTACTATTTCTCACTCTGTTGATCCCTCACTTCCTCCAGAGTCCAAGTTAGAGGCTTCCAAATCTTTTCTCTGGCTTTCCCTGATGGCCCCACTAAAATTTACTCTTCATCCTTAGATTTTTTTCCCCATCATCCTTTGCCTAGACCTGCCCCTTGTACTCCATCTTACTTTGATCTGAGGGCTAGTTTTTGTTTGTTTTGTTTTGTATGTGCCTTCTTTGTATCTGAAGTATCTGGCACAAAGACAGTGCTTGCTGATTGATTAAATGATTGATTGAGAAGAAGCATTATGCAATTTTTCATATTTGTCTTTCTAGAACTAGCACAGTGTTAGTATATGGTAGACACTCAAGTAAGGCTTGTTAAAATAATGAATGTTTGTTGTTGGAACAAGGAATAAATGATTTGAAAACAATCTGTAAACTATCAAGCTTTTATTAAGTATTTACTGTGTTCCAGGCACTGTGGTAAGATAAAAAAAAAAAAAATGCAAAAACAAACTCTGTCCTCAGGAATCAAAAGAAGAGGATCATACATTTATTATTACTTTTTTTTTTTTTTTACTTCACCCATAATATAAACTTCTAATGTACCTTTCCTTTGCCTACCAACCTTTATATTTCAGTTATCTTTCTTTCTACCTTCTTTTCCTTATCTTTTGTTTGTATAGAGAAATGCTTAGAAATAAACTTAGAAAACCAAGTATTTTGCATTTTCATGCTACTGCTTTGTCCTAAACATGACTAAAAATATATTTTTCCTCTTCCCCCACCTTCTTTGTGCAGTGTTTTCAGTGGCTTGTCCAGATCATACTCTCTGTCAAAACATCTGTTTCTGCCTTTCTATCTCTGTCCTAGTCTCTCTGTGTCTCTGTCTTGTCTGTCTGTTTGTTTCTCCCCCTCTCTCTCTTTAACCCTTTCCAGCAGTCAGTGATTCACAAGCTATTTCACTCAAGGTCTTCTTGTCTCTTTTAACCTTACCTTCTTTTTCTTCCATGCTCCCAGTGAGACTTCTTTTTCACACATTTTGGTTACATAAAGGAACTTACAAGAAGAGTTTGTAGAGGTTCATGGTTTTCTCTCAGATCCAATTAAATCTAACATTAGTTATCAACCCCCCCCACACACACACACTTTACCTAATGCAGTCATCATCTGGCACCCATTAGTTCCTGGTCTGCACTTCAGACAAACAAACCTGCTTTTCCAACTACAGCTCGCAACTTAGGGTCCCATCTCAAATCTTCCATCATGTCAGAATCTGGAATGTCCCCTTATCTCTTTTGTGGCAGTTTCCCTTCTTTTCTTCCAGCTTATTGCCCAGAAAACACTTAATTTAAAAAGTCTTCCTAAGATAGTGGCATTTTATTCCAGTGAATCTGATATTTTTCCACCAAGTACTAACTCTTGAAAAGCTATAACTTATATGTCTGACTTTTTCAGTCATGTAGGTTCTGACATTTCTGTTAAATGAGAAGACACTCATGGGAAAAATACTGTCTTTTTCTATTGTAACTTCATTTAACTTTTAATACGGGACTGTGTAGGCAATAGGTGTTAATAAATGGTGAATGACTGACTCATCTTTTCCTATTCTCATTTCTTGATAAAATATAGATCAGTGGCTTGTTTTGGGGTTCCCCTCCCCTTTTGTTCCTCACTCGGTTTCTGTTGTCCCTTGCTCTCCAAAGTACCTTGCTTTGTGAATTAGTTCAATTCTGTATTGATGTTATTCATTCTATTTACATGTCAAAATTCCTCCTTTATTGTAGTACCCAAGCTTTCAGGCAAAAGTAAAAGTCTCAAATTTAAAAGAAAGCCAATTATTCTGCATAGACAATAACTTTATATTAATTTTTATAACCTGAATTGGTGATGAGTTTAATGAATATCATATTTCCCACTATTTAAAATTCCAAACTTTTTTTCCCCTACTAAGACAATTGGGTGTTTGTTGCAAAATATTTTTTTCATTTCATTCCCCACAAAGGCTATTTGGACTTGTTGGTTTATTACAAATTTATGACATTGCTCTAAGATAAGTAAAACTTTATCTTGGTAGTATGAAGTTTCAGGAATTATAAATACTAAGATATAAGCATTCAGATTGGAAAGGCCAATGAGAACTAGAGAATAAAGGCAGTCTCTTTATTTGGCCTATAAAATGAGAAAGCTAGATTAAGTGATCTTATAAGATCTCTTCTTTCTCTGGCATTCTGTGAGTTTATGTGCATACATCCATTCTAGAACAGACAATTCTGCTCCCTGGGTGCAGGCCTCAGGACCTCCCCTTCCCTTCTTTTTCTACTCTCTCTAAATTCTGCTTTCCCCAGAAGCACCAAATGAAAATAGAAAAGAAAGCACGTGCCCTAATCCTTGTTACTTAGCAAGAATAAAAAGGGTGTTAAGAGATAGAGAAATGTAGGACAGTGATGATTGCATGAGCAGGACTCTCCAATTCACATAATTCAGTGCTCTGACCTCCTGAAATCCCTATCCATTGCACTTAACTTCCATCACACAACCTTCTCTAATTATTTTCATATCTTTTCATTTATAAAACCCTAATTCTATTCTGTGAGTACCACCATTAATAATTTGTAGGTGAAGTAGCACCTATTTCCACTTCAGGCATTAGGGAATGTATTCCTGCCTCTTCAATCTGAATCTTTCAGTAAAATTTTTCATATCTATCAATCGATAAACAAACATTTATTAAATGTTTACTGTTACTAGGAAGTATGTTAGATTCTAAGGATACAAAGATACAGATAACAACAATCTCTTCCCTCAAGGAGTTACATTTTCTATATGGCGGTGGGGGGCTGGGGGGGAACACATATGTAAATAAACATATATACCAAATACGGACAAGATACATGCAAGATAGGAATGAGCATCTGAGGAGATGCCTTGAGCAGGAATATGAAACCAAAGTAATTAAATCATAGTATAATATAAGTATATTATTTTAGTTCAGGTTCATCTTTTTTTTTTTTTTTTTTTTTTGGTAAATAGCCTGATTGGAAGGTTTGTGACCAGAATTTGATGCTTTGCTGTATTTATAATCTTGTTGATGGATATTATATATGTGTAGTCATGCAAAACATTTCCATATTAATCATTTTCACAAATTCTTTTAACATTTTGTGGATAACAGGACAATATTATCTCTCTTTGTCTATTTACTGGTCATACTAACCCTTAATGATTTCCTTCATAGTACTTCTTGAGTACTCTTTCTATTACAGCATACAGGTAGAATTTAAAACAATTAATAGCTGTCCCTAAGTGAGGGATTGTCCATGTACTGAAAGTGAAATAGTTATAGACTACTTTCAAGTACATGTGTTGAATGCTCAGGGCCAACTAATTGCTGCTCAAGATATACTGCACTGACTAAGTAAGAATCATTAAAAGTCAGCAGGCTGCTGGCATTTAAGCAGGTAATGTCAAAGACATTTATTTGAGTGTCTAAGTAGAATAAACATGCACTGATACACTAGTCTGTCTTGTTTACAAAATTGTGTAAATACTGCATGATTCATTTGCTTACCAATTCTTTTTTTAAGAAAGAAAAAAAAAAACATAATACCAAAAGGCAACAAAATTCTGATTCGAGCCCTATCCAAATGATCACATTTTAAAATTATTGAGTTCTAAATTAATAAAGCCATGAATTAATTGTCTGGCATTCTCAAACAATGAAATAATAAACCTGTATGCTGTTATGAAACAATGTGGTAAAATGAGATCAGAATAGATAACACAATATGAGAACAGGAAATATGTAAGCTGGAAGAAAGTTTTGTATAAACAGACTCCTTAAAAACATTTGATATGATCTCCTGATAGGAAGGAATATCTCTAAAATCTCTAGGTAGGGGTAGGAGAAGGGGAAACAATAACTATTTTTAGCTTACTTTTCATTTCAATGCTTAGTCAGGTGGACATTCAGATAGGCAGAGGATAATCTCGAGTGGTGAGTGCCATTCCAAGCAGGAAAAGTACAAGCATGCAACATCTGCATAATCTAGGGGTGATCACTAGAAAATTCAGACAAAAGGATGGTAGGTAGGAGGAGGTCATACAGATCCCAGCACATGGGCTGTGGTTTGGTGGGAGCAAAACATTCCCCATTTAGTTCCTCATTTATATATCTTTGATATTGTTATCATATGAAATTTATTGTGTTTATTTTGTATCTCCTGCTAGATTATGAATTCTTTGTAGGCAAGGATAATCATGTTCATCTGTCATATTTTCCACCTTTCCATAAGCATATTGCTCTACACATAACAAGTAAAGAAAGCATGATGGCTGGAGAGTGGTGCTGTGAAGAGGAACACAATGGAGTACTGTACTTTCAGTAAAAATACTTGGATTTAAATACTGGCTCTGATACTAACAAGCTACATAAACACAGAGAAATTATTTATGTTAGCCTTAGTTTGCTCATCTGAAAATGGGAATAATACTTTATGTACTATCTTCTTCATAGGGATCTGTCATGGCATCTCCTCCCTCATCTCATGCTCTTCTTCAAGAAACAACAAAATTTCAGAGGGATATAATTGCAAAAATGCCTTATAAGATATAAAATATTATTCATGTAAGTAAGTAATGATAAATAATAACTTGTAGTGCATTGAATCGAGGACTGCTATGTCTAGTAACAGTGTTATGTTAGGAGCAAGGCAGACATTAGTACTAGAAAAATGTATTATAACATATGACTTAAAGAAAAGGACTTTAGGCAGAGAAGAGTAAAATGGATTCTTATTAGGAATGGACATGATCATGAAGACCAAGAAAAAAAGGAGCCCAGTTGTTCAAACTAGGATAATGTAACGTTGTAGAAGGAATGCTGAATTTGGAATCAAAAGATCTCAATGTATTATATAGGTTTGTTATTTACTATTTTCTTTGTGATCTTGGACAAGTCAAATATCCTCTCCTGAGTTCAGCTCCCACATTTGAAAAATGAAGGGATTGAATTAGATGACATCTAAAAATCCATTAAATGTGATTAACACTCTGTGGTCAGAGCAAGACAGGAATGTCCTGAGTTTAGGATCCCCCTGGGTACTTTGGCTGGGAACACATTAGTTCTTGAACAGGTTGGAGTGTAAGTGGCCACAATTAGAAGGAGAGAGGAACAGGGCAGCAGCCTAGTGATTTTGACTGTGATTTAAAGTGGGATTAAGATCCTTAAACCACCCACAGAACTTGGAAAGGCTCATTTTCCTACAAGTTAATTAGTAAGCATAGAGTCTGGGTGTTATATGGAGTCTAGCGTGCTGGTTGGTATATTGGGCTTTCACAGTACTCATTAACTACAGTGGGTCTATTGTAGATTGTATTAAAAGAAATCTAAATACAGCTTGACATTTGATAATCTGGAGGAGAGGATTGCCTTAGAGACGACTACCACTGCTGCTGATTTGTTACTTAGAATTGTTTCTGTAGATAAAGGAAACACATCATGGGTATCTTTGCAAAAAGAAAAAGAGAGCGAAACTAAATAGCAGATAGGGGAAGAAAACCTTTTAACCTTTTGAGCAAACGTTTTTCAGTTCAGTTTGTTCGTGTTTGCTTTGGGGGAAAAAAACCAAAAACAACAGAGCTCTAATTATCAATGCCACATTTCAGCTAGACTATTTTCAATCCTATATAATTTGTATGGCTGAAGGGGTAAATGTTTGCTTTTTAAATGTGAGGAGAAAGTGCCTTATTCATTGCCCAGAAGAGACTGGCATCATTTAAACAAAAGAAATAGTCTCCAGTGCCCAGTGTTTAGGGTTTTATAATTAAGCTAGTTCTATGTGATGGTGGCATTTGTAACATGTGTTTCTATCCTTTTAGATCTGATTTCATCACAGATGCCCATCATATTAGAGTACTTACTGAATCAAGATGAGGAGTTATTACATAATTCTATGGAAAAAGAATCTCTGTAGAATTCATAGACCACGTGCAAAGGGCTGACATGAGATGATGTTCCACTTCTATGGTAACATTGGCTGGGATGACAAGTGGACATTCTGTCTACCCTTTAGCAGTAGCATTAATTAATGATGGTATAGGAAAGAGAATCGATACTATTACAAAATAATAATAGCTACCATTTGTGCAACATTTTAAAATTTACAAACTATTCTGAATGTTACCTTATCTCGCCTTCACAATAGCTCTCTGAGCTAAGTACTATTATTATCTCTGTTTTACAGATGAGAAAACCAAATCTAAGAGTTTAACTGACTTTCCCAGGTTTACGTAGCTAGTAAGAGTCTGAGGTAGGATTTGAACTGAGATATTCTTGACTTCTAAGTCCTATAAATCCTTTACATTCTCTACATTCTATACATTATCTGTCACCTTGCTGGTTCTACTAGCAGATACTCGTTCCTGAGCTCATCTCTTTATTCTGGGAAGCAGTTACCACTTACAGATACAGAGATCACATCAGTAGTAAATCATACCAATCCTACCAAAAACTCAGGAGATGCATTGAAAAGAAGCCAAAATATTCTAATGATCTTTTCTGTGTTCCAGAGATAAATATATATATATATATATATACACATATATATATATATACATATATATATATACATATATATATATGTATATATATATATGTGTGTATATATATATATATATATATATTTGGCATTATATGGGGAAGACATCTGTAATTGTTGCCATATTATCCCTGAGTTTATGTGCCATGGAGACCCAACTTCTGCAGCATTTCTTGTTTTTTACTGTGATATCTTAACAAATATAATAATCTATCAATTTTTTCAATGAAAAATGCTATTGATTTTTTATCAATTTATCAGTTCCGTCTACACTGATACAAATTGAAACTCGATGCCTTTTTGTCCTATGCTGTTTTTGTCTACCCTATTCTATAAATACTTCATAGAAGACCTAACCAATACGCTAAAGACTGTTCCCTAGATCAAGGGTTCTTTAACCTGATGTCCAGGAATTTCTTTTTAAAAATTTTTTTTGTTAATTATATTTCATTATAATGTATTTTAATTTGTGCATTGAAAAACATTCTGAAAAGGAATCCATAGGCTTCACCAGACTGCCAAAGGAATCCAGAACACAAAACAAGATTAAGAATTTCTGCACCAGGTTGTTTTGTTTTATTTAGTTTGGTTTTGTTTGTTTGTTTTAGCTTTCCAAGAGGTGCCAGGGCAATCCTTGTGCAATCCATTTGCTATCTCTCACTCTTACTATATGACCATGGATCCCCTTTTCCAACTAGACATTCCTTGATAATATCGTTTAGGACACTTCTTGTATATAAAATATTGTTGGTTGTATGCTTTAGCTTATATTTACTCACTATGTATCTTGCCCCTGCTCACAGACTATAACTTAAAATTGTCATTCACAATTTTAATTTCTAAGAGATCATAGTATTCTGTGATCCACAGCTATCACTGAGAGAATGTCGGTACTAAAATGATGGGGTTTGGGGTTAGAAAATGGCTTGGAATTGCTAAAATCAGTGTCTAATTTCTCAAATGTAGTCTAGCCCATTTTCTTCCTTTGATTCAGATCAGAAACCAATTCACTATCTGCAGTATCTGTTCAAGGGAGTGAAAAAATAGATTTATTCATGAGAAATACTGTATAGGAAACATTTTCCTGAAATAAGGATTATGAAAGTCATATTGGAATCATTGGGATGAATATACCTCCTCTGACAATGTGACAGTATGTTTAGCACCTGTGCTAATACTTTCTCAAACATGGGACATTAGAGCATTTACTTCAATGTTCATTAAATTCTATGGGTTCACATCTTTTCAAAACAATAGCCTGCAGGCCTCTATGATTGTCTTTATTTTTTCTAGTCAGAAGGCAAAATCTGTTCAAATATATTTGAGAAACAGTATACTAAGTTATTTTGCATTAATATGCTCTTACCCCCTAAAACTAGTGTACCTTCTCTCAAATATAGACAGTATGGGTGGGGACGGTAAGAATCATACAAAAGGATTTTGCATTCAAAGATAGATGTGGAAGAGGACCTCTTCTTCAGGACCTCTGATGTCTTCTTGTAATGTCATCATGCTATTCTCTCCAGTCTTGCTTGTCATGGTGTCTCTCTGCTGGATGGGTTGTTTCACTAGGTTCATGAATCTGCTGTTCGATGGGATTTCTTCCCACTGGCACATTCCTTTGCTTGTTTTGAGGCATTGGTCCCTATTTTTCTCATCTGGACTCATTTTTAGTGTCAGTAAAGCCATCTCAACCTTAGTATATTATAGGTTCATAGCTTTAGGGTATAGTGACTAACATCTTCTTGATAAGAGCAGCCTGACAGTTAGCCATTATTCCCATCTACACAACCATAACAGAAATCTTTCAAGGGAAAAATTTGGTCTTTCCTTTACCATCTCAGTGTCTAAGCTAGAGATTAAAGTCTGCTATTAAAGATAACTATCTATAAGTGCTTATATACTGCCAAGATCTGGTTTAGTGGCAAATCAGTTTGAGCCTAAACAAATGATAGGCTGGAGGCAAAACCAGTGTTCTATTCCCACAGCCTAGAGTTCCTGTCTTTATTATACATATCTACCAACAGCTCAGCTTGATTACTTCCTTGACTATTTTGGCCAATGAAAACTGTATTTTTTATTCACGTGGCAATGGATGAATCTCTAAATTCAAGGTAGGCAAATCATGTAACCTTAGTGTTCTCATCTGCAAATTAATAATACACGTAAAACTTATCTTATAAGGTTGTTGTGGAGTTGAGATATGATGTGCTAAATTCATTGTAAAACTTTAGACCCTATATAAAGACATCAAGGATTAGTTGCTCTCCTGCTATCATTTTTTATACTTAATGTTGTACAGACTGTTGTGTAATTGGATAGAAGTAATTGAATGGAAGTATTGGCATGTAAGCTTTTCTTCTGAAGGCATTTCCAGGAAAACATCAGTGACAGGGAGCATGACAGGGATAACATGAACTTAGCTCTGTTAACTACATGGTTTAATTTATTTTAGTGGGTCTCTAAATTTTGAAAGCAATTTTAAAATTCTGAATACTTTGGAGATTATTATGAATATTTTACATGGAAACAATATTTTTAAAAGCTACTCTTAAATTTTTATGGATCAGTATTCTCTCAAGGTGGTTATGGGTAATAATTCTGTCTGCAAACATATCCTAGTTCTGATATACTTTATTAGACACTTGGGAGTCTAAATTGAAAGACAAAGATGTAGGTACTGACTTAAGGATGGAATTAAATATATATTAATTAAAGACATATTTTATGTATATATTTAACACATGGGCAACTAGGTGATGCAATGGATGGTCAGGTTTAAAGTCAAGAAGACTCTTCTCTCTGAGTTTAAATCTGGCTTCAGACATTTATTAAGTTGGGTGACCTTTGGCAAGTCAATTAATAGTTTGCCTTAGTTTCTTCATCTGTAAAATGAGCTAGAGAAGTAAATGACAAACTGATCCACTATTTTTGCAAAGAAAAGCTCAACTGAGGTCAAAAAGAGTTGAATACAACTGAAATGATTCATCAAAAACAAGTTAGGTACTGAGCTTCTGATATGCAAGTCTAGCCATTTGATTATATCTTCCTATAGTATATGGTATATGCTAAACTCTTGCAACTGTCAGTGACATTTGGAAGAGTTTCTCTCATGACATTGTGTAATCTACCCATATTAAAAAAATACTGGCACCTTAAGAATAACCTTTGTGCAATTTCTGATGATTTAAACCTGAAATATTATTATATACCCCTCCATTTCTATATGAAAATCAGCATGACTAGACCATTTGTTTAATTTTTTTTTCTTGGGGAAAAAAAAGAATAAAAGTAAAGACTCAATTTAACAGTAGTTGTTCTATCTATAGTCTGCTTGTCTTTGTCCTCTTCTGACTTCCTTTTGGTCACTACTGTGTACTTTCTAAAAAAATATATTTTATTAATGCTCTTTTTTTCTTTTTTGACATCACTATCACTGCTCCACTCCACCTCCAAAAAGAAATTCCCTCTTTTGTAACAAATAAGTGTAGTCAGGCTAAACAAATCCACACATTGCCTGAAAATGTATCTCTTGTACTTCTAGCCTGTTTGACACTTCTTCTTCAACAGATGGCTGATTGAGTTCATAAGAATGTTACCCATGGAGTGTGCCTGTTAGTTCCACTCCTGTACCTCAGCTGCTACATAAGCTTAGTGTGGAAAGTAACCTTATTTGGCTATAGTCAGCAGATCCAGAAACATATATCTGTTGTCATTGTTTATTCTTGCTGTGTGAAGTAAGAGTTTTTTGTTTCAAAAAATTTCTGAATCTTTTTAAACTAGTTTTATCATGTAGTGTAAGAATAACTATCAATTTTCACTTCCTCCTCTTTTTTGGATGGGGGATAGAGAATATTTAGCAGTTTATAGCTACCTTGGGAGGTGGGGCACCCTAAAAGAGTTTTAAGAAGGAGGAAGAATAGAGGCATGGTGACTGAAGATAGGCGAGAAACCACGTGGCATGGAGGAAGAAGGGAAGGGAAAGACACCAAGAGGCAGATATAACCCAAAAAGGGTTCAGCAAAGATGATGGGAGCCATACACAGATTTATAGGAAAGTTTAATCTCAGAGGTTTGACATAACTTGGATTTCTGGCCAGACTTAGCAAGATGAGGCTGCCCACAACCTCCACAGAGGGTGGGCTAAACTGATCCCCATCAGTGTCCTTCCTTGCTTGTCCCAGGGAGCAGTTCCATCAATATTTCAATTTTTCTCTGCCAACCATACCTAGTTTTTAGTATCTGTCAGTAGACACTATATAAATGTTAGCTATTATTGTTATTAATAGTATCTTGTACAAGTCACTTGGCCTGTTTGCCTCAGTTTCCTCAGCTATAAAATAAGGTGCTTATGGGAGGCACTTACCTCCCAGTGTTTTTATGAGGATCAAATGAGATAATATTTTAGTGCACTTAGCATTTAGCACAATGCCTGGCACAAAATGGACTCTTATTTAAATGCTAGTTTTTTTCAGTTGTTTTTTCTAGAATATGATACATGTTCACACAATGTCATAAAAACCAGAAGCAAGCATCATTGTATTTATTAATGAATATTGTGCCATCTTGAAATTTTTTGAGAGACTTCTTATTGCATAATAGCCTTTAAAACTGTGCTTTTTGCTTTACTAAGTCAAATTCTTTTTTTGTAACTAATAAACAGTCAATACAAAAAGAGCTTGCATTCTCACCTACACTATTCACTGGTATCTTGGAAGATTTCCTACTAATAATCTCTCTTTTTTATTTTTAGAAAGTTTAATTACATTTTATGTTGGGTAAAATAGGTGCTGAAGAGATGGAATTACCAGCAGGTACAATCTAAGTTGACAAAGAACAAGCTGGCAATTCCAAATCAGTGTTTTATCTTGTAGGGAATTCTCCTTAGGAAATCTGTACAGTCCACGTCACACTTAGACCAATCCCTGTTAGAGCTGGGTGGGCTTTTAGAACCTAGTTACAGATTGGCAAAGAATTAAGATCTCTGTGGCTTTTGGCTAAATAATGACATTCCTGGAAAGTGGGCAGGCAGAACAAAATAGGAGTTTAAGAGATAGAACATAGCAAGTGGTTTTCTCTTAGCATTACAGCTGCAGGTGCAGAAATTATCTTTGGCTTCTCCTGTGTTGTTTCAAAAAATAGCACCAGAAAATGCCTGAACACAATAGAATACGTAAAATGAAGTACTAATCATATGATCCAGGTTCACAAGGGGGTCTTTTAACCTATGCCATAACTGTCAGATTGGTTTATTCTGCCTTGTCAGACCTCTTCTCACAGTCTTCTAGGAAGAACTCAGAATTATCAGTAAAAATAAAACCTGGTAAAATAAAGTCCATATATACATTAGCATTTTCATGAATTCATTTTGGACGAAATGTATGTACCACTGGTATCCACATAATGTCAAGAGAATAAGAAAGTCCTTATTATGTGACTTGTCCAAGTAGGTTAGTGTCTGAGACTGGATTTGAATTCAAGAAGATTATTCTTCCTGATTCTAGTCCCAATACTCTAGTCACCACTTAGCTCTTCAACTTCAAGGGAGACTAAAGGGTTTTTAATATCAAAAAAGAGAATTTTTTATATTTACAAAAATATAGTTTTAAAATCCCTGAGAGAGCCATTGTTTAATCGTTCAGGAGTCTTTGTTAAAGATATTTTATATATAATAACTTTCCAATCACACGCAACAACACCATAGACATCTTCTTGGGGAAAAATCTACTGTAATTTTTAATACTCCATTCAATATTAAGTAATAATGTAGAGGAAGAATGAAAGATACAGGACAAAAGAATAGAATTTTCCCTATTCTTTTATTCTGGCTCAAATCAATGTTGTTGGTCCTTCCTTTTTGAAGAGAACCATGACATCAGGAAGATGTCATGACTTTCACCTGAATTGGATTTAAGTGAGGGATGGTGTGCAAAGTCACCAGTTTCAATCTCGTCCAGAGGCATCTGAAACTGTAGCACAATATAAAACATGATGACTGGAAATTGGCTGGGATGCAGTGGGATGTCTTTGTCTTTTTAAGCCTAAGTCTTTTCCAGGTTTCAGTTTGTCTGAGGCAATGCCTCAGTGATGCTAGTACCTAGTGAGGCAAAATGAGGCAAAGAATGACCTCTTTTACCTAATCAAAAATAAAATAAATTTAATATGGAATTTCTGGCCAAAAGGGGGGGAAAATGCCATTTACAGTCACTCTGAGCCATCAGAATTCAAACAATTACCAAGTGACTCAAGTTGATGAGCATAGATTAAATATCTATTATGTTTATATGTTGCTGAGGACACCAAGAAGAAAAATAACTTGATCCTCTATAATCCACGACATATAGATCAAAAGGGGATAATAACAGTATAAACTTAAAGTTTCATCAATGTAGATTTTTCTTTCAGTGGAACATATCAAAACCCATCCACTCCTCAACCTTTCTGGTGCTGATCCACATTCTTTTATGCTGGAGAACTTCCTTCTAGGTCTTTTAATAGTCTCCTAGGACTGTGCAGAACTCAAATTGACTTGCTAGTTTTCCTTGCTCTTTTCATATGGTGGGCTCTTTTCTAGTCATAAATTTCTAGGACAGTGTCTTTTATGTTACTTCCTACACACCAGGATGTATAATATGCTACAATCATTATTATTGCTACATTATTAAATATATAAAATTATTACATGATAATCATATTATATTACATAATAATAACAGCATCACATCAAGGTTTGCAAAGTACTGAAGTGATATAAAGAAGGTACCAGAAGTGGTAATATCAAATAGATTAAGGAGCATAATAGATGTAAAATAATATTATATTAAAAAAGATTATGAGATTCAGTTCATGGCATAAAGAAAGTATGTCATAGGTATGTATAACAGGTTACAAGAGGTTTCTATTTTATTTTACATGAAAATAGCTTCATGGGCTCAAGCAAATACAATACAGAAGGCAGTCAGACTGAATGAGCATTTTAGTTTGGGAAAACACAATTTTTTATAGCTCAAGGGAGACAGAGGAGTTGTGGGGGCAAGATCTAGGGAGTAGATCTTCTTGTCCCAAAGATAAGTCTGGGCAACCTAAGTTTCCCATCAAGATTGAAGTATTAACAAGGAAAAAGCCAAATGAGCTCCAGCTTCTCATCATTCTATACAGTCTGAAAAGTTTATCAAAAGGTTGTTGTAACTGTTTTTAAAAATGCTAACTAGACAATGTGGGAGACAGACCTGGTTATACTTAATAAAGGAATAGGATTCACATCAGTACTTTACAATTATCATCTAATTTGATTCTTATAACAGTGCTGGGAATTAGGTGCTATAATTGTTCTCATTTTACAGATGAGGAAACTGAGGCAGAGAGAATTTAGCTGACCTCTCCAGGAACATATAACTATGTGTTCAAAACAGGATTTGAATTCGGTTCTTTTTGATTCCAGGTCCAATGCTGTAGCTACTATGCCACCTTATTTATACCCATCATCGCCACAATCACCTGTGCTTTTGATCTCAGGATATTTTTTTCATAATCCACAATCTTATATCTTCATCAGGTCACATTAACAAGAAGCTGTGATTTAGAAAAATAAAAATAGGCATGTGTATAGTTACCTTTTCCTTATTCACTTATGTAGCTAAACATAGCTAGTCTGTAAAAGAATTTCTGTCGGTGGCACATTGGGAAGCAGAAAAAAAATATAATAATAGAAAATTGCAATGATCTGAATCAATCAGCAAATACTTGTCGAGTTCCACTTGTGTGTAAGACATCATGTTACACACTAAGAAAATTCAGAGATGTTTAATTTCACCTTCTCTCCAAGAGATTACAGTCTGGTCATGAGGGGGTTAACATACTTCATCCATATGCACAAAAGATAAATACTTTTGATGGAAGGTTTAAGGAAATAAGTACTATAGGGATCCAGGGAAGAAGGAAGTTAAATGATGTTCTTAGGATCACAAGAGCATAAGATCTTAGATTATAAAGTCAACAGGGGACTTTAGAGGTCATCTAGATCTAGTTCACCCCCTTTGTTTTACAAATGAAAGGAAAAAGAGAACCAGAGAGATCAGAAAAAAAAAAATAAAAATTCCTTTTTCTGGAGATTCCCCTTGCTTGAAACACTTTCCCTCCTTAGCTCCACCTACTGACTTCACTGAGTTTCATTAAATTCCAACCAAAATCTCTTCTTTTATTAGAAACTTTCACAAATCCCACTTAATTCTAATATTATAATACTCTTAATTATTTCCTATTTATCCTGTGTGAGCATGTGTGTATAGCTTATTATATATGTGTGTATGTGTGTGTGTACATATACTTCTTTTGCTTGTTGTCCTTCACATTAGAGTATAAGTTCCTTCAATGAAGGCACTGTCTTTTGCCTCTTTTTGTATCTCTAGTGCTTAGCACAGTGCCTGGCACATTACAGGCACTTAATAAAGGTTAATTGATTGATTAATTAAAATAAGAAACCTTAGATTTAAATCCATGAGATCTAGAATTTTTTTAAATCCATATTTTTCACTTTATGATCCTACTTTTCATGTCCTTTCAGAAAAAATTCCAACTGATTATAATCAGAATAAAATCTTAAGGCTTTTCCCAAGGAGGGAGTCGGAGGGCATGGGAAAGGTAAGGTAAGAAAGTGAGAAGAGACAATCCATGAGTCATGTGATCTTAGGCTCATCATTTAGTCTCTAAAAATGGAGATTGATAGAACTTGTTTTATATGCTTTGCCAATTGATATGAGAAAGTGTTTGGCTAACCTTAAGTTATTATATGAATGTGGGCTATTGTTATAAAATGGAGAGATTGGGCTAGATGATTTCTGGGTCCCTTCTGTAAGTCCATAAGACTGTCAGACATAGGAGAAATAGTTTATTATACCTCTTTCTGAAAAGTACTCCTCAGTTCTTGTTCTTGTTTTTCACACCCAAAGTAGTTCTACACACTGGATTCAGACACTATGTCCTCAGACACAGGACTGAGCTCTCACTATCTGCAAGCTACAAGTATCAAGAGACAGAGAGAGTATGTGTCAGTGAGTCACTGTTTCCCTCTCGCCGGCACTCTGGCTCTGCCTGCCATAGTTAATGCCCAACCAACACCATGGGAGTTGCTTAGGCTTTCAAAGAGTCTGCCTCATGGCAGCTTTAAAAAAATGTGTTTGCCAGCTTGCCATTGGCAAACATTATTTTTTCCTGGGCTTTTGGCCAAGGAGGACAGACTGACAGATAGACACAGTAGGAAGCATATGCTTTTCTTTTCTGTCCCTTTTAGCCAGATTCCTGGAGGGCCTTCATCCTAAGGAGACCTGGGCTGAACAAGCCTACTTCTTAGAGTGCATGTCACTTCCTGTTCTTGATGGTGGAAACTATGCTGGCTTTGGAGTTTAAATTTAGACTTTGCAAAAACCATTCATGTTCTGGAAAAGTTTTCAAACTGCAGTGGGGACAGAGAACCTTTCTTAAAATAGGAAGAAAAGACTGGGAATGTTGGGGAATATATGCATTTCTGAAGTACATATGTTTTATACATAGTGGACCCTTTTCTTATCCCATTTACCTTGAAAATGTATTTTCCTCAGAACAAGTTTTGCTATAAGCCATGCCCTTGCAATCCAACAATCATCTGTACCTAATCATCACCATATTTTTCCCCTAAGATAGTAAATTGCACTATGACTGAAGAATATAGTATTTTTCATCATTTTCTTTAATATACTGAACTATGTAAAAGTTTGTCAGTCTAATGAAAAGATCTGCCTTAGAAGGATTTTTCTTTTTCTGTTAGGAGAAGTAAATATTAAATAGTATTTTTCCAGTTTACAGTGTCTTAATCATGAGGAACTTTCTTTGGGAAATTTAATGATTTTAGTATCCTTTCTTTTCTCATTCATCCTCATAAACTCTATGGGAGGTGCTTGTTGAAGGACTTGTCAAAATTTTTCACAACATATATATATGTCAAATTTTTGTCCCCCCAAAATTTGGTCTAAGAAAGACAAAACAGATTGTATCCATGGGTTTATTTCTCCTAAGAAGGTAGACATGTACACATGGGAACAATTAGAACTAAGCTCAGGATGGGCATAGGTAATTGGGGGTAATAAAGGCAAAAATCACAATAGTTTCATAGTGGTCTTATCAGGTCTTCCCTGGACTTGCTTGTTTTTTTTTTTTTTTTTTCCTGATCTGGGAGTTGATATGAATCAGTCTGAATTGGTTATATATAGCAGGGGAAGTTCTGGATTCAGTATGGCAATACTGCAAGGAACTTCCACTGTTCGAATATTGAAAGGACTTTCTGATATGTCCAAATTAAGAAATGTGCAGATTAATCGGATTCACAGGTCAGACCAGACCCTTCTGAATAATAAAGGAACTTGAGCAAATCAAGGTGATTAGAAAAGTCATTAATCATTCCATTTTCACATATGTTATATGCAAAGTGCATAATCTCAATAATGTTAAATTTTTCAAAGAACTTGCTCATTAACTGGACTTAGGAGAGGTGTGATATGTATGCAGCTAGTGTTGATAATTGCTGATTTTAAGTTTTACCACTTTGGTAAGATAATGTTGCACATTTCTTTTTGATTCTCAGATCTCTACTATTAACCAGAACTAGTTGACTTATGTTAAAACCATCTAGCTCATGTTAATAAGGCAGAGTTTGGACTTATTATTAATAGGTATATACCTAGAGTTAGACTATATCACACATATATATAAATGAGAATTTTAGACTGTTTTCCTACTTTACAATATCAGAAAAAATTTGACAAAACTACCTTTTTTAAAGAAACATAATAATAATCATAATAAAAGAAAGCTCTTTTTATAAGTATTTTCTAGCTATGGGCAATGCAATGTTTATTTCAGTTTTCTAAACCTGGAGGATTATAAGTATTGACTCTTTATGGTGTCCCCACAGAAAATTTTTAGTCACCATTTCATCTAGAGGTCATAGTGAAGAATGAGACTTTTTATAGGTTTTTTCCCTGAATTTCCATTCAACATCTTCATTGTTAAATTTTCAGCATGTGTGCTTGCTGAAATGACATATTGCCAACTATCATTCTTCTGCATGGTGACAAATTTATGAATGACTAATTATCTTTTAGCTTCAATAGTGTCCTTAAAAAACAAGAGCTTAACAATATACCATCATGAGCTCTTAGGCCAAATGGTATTTCTGTGAGTAGAGTGTTTCTTCGTGATATGTACAAATATTTTCTCACTGTGATTCAATCTGTGAATACTAATAGATAATGGCTCTATTTCTTGTTTGTGACATGTTTTGCATGTATTCCATTTTTTAAAAAATCAATATATTAATTTTCTAAGAGCTTGCATGTTGTCCATTTTACTGATGATGCTTCACTGTAGAAGCACCCCCAAGCTTCTCCAATGAAAAGACTGCTGAAATGATTAGCATCTTTTACACATACAACTCCCAGGTACTGGGATATCAGATAAAACTGATTCACAGGTCAGTCCAGCCTGTTCTGGATAGTAAGGGAGCTTGAGCAAATCAAAGTGATGAGTAAAGTCATTAACTGTTTCATTTTCACATATATTCCATGCAAAGTGCAAACTCTCGATAATGTTAAATCTTTCAAAGAATTTGCTCATTAAATAGACTTAGGAGATATGTGACTATTTCACAAATGAAGGTAAAAAGGCCAAAGTCTCTAGAGGTTAAAGACTTGCCCAGAATTATCTATTAAGTTCTGCAGTAGCCAGAGAAGTGTTGCTTAGTAAGGAAAGATATACCTAGGTTGATGTTTGTTTGTTTTACCATTTCTTTTCAGGAGTTTTCCTATTTAAAGTCTATTAAGTGTTCAAACCCACTTTCACATATGTAGTGAGAGGGGATTTGAGGCTTCATCCTTTGGGCTTATCCATATAATGCTCCATGTTATTAATGAAATACTTTCATTCATTATCTTGTGTTCATGCATCTCATAATATCCTCTTCTCCTGCCCTGTCTTCCTTCTAAGTCCAATATGCTGAAATTTGATGATATTATTGCTTTTGTTTTTGTTTAGGAATTCCTTGATAGGTCATAATGCTCTAGAGCTATTGGTGATGTCTCCTCTAGTACCTAATAATGGTCTGTTTCAGGAGTTCTAAATGACTTTTTTTGTGATTGCTCCTCTTCCCTCACTGCCCAAACTATCAAAATCATTTCAATGAAAACTACAACTAGCAAAGTGAATAATAATAGTAATGCTTTCGTAATTATAGGTGAGGGAACAATATGGAAAAGTACTTTGTTCTTTAAATGATGAATATTTTATATGAGATGTTAGATCATTCTTCCCCCAAAAAACTATCTAAAATCAGGGAGTAAATAAAAGAGGTAAAGAAAAATATTCTTCTAAGGTTGTAACCTAGCCTATAGACAGGGAATGTTCTCTGCATTGCTTTTGACAAAATTTAGGCTATATAATTGGACTTGCCTGTCACATTTTGATGGAGAATAAATAAAATGACAAATCAGCAAAAAGACATTTTGTTTATGTATGTGCAATTATGTGGAGTTATTAATTAAGTTGTTAATACAATTAGTAATTCAGGGCTTCAAGCTTGAAAAAAATAGTTTTATATTCCACTATTATCACTATCATTCTTTTAGTTCAATATACTAGAAAAATTGCCAATAAGTGTAATACTCTTGGACCTAATCCCTTCCCAATAAGTCAAATGGTAATTGTGTCTTTTTTTCTATTATTCTTGAGATTATCCAGCATTTTTTGTTTGTTTGTTTTTGCTGAGGCAATGGGGGTTAAGTGACTTGCCCAGAGTCACACAGCTAGGAAGTGTTAAGAGTCTGAGGCCAGATTTGAACTCAGATCCTCCTGACTTCAGGGATGGTGCTCTATCCACTATACTACCTCGCTGCCCCGAGATTATCCACCTTCAAAGGGCAAAGAATAATAATAATAACTTACTGCATTTTATATTTGCTATAACATTGGTATAGAATTCATTAAGTTTTTTCCATGGCTAGGTGCCATTTTACCCATACAGATGGTATCTTTTTGAATGGTGTGCAAACATTTGTTTCAAACTTCATTTCTAGTTTTAAATGATTCATTCTATATATAGTCAGACTTCACTGATTCAGGTAATTTGAGAGGAAAGGCTACTACAAAACCTGAATTATAGAATATTTTTAAAGAATTGTACTTTTGATTTTTTTTAAGAAAGGTACTTTTACTACTTACTATTCAAGGAAATGGAACTAGAGTGCCAACTCTAGCTCAAAAGGATTATTGGAACAGCCTCAGTCTAAAAAGATAGTTTAGTTTACATTTTAGTTGTTTTTAAATAAGTTGACATTTAATCTAACATGCATCTATTTTGTGCAAGTTTATTAGTAAAGGATTCAAAAAGAAAAACTAGATGTCATCAAGAAACTTAGTTTTATTAAGAAAAATCATTAGATACACAGATATTCAATGTAAAATATGCACAAATTAAACACAGGGTGATTTGGAGAGGGATGATGAGTACATTAAAAACTCTGGGGATCAATAAAGGCCTGCTTTAGGAGGTGGCCCTAGAGCTGATTTGAAGAAACCTAGAAATTCTAAGTATATGAGGATACTTGAAAAGAGCTTAATTCAACAATTCAACAAACATTTATTAAGTATCTGCCACATACAAAGGTATTGTTTGTTCTAGATGCAGGCAATACAACAGTAAATATGACAAGACGTTACCACCAATAAGCTTATAATATAAAGTTATAAATTGTATTACTCAAGCAATTACTCACAGGGAAGATTTTAATAAATACCAAGCAAAAGTTCTTGTAAGGTACTGTGAAAATTTGAGAAGGCAGAGATCATTCTCACCTGGGAGTGGGGACTGGGATAACATGCAGAGAGGAGATGGTGTAACTAGAAAAGGAAATGCACCCAGTCATTTTTAAGAATGAAAGACAAAAGATGAATGGCCTCCATGTCATCTGAAATGGCTTCATTTGTATTTGCTTAAAATCTTTCTCTTCCTTTAACACCCAATTCAGGCTCCATCTTCTCTCTGCATGTTATCAAGGGAATTTCTAGTGAAATTCATCATGGGAGATATGCTATTGTCTCTATTTTCCCTTAAATGCCTTATAATTTTTAGGCCCTGAAAGTTATAGCAATCTATCATACTTAGCATTTTAGGATTACCAGAAGAATATTAGTATTTATCTATATATCTATTTTATAGAGATATATAGTTTTTTGTTTGTGGGAGAAGCTGGAATGGGGGGAAGGAAAGTCACTGAAAATGCTACCTATTTTATCTGATGCAAACAGTTCCTCCTGTTTATTTCTGATTACTATCCAAGATATATGCACTAATAGACCAGCTCTACAGTTAGTCCTACTAACTGTGTGACATAGTCCAGATAATATACATTTTTTTAATCATTACAATTTTTTTCCTTGTAGACAGTTATGCCAAACTCTATTGAGACATTATAGATCTTATTTAGGAAGCAAACTACTTTACTGTGTATTTGTCTTCTTGTTCTATGCTTTCTTTGATGATAATAATCATAGGATCATTGAACAAAGCTATCTGTGTTGCATCTAATTTAAGGGAATTTTATTTGGTCCTTGATATGGCATGAGACATGTTATTGGATGATAGACTTTTAAAAATATACTATTCATTATTTTTAATTTTCTTTACTTTTTAAATTTTGAGTTTCAAGCTGAAAAGACTTTGAGTGAACTCTGAGAGGCTTACAGCTTGTTGGCCCCCGAGTCTGCTTGTTATATAGTAGAAGGATTTTGAACAGCAAACTCATAGCTCCTTGAAGTATGGAAGTCAAGTGGTTTTTCTTAGAATCTTTTATAATATTAAGACATACTTGGGGAAAACCTTGTTTGAAGAGAGTCTTTTACTCTGTATTTTGTTCTACCATCAAATTTTTCTAAAACTAATTTTTAAAAATATATTCTGTTCAATTTCCTTTCCAGCCACTTTTGTGTCAGTAAAGATGTTGAAAGTCATCTATGACAGTCTACCTATTCCCTTCTCTTGTGTTCATTGAGAAGCCCTCTTTGGCATATGTAGGCTAGTTTCTTGGAGTTTTCAAGAACTGAGAAAGTATTTACCTGGTATGGAAGTTGTTAGCATCTTATTGGTTGCTTGTGATTTTTTTATTCTTTTGAAATTATATCTTCTTTGAACTGTATCTAAAATCATTCTATAACTGTAAAAATGTGTCTTTATCTATTATCCCTTCCCTTTCTCGCAGATTTCTTCTGTAAACATTTTATTCAGTTCAACTGCTTTTCTCAACTTCTTAATTGCCACTTGCCAGTTTTTCAAATACTATATCAGGTACTGAATCAGTTCTTAAGATAATGATTGAATCCAGATGTGGTGCTTCTACTCTCAGGACAAGTAAAAATTAGTCTCTAACTAATGTTTGTGTTGTCTCCCTACTTCTGATTTCATCCATAGAGACTTTGGAGATGATCTTGCTTAGCTGGACCATCAAACTCTCTGCAAGGCTCATCTCAATAGCTTTTCATCATTTTGAAAGGAGATAATTCATCTTCCTCCATCTTCCTCTCTTTCACTTCTTTTGTGTATTAGAAATGAGTTTGTATTATAAACCAGTAGTATCTTGTCTGTCATATCTTGCAAAAGGAAATTAGTGTTAGTATTGTATTATTCTAACTCCTTTTACCTTCCTATATTGACTTTTATAACAGTTACACTTCTCTAAGAAACAGTAATAGGTTCAATGTCTTTATTTTATTCATTTTGTAATATTTTTTCAAAGCTGACATACGTTTTAAATAGGATGGATTGGTGCCATTTCAGTCACACAGTGTCTTCTTCTCAACAAAATACTTTCTTCTCATTTAGTATTTGTTTGATCTTGTCTGTAGTTAATAGATAATCAGACTAGATGGTCACACAGTCAGCTGGTTTAAAATGACTCTTCTGTCTGCAAGTAATCATTTGTTTTCCTGTCTGTTGAGATGTATTCAATTTCATTTTTTTTTTTTAGTTTTTTTCACATCTGTCTTCCAACTCTTTTTTAATTAAATTGTTTATTAAAATATTAATATTGACATCAATAGAATTAATTAAACTTGCTTAATAACAATTTATATTCAAATTGATTCATTTAAATGCATAAGATATTATAATTCTTCAATTATTCCTTCAGTGTCCTATCAGGATTTATTGTTTGTCCATTCATTCTTATGGTGTCACTTATAGAGATACTTTAATCTTCAAGTTTTCATTGTTCACTTTTTATTATTTAAAGTCCTCACCCTCACCAGATTTTTTTGTATGATTCATACATTGTATTTTAATTGCATTATATTATTCCATTATATTAATGTTCTACAATTCAACTCTTCTCATCATGTTGAACATTTTGGTTGCCTCTTACTTTTACATATAATTACATATGATGTTGCAATGCATAACTTTGTGTGGATAAATCTTTTACAGGTTTTTTTTTGGGGGGATACCATTTTCAGTATATTTTCCCATCAATACAGTTACCAGATCAAAGGGTATTATTATTTTTATTTTTGTAAGTCTTGTGCTAAATTGACATAAAAAATCTACAGCATTCTACCAGAAATGAATGAAGGTACAAATATTTCTCTACAACACATCACCACCTTATACCAATCCAGCACTGAATTTTTTACTTTTCCTTATTTCTGTCAATGAATGGATGCAGTGTAGTATATCAAAACTGTCCAATTTGCAACTCTTCACTTCTTTGTGAGTTTGTTTTTTAAATGATTATTAACATTTTTTCATTGTCTTTTTTGAAAACTTCCTGTTTTGACTCTTTTTTTGAAGATGATGTTATATATGCTAGAGTTTTCTGAAGACTCCAAACAAAGCTTTTGGCGTCTTTCATTCCTTGATCCTGAACTTTATTTTCCAAATAAATTTTCCATTTTTCACTGGCCTACCCTACACTACCTTTTTATCCCAGTCGCTCATAATTGTGTTGCATTATGTCTTAGCTGAGAGGTTCTTGCCACATTACAAATAGAACTTCTATATTTAGTTTCATTCTCAGATAGTTGTTGATGAGTTAACCACATTGATTTCCTTGGCCATCTGTTTACATGCCTCCTTTGGGACTGGCGATAATCAAATATGCTATGACAATTGTTGCAAAGAGCAAACTTCGAGAAATTCAAATCAATGAGGTCTGGATTAATGGAATTCCTGTAATAACATGAAATATGGTTCCAGGAGTAATCAGACATGTTCTAACTTTGCTTCTCATTCCCCCCCCCCCCACATTAAGTGGTCTAGTATTTCTCCCTTATATTCTTAACAACAAATGTTTCCTAGTAAATTATATACATTACAGTGTCCTACCTTAATTAACTTGGTTTTTTGTGTGTGTTATACCACAAGCCCTGTAATGAGCACATACTTGACTTAAAGATTTACATGTTAAAGAAAGGACTTTTATAACCCATTTTATTGAACTTATATTATCTGGACATTTTTCATAAAGCCCATTGGGTGGCAGAGAGGATTATCACCACTAGTATGAAAGCTTGCTAAAACCTTTTTAGGGCTATTCATTTACTTTTGTTATCCACCTTCACTCAACTGTGATGTGGCTTCAAAAGCATGCATAATGGCCACACCCCAAAGTTACCAATGTTGTCCTTTCATTTCTCCTAAACCACCTAGGAATAGTTGTGGTTCTTTTTGTTCAGAGATTCCCGGCTAACAGAGCCCCAGCCCAAGTGTCAGGAGGCTGCCTCTGCCTCATCTTGCCTTAGTTTTTTCAATCTTAGCAGATGGGCTAAACCAGGTTAAGGGTAGTTTATGGGTCTCAAACCTATCAGTATGTTAAGGGGCTATGTACCCCAAGCACATGATAATTTCCTCCAGTGGAATGAGCAGATGAGAACAATTTGTTTCAGTAGCCTTGAAGACAGCTAAAGCAGTCATGTAGAGCTTGACTCAGTTGTCCAAATTTTTTTTGTCTTGCCAGGGGACTTTGGTGACTTTGGAAAAGAGGGTGAGAGTAATGATTTTGCAACTTTGCCTTGCTTAAATCCAACTTATGCACAAGCCAAGTTATTAGTTCTGATGTCATTGGTCTTCCAATTAAAACACAAACAACCATATATTGGGATACTAAGATTCCATGGAACTCTATATTATTTTTGTCTTTAGGAGTTAAAAAGTTAATTCTGACAGAAGTCAAATAGGAATTATATTCTTATAGTATTATAAGGGGAATGACCAACAACTTTAAATAAACAATCATAATGAAATAAAAATAAGAATACAAAGAAATGTCTCAAGTCAATCTGATTTTATGTACCAAGTAAGATAAAATAATATCATATAAAGAACACCTTTGGTATATGATCCCCATTTTACTGATGGGAAAATTGAGTTTCCTGAGACATATCCAAAGATACAAAGCCAATAAGTGAGAGTGAAAAAAGGTATCCTCAGATTTCATCATAGATCATAGATCTAAAGGTGGAAGGGAATTGAGAGGTCATGTAGACCAAACTTCTCATTTTATAATTAAGAAATTAAATTTTAGGGAGTCTGAGTTGTCCAAAGTCATACAAAATATCAGAGTAGAAAACGGAATCCATTCCTTCTAATTTGTAAGACTCTTTCCATAGTATTCTTTCCATCCCTTTCTATCTCCCTTTCTATATATTGGATGATCTCCCTCCCCATTCATTGGATGACTTCTTACTTCACTAAACTATGTAGTTTGCTCTTAGTGTGTGCTCTAAGGTGATGGCCTCTGACTCTCTCAGTCTCCACACCAAAGACATCATTTCAAAGGCTGTAATCCAGAGCAATATCCAAATTACATTCTACATCTAAGAGCCTCACATCATCCAACTAAAGGTAGGAATGTTGCCAATGCCATCCTTTTCATTCCTCGTAAACCACCTAGGAACCATCATGGTCCTTATCCTTCAGAGACTCCCCACTAACAGAGCCAGCCCAAGTGTCAGGAGGCTGTCTCGACCTCATCTTGCCTTAGTTCGGAGCAAACATAACCATCACAAATACCCAATACACTTCTATGGGAAATATGTTTTGGGACAATGGATGTTTGGCAATTTGTTTCATCTTCATTTTGTAGTGGAAAATAGAAGCTAGATATAGGGCTTATGATGTCTTTGATATATGAAACTTGAGAATGGTGAAACTTCCTGGCAATACAAGTGGGCATCATCCCTTGAAATCTAAGGTTTTAGAGAGCTGCCTACATCACTGAGAAGTGTTTTACCTAGTATTACACATTAAATATGTCTCTTTTTGTATTGACTATTTTTTCTTTTTCTTTTCTTTTCATACTTTAAATTTAGTTTTATTTTATTTTCAGGTCAACATTCTCTCCCTCAGCCTCTTCCACTCTCATTGAAAAAGAAAGTAAGAAAGAAAATCTATTATGAACATGTATAGTCAGGCAAAACAAATTCCTGCACTGGTTATAGCATATGTGTATATGTATATGGTGGGTATGTGGGTGTGTGGGTGTGTGTATAAACATTCCATTGATTTGAATTTCTCAAGTTTACTATTTCAACAAGTGTCATAGCACAAGTGTTTATCTCTCATCCAAGGGAGATATGTAAACAAATGACTAAGGAGATCAATGCAGTTAACTCTTCTAGAATCTGTAGGATGTGTGTATGTATGCATGTGTGTAGATAGACATACAGACAGATAGGTAGATAGATATGGGTATATAGTAATGGACTATTTAGAAAGTTGATGGACTTAGTATAGATTAAGGCATGTATATACATACATACATACATACATATATGTGTGTATCTGTACACATACATACATATATAATATATTTTGTATGTGTGTGTGAGGGGGAGAGAGAGACAGACAGACAGATGAACAGAGACAGGAGGCAGAGAGGGAGAGAGACTAGAGGGAGATTGTGGGTAATGTGCTATTTTAATGAGTCCTCAAGAATTATGGTGGTTCTTAGATGAATCAGAGACCCTGAGTCTTTCAGAGTTATTTTTATTTATAATATTTTTATTATTGTATAAGTTGTTTTCCTGATTCTGCCATGTATCCCTGCATCTATTCACATAGGTCCTCCCAGCTCTATCTCAAAGCATCCTCTTCAACATTTCTTTCTTTTATCTTTTTGCTGAGACAATTGGGGTTAAGTGACTTGCCCAGGGTCACACAGCTAGGAAGTGTTAAGTGTCTGAGGCCGGATTTGAACTCAGGTCCTCCTGACTTCAGAGCCAGTGCTCTATCCACTACATCATCTAGCTGCCCCTCTCTTCATCATTTCTTATAGCAAAATGATGGTATTTCATCACATTCATTTGTCATGGCTTTTTCTGATATTTCCCAATTGATGTATACCTCTTTAGTTTCTAACTTTTTGCCACAACACAAGAGTTATTATACATATTTATTTACATATGGCTCCTTTTCCTCTTTTTTCAGTCTCTTTGAGATATAGTAATATTGGATATACACAATTTAATAGTTTGGAGAGACATAATTCCAAATAGTTTTCCAGAATGGCTAGAATCGCTACTTTATCAACAATACATTATTGCACCTATTTTCCCACTTCCCCTAATATGTGTCAAAACAGGTATTGAATCTAGGTCTTACTGGCTTTGAGGCCAACTTTCTATTTAGTGTGGCACACTGACACAATTTTCTGTGGAAATACATCTAAATTATTGTACAAAAATACTCTGATGTTTGGAGGTCAGACCTAAGATAACTCAAACCTTTGGAATTTACAGAAATTCCAAATATGATAGTAAGTTTAAAAGGGCTATGAAGATCCCTGAAGACCTATCACAAAGCTCATCCATTGAAGCTTGGCCATTTATTGTGCATCCTGAGTCTTACTGGCTACTATTTAAAGTTCAGTTCTTAGCCAGTATGTTTTCCTAGCAAATAAGAAACGGGCTTAAGAAGCTGAGAGAGAAAGTATAATGATAGGAATGACAAGTGGCAACTAATAGACTGAGACTGAAGAAAGATACTGGCAAAAGTCCAAAACAGATTCAGGCTATGCTGTGCATTTTATGGGCAGTTAGGTGGCACAGTAGGAGAGAGCAAACCTGGAGTCAGGAAGTTGTGAGATCAAATTTAGCCTCAAACACTTAGCTGTAATCCTCTTTGCCTCAGTTTTTGTAGAGGACCACAGATATTGGGGAACTCTGAGAAAAGTATATTTGAAGCAAAAATACTTACAGCAGGATGTTAACTCAGTGTGATTAATGAGATGATGGTTCTCTAGTTCACATATTCTTAAATACTTAATATGGTAATGTAATGGTTCTCTAGTTCACACATAGTTAGTGTGCTATAATGATGTAATCATACTGAGGACTGAGAGAATTGGAAATGAGACATTCCATCTTCGACCATCCTCCTGGTGGCTCTCCTGCCTCCTGCACTCCACTAAGATCAAAGCTGGTCCGGAGATCCTCCAGAGAACTAATCCAGACACTACAAGTTTCCTTATCTGAAAAATGAATTGGAGAAGGAAATGGCAAACCACTCCAATATCTTTGCCAAGAAAACACAATGGGCTCCCAGAGTCAGACATGATTCAACAACAACATGCTATATACATTGTTGCGTGTATATACATGGTTGCAGAACCAAAAGGCAAAAAACAAACCTTGAGTTCTAATCTTAGCTCTATCAGTTTATGGCTTTGGAACTGTAACCTCTCTGATTTATGCATGTGGCTACAAAAATGAGGAAATTAGTTTTATTTTCCTTTATTATCTTGCAGAGTTATCAGAAGGCTAAAAAGTAAGATCAAGTTTATAGGAACATTTTAGAAAACATAAAGCACTTATACAAATGTAAGGCATCATTATTATTAATGAATTGGTTCAGATGACTGGAGTTTCATCTACTCTCCATGATCCTGAAGAAAATGCTGAAATGGCTAAATGATGGGCAAGAAGAAGACTTTGAAAGTGCTCCTTAAAGCAATCAGAATTTAACCATTTATTTATAAACTTTCAGGTTTCTTTAAATGGAAAGGGATGAACCTACAAATATAGACAATACATTTTGGAAAATGTAGTTGATGGCAAGAGAATGAAAATTAGTTTGGAGTTTCATTTGTTTCAGCCTAATTCAGTTGTGAGTGAATATTTTCATGTAAAGTATAGTGCATAATAATATTTGGTATATGGGGGAAAGTATACTTTTAATCTTCTCATTTTTATACAGAATAATGTTCAGTTGGAAAAGACAAGATGACCTTTTCTTTATATGTGAGAAAAACCGAAAGAGAACACATTATAGACCCGCCAAACTCTCAGACCACCTCACAGGTTGATCTCAGAGCTCAGATTGTGACTTGGATGGTGGTCACATATAAAGGCTACATCAGGGTCAGGTTACTAACTCTACCAACACTACCTCTCCTATTGTTCTTTGAAATATCTTCTCTTTCTTCAATCCTATCTGGTATAGATTAAAGCAGTTTGTTTCATATAGATGTCTATCACAGTAGGACACAGGAAAAGAATGTAAAATAAGATAAATTGTGTTTGAGAATAAGGCTCCCCACAGCTGAGGGCCATCAAAACATGAATGAACTTCTACACCTAAATATATAAAACTTCCACTAGGTGCCTTTACTTCATTTTCACATATGTACTCCCAGACAATGAGACATATAATTGGGAGGGAAGATTTTTCCTGTAACACATATTATTTTTTTAAATTTCTTTTCTTAACCTTTTTATGTCATAAGCCCCTTTGACAATCTAGTAAAAGACAAAGACTTCTTTGAGTTAAAATTTTAAAATACACAAAATGAAATATATAGGATTACAAAGGAGACCAATTATGTTGAAATACAATTATCAGAATATTTTTAAAAACATGTTTATGGGTCCCAGATTAAATTTTTTTTATATTAAAAGATACTCCTAAGGATATGTCTATGTGTGTATATGTGTATGGGTGTATTCTCTAAAAGCCAACAATTCTAAGATTCAACATTCTTGGCAATTTGGTATAGAATCTGTTTCTCTCATAATTTTTGTGAAAATTCAGTCAATTAAAAATAAACTTTTATTAAACACTTATGGATGTGCCAGGCTAAGCACTAGGGATTCACAAAGAAGCAAGAAACAGTCCCTATTCTCAAGGAGCTTACACTCTAATATAACATGCAAACCAGTTTATTCAAAGCAAGCCATATTTAGATAAAGAAAAACCATGCATGTTGGCAACTTTCAATAAGACTTATTCTTGGAGACATACTTGGTAGTATAGACTACCAAGTATATCCCAACTTAGATATTCATGGTATTTTTGGTATATCAATTTAAAGCCAAGAAGAAACTAATTTCTTTTTTTTTTATATAAGGCAAGTTAGACCTAGAGAGAAGTGATGCCCAAGTTCACACAGAGAAAAATATCAGAGTCTATGCAGGTTTTCTGATTACTAATCCAGCTCTTTTTTTTGTTGCTGAACTAGTAAAATTTAGCAAGAGGTGGGGCTCTATTTCATCCTCTAGGTGAATATTATCTAGACTATGAAAGAGTTAGACCTACATTCCTTGGAGTTTTATCCACTCAGATATTGTCTCCCCTATTTCAAATGATTGTTTTGTCAGAGTTTATGGACCAAAAGGATTCATCTGGCCTTTCTCACCCTGTTCCTGGCCCACGGGACATGGGAAAAATGCTTTGGTTACAAACCCATTATACTCATTGACACTCCAGATAAAGCCAAGTACCACATAGCTCTAAGACCCCATGCACATTTCTGCAAGAGAACTTTTTTTTTTTTACATTTTCTTTCTCTGAGCTAGTTGACAAAACTTTGTAGTGTCTTAGAAATTATTGAGAAGGTTTTTTAAAATTATTATTATCTGTATTATTATTGTTATTATGAACTTGGAATCCGTAGGCACTCAGCATGTTTGAATGTCAGCCCAGACACTGGCAGGCATCCATTCAGATGTCTTTGTGAGTAAAATGTGTACTCAGTGACTAGGTTCAGGCCCTCTGTGTATTCCAAGCAAATCTTTCCAATTTTCTAGAATATGGCAAAAAAAAAAAAAATAGGTTAAGAAAATGCTA
This sequence comes from Antechinus flavipes, assembly GCF_016432865.1. Classification (NCBI taxonomy): domain Eukaryota; kingdom Metazoa; phylum Chordata; class Mammalia; order Dasyuromorphia; family Dasyuridae; genus Antechinus; species Antechinus flavipes. Next base: position 547,367,014 of record NC_067398.1, read on the forward strand.
TGGCGTATGTGTATAGGCACATACATGTATGGGACCTCTACATCTTCCCAACATGGAAATGATATTTCTGGCCAATGAAATCTCCACACTTCACGCATCACAATAAAGCCTGGTTTTTCTCTCCCAGATGCCTTTTAATTATATCTTTTAATTCTTTAACTATTAAACCTGTTTGCTTTAAGAGCTGTAAACATCTCATACTGCTAATAAGCTTCAGGAAAGTAAAGCAAATTGACATTCAGTATAGAGGTTATACAAAACCAATGAAAAACTATGCAAATGAGCTACAGAACAGGAAGATTTGCATATTCTTGTAGATTGGGTGATGATATTCCCAGCATGAGCCTAGCAGACTTGCTTCCTACCTCTGCAGATGAGGCATATTCTATTGGATGGGCCCTGAAGGGTCAATTTAACAAGTGTAACATTGTGATTTTCCACTAGCGTTCTCAGAACCACTGTGCAAAATGCAGCAATAAATAGTGACAGAAGAAATCGATTTTTAAAGTAAATGCATTGAAAGGAGGTGAGAGAGAAAGAGTAAAGGGATGGAATAGTGTTCTATAAATCTTACACATTACCAGAGTAAGTTTAGCAGTAATTATTCCAAAATCAGTTCCTCTTTGTACCTACCAATTCTCCTTTCTCTATATCACTTCCCAGTTCTGGTACCTCATGATATTTTTCATTGTCCCAATCCCACTAAGAGACTTAAAGAAGAGTGCCTTCTTTAAGTAACCAGCCTGCTAGAGTAACATTCTGACTGTCACAAAAGGCCCACTGTCAAATTTCTGGAATCTAGGGAGTGTGTGTCTGTGTCTCTCTGTGTGCATACACATATGTGTTCCCCCGAATTCTTCTCTCTCTCTCTTAAATCAATTCTCTTCCCTTTATCTTCCTTAAAAGAAGTAGAGATTTCAAGAAGAACTTAATAATTGAAAGAATTAAATACCTTCCTTAAATATTCAAGACACTTTTTAGAGGGTTTTCTCTCCAAGTAGTTATAAAACACCTCTGAAGTAAATTTACCCATTTTTTGCCCACACCAGTCCTGTTTCATTCCAGGAATAAAATTCTTCACTTTGGTTTAAAAATAAAATGAGTGGAACAAGCTGAATTAGAAGTCCTTGGCAGACATCCCCCTGAGCAGAATGTTCTCCCAATTGGTGGCATCTCAATAAAAGCAAAGATATTTTAAAAATTTAGCCCCCCTTCAGCCAAAGTTGCATTTCTCTATTGTAAAAACCCAGTATGTCTGACTTTCACATCTTGCCTCTGATGCCTCTCCCACCCCCTCCTCACCATGTATTTAGACAGAGCTGCTTGCTTGCTCTCTGAATACCGTATATGTGCATACTGCTCTAAGCTGACTAAGTTCACGGAAATGGGAGCAAATTCTACTGCTTTCAGATGAGAAAGCTGCCAAAAAGGGGAAGAAAAAAAAAAGGAAAGAAAAAAAATCTCAAGTATATTCACATTCTATGTTCCCTCATTCCCTTTTATCCTTCTTTAAATATTCAAACCCTTTTTAGAGAGACTTCTGTTAATGTGTTATCCCGGCGAACATTGTGGACCTGGAACGTGCTTAATGCTCTTGAATCCCCCAGGAATTATTTACTTGGGGAGATGCTGGAGATACTTTCAGATGGGATGGGGTTGGAATCTCGTTACCAAAAAACATGCCCACTTACCCACCTCCTTCAGTACCACTGTTGTATATAACTGATAGAAATTGCTTCTTCCCAACACATGGTTTCTAAAGCAGACATTGCCTTCTTTCTCCCCCCAAAAAAGGAAGGGTAGTTGTGAGAGTGGGAGTGGGGAGGGGTAAAGAAACTCTCCTTTGGCTTGGACATATGCACAAAATTATGTGAACATCTGTGTAAGTAACAACATACAACAAGACAAATTATTGGTGGTAAAAGGCAAAGCCCTTGTTTCGAAAACATGTCTGGAGATAGTGTGTATACAGAAACTTGCCTTGTGCTAATTATACATAATAACTGTCAGCTTTACGTTGCACAGGCTTCTCTGGTATTAATCGGCAATAGTGGTGGGGTGTTTTGTTTTTTGTATTTTTTCCCCTCATTGTCTTTCTGCCGTGTGTGTGTGTGTGTGTGTGTGTGTGTGTATGTGTGTGTGTACAAAGCACATAGTTTCTTTTTGGTAGTTCATGTTATCTGGAAAACTATGCAGAAATTTATGGGTTTGGTGACTCATTTCTTGAAATATAACAATGGGCAGATGAAGCTTTTCACTACAGGACTGACTCATCCTGCCACCTCAGTGTAACAAGGGGACTGTTGAATACAATGTGTTTAATTTTTTTTTTAAATATACAACTTTTGTCTTTTTATTCCTTTCCTTTAAAAATGACTATATGAACATATATGAAATGCTACTCACTCTAAATGAATTAATTTCTTACTTTGTTCTTTGCCATTTTCTAACTTTACCTAATACCAAAACTTTCAGGTATATGTACCTCAGGATTTTATGATATGAAGAGCCTTTTACTTCTAGTCCTTCACTGTCAGAGGGTGCATTAGCAATAGCCTTGGAATCAGGAAGATTTGACACTGGCTTGTGCAACTCTGGACAAATCATATAAGTTCTTTGTTCTCTGCGTTACTCTGAAACCAAACTGCAGAAAAGATGTTCATCTCCCTTGATAGAGGGAATTTCCTTTCCAGGAAATCCCCTATACCAATGAAATCACAGATCTTATCTCTGTCCTTAAAATCTTGAAGACATAATTCTGACTCTGGCATTAACTGTCTGTGTGACATTGAGAAAGTTAAAACTGGATAGAGCACTGGGTTTGCAATCAGAAGTCTGACTCAGACTCTTTCTAGATGGTAATCCTAGGCATTTAACTTCTCTGGGACTAACTCAGTTTCCTCACCTGTACAATGGGAATAATAACAGCTCCCTCCTCTCAGGATTGTTATGAAGATCATGTGAGATAATATTTTAAGTGTTTAACAGAGTACCTTTCTCAAAGTAGATGCATATAAAATGCTTATTTTCTTCCTGTCATTCTTCTTTGTGCTTTAGTATTAATAACTGTCACCTGCCTTGATTACGTATATCACTGCTTATTGTATGGATCATTTGAGAGAAAATATGTAAAACTTAATTATTTTACTAAAATGACTCATGCTGAGTATTCAGACAAGGGTCTGCTGGAAAAAAGATCTTGAAGGTCAGAGAGTCAGCAGGTAAAGATCTCTCCAGGCAAAAGGAACTTAGGGAAATTCCTTTACAGAAAATGTTCCATAGAAAATAAATCCCCTGGAGTTCTTTAGGCTGAATACCTTGAGAGCAGGATTGGTGGTTATTGTTAGTGTTGTTGTTAGGGGGTTTTGGTAGCTCCAGCATCTTAACACAGTGCCTGGCACTGTGCTTTATTAGGTCAATGCACTTGCAGTTCAAATACAGGGCTCCTAGGAAGATATGTAGTCCTTTTGATATTTAGAATCAAACTGTATTTAAATGTTCTGATTTAAAGTTGCCTAAAAATAAGAAAGATATTTTCTTTCCCTTCTCTCCAAAAAATCAAATCATTAAAATTAATTGTGAAGACCACTGAAGAATCAGAATATTTCAAAACAACCATAAAAACTTTACAGAATCTATTTTCAGAAGTAGCCTTAACTTAACTTTCAGTCTGGGGCACAAAATTCAATGCAATTGCAGCTTTACACCTGCATATGCCAACAGTCTTATTAACTTGTAGCTGGTGAATGAGTTTATGTGTCTAGCCCCAGTGTTTCCAGATGAATGTTTAGGGCATACCATCAAACTAGGTGCCTAGAACACTGAGGAAGAAAAATGTCGAGATCCTTTTGAAAATGTGATATTTCATGTACTAATTAGGTTCTTTCAGCTTTTATAGAAAAAGTATAAGACAGAATGGGAATGCTCTGAAATGAGATTAACCTTTTTTTTTTTCAGAGTTTCTAGAATGGGATTCACTGCATGTGCTTCACCTTCATTCTAGCAGCAAAAAACATCTCCAGGTTCAATTTGCATTTCAGAGAATGGAATAGTTTATCCCCACATATCCAGCTAGATAAGATGAAACAAAAGCACAATGAGACTGGCAGATGCCTATACTTTATGCAGCTTTGGGACTAGAAAGGAAGTATAGTATTAACTTCTTCTACAAGGAGACATTTTTAATTTCTTTTTTTAGGCTAGGTTATTGGCTGCCAGTGAAATCTCTCCTGCTGAGTCTCCCCTATTAACAAAAATAGAGTCAATCAAAGAAATCAACTTCATTGTTTTTGTTTTTAAACTTGGTCTTGTTTAGTTTCTGAGTTTTTTTTTTTAATTGTTGTTGATTTGTTTCTGACATGAGATTCTCTGACATGATCTGATTATTGATTTGCCTTTCTCCTCTCCCTATTCCAGGATTCCATTGTATAGGCCCATAAGACATAAGAAGACCTGAAAGTGAAGAGAGGGCAGTGGAGTGTGTGGATGGTTGCAGTGGAGGGAGGAGGTAAGAAACACAAATGGGGTGGGGGGGGAAGACCATGCCTAAATAGAGGTTTAACTTGGTTAATGGAACCAGTGTTTTGAACAAGAGGATTTGCTAAGGGTATCCTGTCCCCACCCACCCCCTATACAAGCCAGGTGGTTTCTGCTTACATACATGGTTTGGCTCCCTTATTCTTTGGCTTGGAGTATTTCACACATGAACAACACAGCCTTCTCCCAGAGATTTGTCATCCATCTGCTTGCATAAGGACTGTCTGTTTCTCTCACAAAGTTGGTCAAATCAACATTTTCCTTTGGCCAGGGTGGTTTACCAGCAGCTCTTCCATACGGTCCCAAATGGCAATTTTTCATTCCATTTCCCTCTTTCCCCCTTCCTATCTCCCCTTCATTTTCTCCCACCCCTATTTTGTTGTTAAGAAGCCCTGTCAACCATGAAGGCATCATCTAGCCCTACTTCTCCTCAAATGGCTTGTTACTCATAAGTGTAAAGCAACATTCCCTTCTGTCCTCAGAAGGTTTACAGATGTTTTTCCTTCCAGTGTGTGATGGAGAATGGATGTCTCTTCTCACACTTTTTCTAAGCTATTTCTCTTTAGGAACATTGTAGACAAGCATGATGTTGCATCTCCCTACTTAAGCTCTATCTCATCCATTCCCTTTCCAACCATGTACTTGCTATAGATAGTGGCTAATCCATAAATCTTGCTATTGATTGTAAAGTTGAATTTTGCTGTTATCACACTGAAGGGATGCATATATACTATGCATTACAATCTTGACAACATTCTGAACAACTGTTTTGTACTGAAGGACAGCATCAACTTTGTCTTACATATCCCAGACTCTTAGTTAGCCTTAAGTTTTAAAAGAATTCATTCTCCTCCTCTTAAATTCCTTCTCTCAATTGTAAGAGGAATCTCAGCCAGGGCTGAAGATTAAAGTGACTGTATTTTACATATAAGGAAATCAAGGCTTAGAAAATTATGTGAGCTAGTAAGTATCAGAGGTGAGACAACTTAGATCCACTGACCTCAAAACCAGGACTTTCAAAACTGAGTATTAAATCCAGTGAATTTAGGGCCATTTATAGAGCTAAACGATATGAAAATGAATTTTGTTTTCTAAATTTTTTTAGATTGTATATATGAAGTGTTTAAAAATTACCAAAGAATCCCTATATCCAACCTTTCCATACAGCATATGTATCCTTTCTCCCCATTTGTATGTAAACATATCCAGGAGATTAATGGAAAAAAAAAATATTTAGTGGAAAGAATAAGAGATTGAAAGTTGGTAAACCTGGGTAATAGGGTCAGCCTGGCCACCAACATCTATGACTTCGGCAGTTTATTTAATCTTTCTGTTGATTCATATCAGTGGATTTGTGATCTATATGAATATCCTCTCCAGAGATGCAGAGCACCCACCACTCAGCTCAGCCTTTCCTTCCCATTATATGTGGCTCTTGCACATAACCTTTCATAAAGCCTCCATAAGTTAGAATTTACTGTTTGGGGTATATAATATACCTACTTTCAACTACCACTTTGAAGAAAGGTACTATTTTATTTTTGTATTCTTGCCATATGGTGTATTTCATGTGGTATAGCCATAGTTCTCAAAGGTATCCAGTGAATGAGTCCTGTGGAACTTAAAATTACAGATACATATACATGTGTAAGTCTTCACAACCAAGAATTACACTATGCCATAAGATTTTCCTCATCCCATCCCCACAAAAAAGTTTGAAGGTCATTGTAACAAATGCTTAATAAGTGTTAAATTCAGTTGCAAGAATGCAGTACAGTCACATATTCCATTAACTTTGAGCTAATCAAAGGTAAACTGGTAAGAAGGTAACTCATAAAAACAATCCATTAAATGTTATGAGAAGTAATCAGACAACACTAACTAATCCTATGTCTCAATACATTAAAGAAATCCTCTTCCCTAAGCTAATAGTCCAGTATAGACAGTGGCTTGAAAAGTTGTGGTTTGCACAGGTTTGTACAATTTTCCCCTTACTGCTCGTCAGTTTGACTCCCCTTCCATGCCAAAGTTTTCTTAACAGTTTTCTGGGCTTATGCATCTCAATTCTCTTGAAATACTCCCACAAACCACTTGTTGCTTACTCCACTATTTTCCCCCACGGGCAACATTGAAATCAAACTTTAAATATATATATGTATATATTAGACCTTCTCTATTTACTCAAGAAATTGGGGAACCTAGAATTGGGGAGGAAGAGAATGGGTGGAGAAGGAATTGGAAGGAAGAATCAGACTTTCAGTTATAATCCATGGGCTTACTTTGTCACCCAGCTATTTACCGTAATAAGTCATTTGCTAAACCTTACTTTTTTCACCTATAAAAAGAGATAATACAACTTAAATAGGTCACAATATTGTTCCAGAGATAGCACTTTGCTTATGGTAATGGCATTGTAGATAGAGCAGGAGCCAAGGGGACTCTGTTTCAAGTCCTACTCAGACATTATGAATGATATGAATCTAGTAAAATCCCAGGCAGCAAAACAGAGTTGCAAGAAAAAACTTAGTGATCTGTAGTGGTTGGTAGACGGAGTTACCTTACTGAACATTCACAGTTAGATAAAAGGGGGAAAAATCTATAAGCTTTTAATAAACTCAGAGTGTTTTAATATGATTTAAATGCATATAATACTTTACAATTTGTAAAGCTGCTTCTTCTGCATCTAAATAGGACTAGTATTTCAGCAATTCAAAAATTTTAGGATGTTGGGAGATTTCATAACCTGTGATAAAATTACATAAACCACCATGACATTTTATTCTGAATTTTAATAACTTTCATTTAGTAAATGTTCATAAAACATTAATTGAATGATAGATTTTAGGACTCATTTGTATACTTGGATGCAAGTTTTCATGGAAAATGGACATTCTCTCCTGTATGTTGTTTCCCTAATAGAAGGATGAGAGAGCCTGCAAATGTTGAGTTCTTTAGTGTGAGAAAGAAAGGATGGCACATATTCAGGTTCTAATGAATAATGATACAGGATATCAACAGAAGACAGTGCAGGACAGTGGGGATGATACAGAACCAGCTTGAACTGTAATGCAGCAGAGATATAAATACCGATTTTCACATTTGATTTACTTGCAAATGAAAGCTTGCCAAATAAGTGATTTGCTGCTACTAGGTTTCCCCTTAGGGAAACCCCACGGATTTCCCCTCCATTAAAAATGAATTATAGCAAGGTCCCCTTAAAACCCCTTACCTGAATTAGATTCCACTATAATATGATAATACCAGTTTGTCAAAAACATTCCTTATGTAAAATACTATATCTTTGATGTCACCTTGAATATTTCTGACCTTTCCTTTATGAAAATTACATGGGAGAATCATAAAATTAATCCATAATCCAGCAACAACATACATCAAGGCATAAGAGACATTATATTCAAATACTCACTTGCATGTGGGTTCTCAATGATGTGGCTGATCCCTCTGGTGATATAGATCAAAGACTCTGCCCATTCTGTGAGATTCTTGTCCATGTTCTCCCATAAATTCTCCACAAATGAAATTGACTCAATGTATGTATGATTATGGGAGTGGAGGGGGCATCTTTCTTCTTGCCTGACAACTTGTAATAAATATTAATTTCTAAGAAGTGCTTGTTGAGACATTATCTGGAAAAAAACTATGAATGTCAGTTGTACACATTACTATCAGTGTGGAAACTGATGCTCTCTGGAGGTCATTCTCTCAGAATGTGTATAATTGAAAAGGAATGAATAAGAAAGGTTTATCTAGGTAGTTAAGTTCCAGTCTCCTAAATGATCTGATGGATGATTGGCAGAATCTCTTACTCTTTCTACTTCTTAATTTCTAAGGAAATAATTCTTCAGAAGTAGTGAGAGGATTAATTAATTCTGTGTTTGAGACCTTAAATTGTGTATTTGAGAGAGTTCCAGATCTCTTTTGTTTTAAGTCTTTCTCTTCAAATGGGAGAGAAAAAAAATAGAAGACAGAGATTTGAAAGGTGTCAGGATAGAAAGCCCAGGAGATACTCAGTAGAGTTATTTATATCTGTCTGAGTGGTTTCTGATCACTGAAAGCAATATTCTCTGGCACCTTAGTTCCATAGATTTAGAACTGGAGTCACTAACTCCATATCAAATCCAACTCCATCATTTTGCAAATAAGAAAAATGAGACCCACAGAGGGCCCTTAATTTGTTCACTGTCACTGGTATGAAGCCAGATTTGAATCTGACCAGAGCTATTATTATGCCAGGATTGGTGAATAAAATTGGGCATCCTATTGACTTGATGTAAAAACTATTCCACGTCTCACTGGCTTAGTACTTCAGTATTGAATGTTAGATGATGTTGTTGTCTTCTGTTCTCCCCAGCTTTAGAGTGCAAATTTCTCTAAAGATGAAAGTTGTCAGAGTGAAGCAATTTTTCTGTGACTTGAAATAAGTGGGAATAAAACCTGATGACTCATTAAAATAAAAAGGCAAAAACCAAAATAAAACAAAAGCTTCGGGCACTTGAATAGAATAAGCTATTATAGATAGATAGATAGCTAGATAGATAGATAGATAGATAGATAGATAGATATTTGAAACAGGGGAGGACAGAATATTTTTTAAATCTATATGGGTAGTAGCCTCAGGATAAACTTTTCTAAGCATGGTACTTAATGTTAATTCTTTTGAATAAAAATGCATTTGGTTTTTAATATTTATTTCTATACAAAATCTTCAGTGGAAGATTCAGCTGCATTTGATTTGATCTGTGATATTTGTGAATGTCTTGCTTAATACCAGTTTTTTGCATTGGAATGTATCTGTCTCTCTGTGAGACAAAGATATAGAAAGGAATGATAAAGACAGGTGTCTGCCTAATATTTTTAATGTAGATTTTTGGATTCAAAACATTTTTGAAAGTTGCTCATTCAAAAAAAAAATAAAGAAAAAGACTTCAAACCTAAGAAGAATAAGTAACAACTTTAGTATGATGCCTTTAATTCTTCTGATCTTGGAGTAATATAAATATGCTGTTTTAAATTACTTTTTTTAGTCATTGTTTATGTAAGGCTGTGAGAGGGTGGGGTGAGCAGATGATGATGTGGTAAGCTGTCCCCCTACATGTGCACATGCAGACACACACACACACACACACACACACACACACACACACTGCAACCATCAACATAATTCCAGTGATCAATGCTGGTATCAGTTCCAAGTTGTCTTGGCTTACTTTAGACACAAATGTGTTCTCATACCATGTTTGACAAAAACTAAAATGGGATGGCCAAGAAAAAAATTAAGACCACCATCCTGCTGCTAACTCGAGGCACTTAAACCTAATTGATACAAGTAAAATATTATTCTCTGTCTTCATGTGCTTCCACTGGTTCCCAGCTGTGAGCCTTATGTTTTCAGTGTGAGAGTTAAAAAATCAGAGAGCTCTGCTTCCATGTGAGTCTAGGGTCTTAATGTGCTCTAAGACATCTAAGGAGAATACAGAACTCAGGAAAACAGTGTGACAATCAGCTCTGCTGCTAAATAAAGTCATGTAAAATAAAATCATGTATGTTTTCAGTTTCTCACTCTTTTTTCTTAGCCACTCAAATCTTTAATTAAAATACTGTCCCATTTCTCTAGGAAAGACATAAGGTGTTTGATTTTAGACATCCCTTAAGGAAAGAACCTTCTTTATTATTTTCATGGGTCATTCTGTCCCGTGGCAATTCAGAATATAAAACTATCTTCCAGCTTTCTGAATATGATGTCTGTTTTTCTCACTTTCTAGTCATTGCTTCAGTTTTGATAGACTTGGCATGGTGAGTCTACATTAGGGCTTTCTTTAGGGTATTACTAGAAAGGAGATTTTCCTGGCCCAAATTATGTGGTGTGCTTAAATGAACAATACCATTGTCAGATTTCCTCTTTGCTTAGTGTATTGTAGACATATCTACCACACCATCATAACATTCAGACATTCCTCAATGTATTCCTAATGTGTCTAATAATGGAACTAACATTAAATGAAAAGCATGTGAGTGTTTGGTTTCTTGAGTTTGTTCCTCTCTCTGCCTCTTTAACAATACAGATAGTAAGTGTGTTTTAATTTTATTTTTAAAGTTGGCACCCTGGGATTGCTTCACAAGATAGCTCATTTGTTTGAGGGTCCCCAGGGGACAGCAGTAGTCATTCCACATTTCTCTAACAGACTTCATACCGCACAAATAACGCAGTACAAAACACTCCATCCCACATTCTAGGGAACATTGAGCTGTTGGAATTCTCATTTGATACACAGCATTTAGTGGGTATTTATGTACTCTGTGTTTATTTGTCACTCCCTGTCATTTGCAAAGTACATTTAAGTAACTACAAGTAAGTATTGGCATAGATATTTTATGCCAGAATTTTGGTTGACTGAACATTTTGCTATGGAAAAGTTCCCCAAAGTCTCCTTAGGCACACATCCTCCTCCACACACAGAACACACACATTCCTCCCCACCACAACAGGATACCCTCCCCCACCAGATTCCCAATGTATATGCTATACTCCCCCCGCCTTGCAAGCCCTTTATTCTGCAGAGCTTTCTAGCTTTGTCCTTTTTTTTAAAGTCATATCCAACTGTTCTCAACTCCATTTCGGGTTTTATTGGTAAACATATTAGAGAGGTTTGCTATTTCCTTCTCTACCTCATTTTACAGATGAGGAACTGAGGCAAATGGGGTTAACTGACATGCCCAGGTCACACACCTAGCCACATTTGAATTCAGGTCCTTCTGATTCCAGACCATCGGTTCTATTCACCATACTACCTAGAGTTGTCCACACAATGAGGCAAATCAGGACAGATTCATCAGACTCAACAGTTGGTAAGGCAGGTCAGTGCACCAAAGGAAAGCTGCTTAGCCAATGCCTGAGGAAGACTTCAAGGGATGGATGAAGGGAAAAGAGGTAGCTGCCAGCTGATAATTTTTTTAAAAATGTAAGGGCCTTTTATAAGTAATCAGCTCCTCAGAACAAACACTTCTGTGACCAAAGCAAACCAGATGAGATTGTCCCTTTCCCTTCCCTTCCATTCAACACTTGTTGAATTCAGGTTTAGGATTTCCTTTGCCATACAAAGCTACCTTGAGGTTTATTTTCTTTTGGTTCAGGAGCTCTTTATATTAGATGATAGCTCCAAAATTCTATTCCTTAGAAATTATTAATTTCTAAACAGTGATAAATCAAATGTATTTGCTGTAAGAGCACAATTTTCAAATAAGACACCCAAAATATCCAAAAGAGCTTTGGTAATTCTCATGCTCAGGACAAATAGAGGCTTGTAATGTTATATATTTAGGGAATTTTTTTTCATTTTTCAAGTGCTGTATGTTATATAAATTCAATCCCCATTAATAAGTAAACTCCCTCTATTTATTCTTTGATCTAACTTATAGTTGTGACATGCAGATTCCAAACACATGTCTGCACTTATGTTCTGTTTCCTCAATGTGCAACATTTAAAATAGCTAATATGCCACATTGATTCCTATAACAGTGTAACATAGTAGATAGAAAGCTGGTCCAAAACCATGGAGACCTATCTAGAGTCATTCTGCCCATTTGATCCTTGGCAACTCAGTTAACATTCCAACTGCCCTAAACACCCTCTGGATAACTCTATAAGAATATAAATTACAGAGAAGGCACCAATCTACATTGGCAGAAGTTCCCTTTGCCAATGAAATCACAAATCTAATTTCTATCTCTAAATCCTGTGGCAGTCATAATGGAAGAAAAACAAAACACATCTATACACACATATACAGATATCTGTGTATGTGTAAACATAGGGTAGCTATGTGACACATAGCATGGAGTCAAGGAAGACTTATCTTCATGAGTTCAAATCTGGCCTTAGAAACTACTAAATATGTGACTCTGGGCAAGTCATTTCATTCAATTTGCCTCAGTTTCTTCATCTGTAAAATGAGTTGAAGAAGGAAATGGCAAATCACTTTAATATCATTGTCAAGAAAACCCCAAATTGTATCATAAAGAATCATGTACAACTGAAAAAAAATGACTCCATAACCACAATGTATATGTGTGCATGTATGTATATGTATATGTGTGTGTGTGTGTGTGTGTGTATATATATATGGTATCTGAAACCTCTATGTCCATTTACTAATTGTGGTGAAATATATATATATTTACTAATTGTGGTGAAATATATATATATACATATATATATATTTACTAATTGTGGTGAAATATATATATATATTTACTAATTGTGGTGAAATATATATATATATTTCACCACAACTAGTAAATGGACATAGAGGTTTCAGATACCATAGATGCTCACTAGGAGCAGATTAAGAGCAAATCCACTATGGTGAGATCTGGCTCTTCTCCAGAGATCAATTGGTCAGTAAGACTTTATTAAGTCCTTACCATGTGCAAAGCACTGTGCTAACTGCTGAGGATACAAAGAAAGGCAAAAACATGGTCATTTCCCTCAAAGAACTCACAGTCTAGTAAGGAAGGCTACATACAACTACTAAGTATATCAACACACAAAGATGGGAACTTCAGAGGAAAGGTACTGGAAATGGTGGAGAAAATCAAAGGCTTCCTGAGGAAGATGGAATTTGAGGAATTTAAAAGGAAGCAAAGAAGGTCAGGAGGTGGAGGTAAAGAGGGATGACATGCCAGATATGGGGGAGGTCATTGAAAAGGCACAGAACTAGGAGATGTAATATCATTTGAGAGGAACAAGAAGACAGCTTTTGATGAATTGATAGACTGAGGGGAGTAGAACATAAGAAGACTGTAAAGATAGGAAGGGGCAAGATTAGGAATGGTTTTAGATGGTAAACATAATATTTTCATTTAATTGTAGAAGGAAGAAGGAACCACTGGAATTTATTGTATCAGGGAAAGTTGAGGGGAAAGTGATAACATGGCCATATCTGTGCTTTAGTAGAGACCTGAGTCAGGGAGACCAGTCAGAAGGCTTTTGCTATAGTCCAGGTTTGGAGCTTCAGGATAATGGCTGTGAAAGTGGAGAGAAAGGGATAACTATAGGAGACATTTTGAAGGTAGAAAACAGAAAGGATAAGTCTTGGCAACAGATGCATGTGTGAAGTGGGTGTAATAGGAGAGTTAAAGATGACATAGGTGTTGTAAATCTGGGTTACTAGAAGAATAATGCCTTCAACAGTATTAGGGAAATTGAATGGGGGAAGGCTTTTGGGGGGAAATCATAAATTTCATGGAGAGTTTTAGATGTCTATTTAGTAGACATTCTCTTCTACATGTCTAAAAAACATTTTGTAATGCTAGACTGGAAGTCAAGGGAGAGAGCATAGGGTTATCTATGCAGGTTTGGCAATCATCTGCATGGAGATGATAAGACCATGCAAGTAAGTTTTGGCAGAGCTGAGAAACAAGTCCAGTATTCTTTAAATGTAGATCTTTTAAAAAAATAAATATATAAACCCAGGAGTCAAAAAGGCAGCTTCATTTCTCAGTTCTTACTTGTTCTACATAATTAGATAAGAAAAATCAAAAACATAATTCTGTTTTCCTTCTATGGCATTACACTTTTAATAAGTAACTCTTTGAAGTTGAAACCATCACTAGTCTAGTGATATCAAACACAATGTTCCATAGGGACAACATGATAACAGGTGTAATTTTTGGAAATATGTAAAGTATAATTTACTTCACTTAATTAAGTATTCTATTGCTCATCAAGAAAAGAGCAGGACAGTTAGAGAATGAGACACAGAATACGTAAGTAGTCATGATATAAGAAAATGTTCAGGTCTTTGGGATGCTAACTAGATAGCATTAGAGTCAATAAAGTAGAAGAGAACAGGGTCCAAAAAAGCATGAAATTGAATAAGGGTATATAATGTGAGATTCAAAAATGTTTTGTTTTCTCCAGTTTTACTAAGGTTCAGTTTTTATATTTATATTTTGGAGGGAGAGATCTATCACAAATATTATAGGTTGACCATATTGTTCTTAATGTCATCATTCTGATATGTTATGTCATTTGACCTTCCCATAATTACTTGTTATATGTAGTAAGTTTGGGGCATAATTACTCTGCAGCATACTCCTTTTTTCTTGTGAATATACCTTCCTCCCAGGCATTTCTGTTTCAGTAGTATCTGTGAAGCAAACCTACGATAAGTAAATATTGAATGTAGTGCTGGAGCATCCTCGTCTTCCTCATGGATAAATTAATTAGTAGAACTAAATCTTTATATTCTTTAATCAATCACTCAATAAACATTATTTAAGACTTTACTATGTACTAGGGAGTAGTTAATAGATACAGTGGGTAGAATGTTGGGCCTGAAATTAATCTTCTGAAACCATCTTCCTGAGTTCAAATCTGTCCTAAGACACTTACTAGCTGTATGACTCTGAGCAAGTCACTTAACCAGGTCAGTCTCAGCTTCCCCATGTATAAAATAAGCTTGGGAAGGAAATGGTGAACCACTTTAGTATTTGCCAAGAAAACTCCAAAGTGGATAACAAAACCTAAAGAAGTAAGAGAAGTGGGATTTGAACTACAAATTCAGTGTTTTTTTCCATTCATAGATTATTGCTTTCAAATAGTTGTTCTGGTTTCCATATGAAGCTAATTCTGAAATTCTTAAAAGAGGTTACTATTTATTTGTTTTTATGCTAGTGGCTTTTCTCCTAAATGACAGCAATGTCTAAGAAAAAGGTTGTGAGATATAGATTCAAAAGAGACCTGAACTTCCCTCATACTTCTGATATTATTAGTTATAATCAAGTCACTTATGTTTGTTCATCTATAATATAGGGGAAATAATATCCAGAGTATTTCCTTCATGGTATTGTTATGAAAATTGAATGTCATCATCAGATTATAGATTTAAAACAGGCAGATGTCATCCAGTCCAACCATCTTATTTTCCAAATGAGGAAACTGAGTCCTATTGTTTTTAACTCACACCCAGAGCCATAATTGGAATCGCTGACATCAAATCCAGGATATTTTTCACAGCACTGCACTGCTCTAGAAGCTCTTTTAGATCAGAGACTGCTTTTTAACTCTCTTTGTGCCTCCCAACACTTGGCATAGAACTGAGCAGATATAGTAGGTGTTTAATAAAGTTTGTTGTTGGCTGAGCAATGGATTTAAAATGCTTCTCCGATCTTAAAACACTATAAAAGTCAGCTATTTTATTATTCTCTTCTATCTAAGTCTTAGAAAATCTGCCAATCAAGTTCCAGAAAACCATGATGGATCCTAGTCTAACAAGGAAGGGTTCTTTTGTCTTCAGTGGTAACAAGTAGAAATGGCCAGAACTGATCTTTTGATTCTAATGCAAAACTTCTGTCACATTAGCTAGAATTTGGAGGTTTAAGTATTGGGTATGGGAGTAATGTGATCACAATGAGAATAAGTTGATAAAGATGGAACATGAGTTAGGTAGAAAAGGGAAGTAAAAAAAAAAAAAATAAGCATTATATAGTGCCTACTATGTTAGGTACCTTACTGTTTTATAAATTTTATATTATTTGATCTTTACAACAACCCTACCAAATATGTGTTATTATCCTTTTTCACATATAAGGAAACTGAGGCAAATAGAGATTAAGTGAATTTCCCAGGATGGTACTGCTAGTAAGTGTCTAAAGCCAGATTTAAACTCAAGTTTTTATTTATCTATAAAATGTCTTTAAAATATTTTAAGTGCTACACAAATGTTAATACTTATTATTATAAATGAAATAGAACTATTTTATATTTTAAAAGTTATTCTTTATTCATACAGGAAATCTGTCCATAACAAAGCTCCTTGAATATATATTATGAAGAAAAGGCAAATTTGAGAGGAGAGAATAATAATTCTTTGAATAAAATAACTATAATTGAGAGCAGTGAGTCATAATAGTGAGAACACAGTTCTTTTTCTAGAATGTGATCACTGATTTAGAGCCAGAAGGAGCCTTTGACATCATCTTCCAACCTCTTCTTTTTAGAGATGAGGAAACTGAGTATCATAATTAGAGTGACTTGCCCAAGATCATAGGAATAATAAGTATCAGAATCAATATTCAAATCCTAAACTCTAGTTGCTTTGCTTTTATACACTGAATCATAATACCCTCAAAGAACTGAGATAGAGACATAATTTCAGAAGCTACTCTATCACTGTAGGAAAGTCTCAACATCCCAGAGGCTTCTCTCACCTCAGCTCAAGAAATGAACATAATGGCCCTTATACAACACTCTGCACAGAGTTGTAATACATGTCAGAACTCCTTGTAAATGATAAAGGGCTAGATCAATATGAACTTTGATGAGATAATGATGATGATGATAATGATAATGGAATTTTGGAGCAGAACCTGTTAGAATTAATTAGACTAAATTATAATAAAATGGTTTTACATAAATTTTATTAATTTCAAATAAATAAGATTCATCAATGCAAGCCATATTAAAAATGCTTTAATCACAGATAATTGATACTTATCATTGGCAAGTTCTCTCATAACAAAGGACTGTTGGATGGTAGCTTGAAAATTATCCATTCTCTCGAATTAGATTAAACATTTCACCTGCCCTCCATTCACTTACATATTAATATATTTACTGATATTTCTTTACTTCTTGAATAATTCTTTCAGTCCATTTTAGGAAGGAAAATCAAGAAAAAGTGTTTCTCTGTATAATCTTCTCATTTCTCCATTTTTCCCCTACCTTAAAACAGCAATAATTTTGTATCAGAATCTCAAGATCTTGAAGAATATCATTCAATTCCATAGCTGGATGCATAGTGATCAAATTTTGAGCAAATAATGAAGGCTTATGTGTTTTATATGTAGTTTTGTTGTACCTCATTTTTACCATCTGGAATAAAGGCAAAGGAATAAACATTTAAATAGTTCCTACTATTTACCAAGCAATGTACTAAGCACTTTACAAACATTATCTCATTTAATCCTCATAACAAATCTAGGAGATAGGTAATCTTATTATTCCTATTTTACAGGAAGAATAGACAAACAGAGGTTAAATGTAGCTAGTTGCTACCTGAGATCAATTTTGAACTCAAGTATTACTCTAGGTCCAGTGTTCTGGCAACTGCCTAACATTTTATTTTCACAAACAAAAAGTCACTTAAAGTAGAAACAAGAGTCATCATTTACACTGAGCATGACTAGTAAGACAAAAACAAATGTCCACTATATCCATCTCCTTGTTATTCCTTTTTCTCCTCACTTGAAGTAAAAATGTACTTCTCAGAGAAGTAAGATTAAGTTTAAAGTTATAGAGTTATTCCATGTAGTTAGTGAGTAGTGTAAGACTGAAACCAATATTGGAATAATTTCCTTCTCTCATTTTAGAGTAAAAATATTATGAAGTAAAGAATCTAATTTATATAAGCAAATTATGATTTGCTTATTGAACTGCATTTTCATAGATAGTACAAAGGTATATGACGTCAGCCTTATCAAAATTGCTGATAATTCCAAATTAATGAGGTTTGAGTAACTTGCTATATTTAATGTTTCCAAGTGGTATGAAAAATTTTGTATATAGATTTTTTAAATTAGAAATTACATTTTCTTGGTCCATTTTTGGAGATTCAATTAATTATTAATTTATGTATTAATTAATATTAATCCAGAATATTAACAGTATAGACCTCTTAGAAGGGTTACTTCTTGAATCTATGCATAATATTCATTGAATGTTTAACTTCTTCTCCCTTAAGCTATTCCATATTAATGAATTTATTGTAATTTGGTAGATGGATAGAAGAGGTAAAGTCATTTTATCAGCATTAACTAGTTAGTTATTAGACCTTCTATTAAAAGTCACATTTCTTTCCTCCTAGTTCACAGTTCTTTCTTATAGAATAAAATTTAATTATTTCAATATACATAGAGAAGAGGAAATGAACTTTGAACAAAACATGTACAAACTATCTCTTTTTTTATTTTTAAAGTTAAACAGCATCTATTCTTCTGGGAAATATCAGTTGCTTCCAACTATGCCTTATTTTGAATAAACAAGTATCAGTTGAACATGGTTTTACTGTCTTTGGCTAGATACCCAAATAAAATGGCTCAAGATAAAGAGGTCCGAGGCCTATTTGTTTTGTTTTTAATATCATTTGTCAAGTGTAACTCATGAACTATGACAGAGCAGCAAACCCAAGCTGAAACCAGCAGAAACCAGTTTGAATAAGCCTGGACAATTTGGTGATCTTTGATCTAGTGATTAGTAGTGTGATAGGTATCACCCTTTTGGGGGCTGATGTTTTATGATGCAGAAATTATTTTATCTTGGGTTTTCCTGGAATAGCTTATTGTATATAATAGCAAATACTGAGTGAAGAAAGAATGAAGCCCAGGATTCAGCGACTATCAGGGCTCCTGTAGTGCAGAATTTGACAAGAGGTATGCTTTGAGACAGCAGCAGTGTGATTCCAGACACCCAATGTCATCACTACCATAGTTACACCAGGGTCTCTTATCCCCTGTTTAGTCCGCAATAAAACTGAACTAATCACAGCATAGCAGGTTTGTGTAAGAGGTAAATTTAACTTTAATTTTTAAAAATGTTTCAATACTTAGAATAATGTGTCTAGGAATAAGATTATTGCTGAAGCTTAACTTGGAATGATTAGCACTCCAATACTACATCAGACCTAGTTTACTTTTTGATGCAGATACAAGGACAGCTACCTGTAGAAATTAATTGTAATTTTGTGGTTGTGTTGTTGTTGTTGTTGTTGTTGTTGTTGCCACTATTAAAATAAGTAGCAGCATGATTTAGCACACCCCTGCCATTTTTAATTGGTGCCCCTAAAAGTTCTCTTGCTTCTTCAAAACTTTAATACCTTGACAACAAATAGAAAATGTTTCATTTTCCCACATATAACAAAAAATATTTAAGGCAAATATATATTTAAGGCAAGCCTTTTTTTTTTATAATGACTTTGCATATTTGATCATTTTTTTTAGCGTTTGGAAATTTTGATAAAAATGTGATTTTTTTTTTTTTGCCCAGAAAATCAGCCCTTAATTTCTAAGACAAGAACTTCTGTCTTGATGGTGAAGATTAGGAATGGGACATGGTGACTTTAAAAAACAATACTATATCATGCAGACCTCTGCAGGTAGTGAGGAAAAGCATGGTCTCACAACCAACCCAGGGTGTCCCTATGCATCAGTATATACTGACATATGGGTTAGGAAACTGGACCAGATAGCCACTGGCTTTGATCCCTATATGGGTCTCTCAACCTCATTTTGGTTCTTACTCAGAGATTCCATTCCCAGCCAGACAACCCTGCCTCACCTAAATCCAATTCCTCCCTCCCTCCTTCCCTCCTTCCTAACCTTTCTTTTTTCCCTGCCTCTCTTCTTTTCCTTCCTATCTCCTTTGCTCCCTCTCTCCTGCTCTTCCTTCCTTCTTTCCTCCATTCCTTCCTCCCTTCCTTCTTCCTTTCCTCCTCTCTTCTTCCCTCCTTCCTTTCCTCCTTCTTTCCTCCCTCTTCCTTCCTTCTTTTCTTCCTTCTTTCCTTCATTCCTTCCTTTCTTTCTCCCTCCTTTCTTCCCTCTCTTCCTCTCTTCCTCGCTCACTCCTTCCCTCCCTATCTCCCTCTTTCCCTCCTCCTTCCCTCCCTTCCCCGCTTCCTTTCTTCCTTTTTTCCCTCCTTCCTTCCTTCTTCCTTTCCCTCTCTTTCTTATATTTGATGGAGATACAAATTTGCTGGAGATTTGCTGGAGATGATGAGATACCTGCATGAATAGTTTTTGTTGTTGCTGTTGTTATAAGAAGCACAATAGAATTTTTCCCATTCTTAAGAAAATAATTCTGAATACAAATCCCATTGATGATATGGTAGAGAGGGACATGTTTTCTATACAAAGAAAAGAACATTAGTATGGTCCATGATTGTCCTGAAGACCAGTTTATCTTTTAGTCTCCTCCTACTCTCAGGATTGGCTGTAGGCCTGAAAGAAATGTGGCTCCTTTGTTGCTGGGAAGCAGGTTCCTATCACTCCAAGTCCCCAAGAACAGAAGTATTCTTCCTGTATAGATAATCCCACTGGTGAAAGCATCTAGGTACCAAATTGTCAGGTTCAGCACATCACAGCAGCTAGTTTGCCTTTACCTGGCACACCACACTCCCCTTGGACACAGTTATTCCCCTGTGCCCTATGTGCATCCACTTTAACGACGCCTACCCCACCCAAGAGAGATACTGCTTTGAAAAACAGCCAAGAGAAGACTCAATTATACCTACACACACACACACACACACACACACACACACACACACACACACACGATCCCAATGTTCCATTGCCAAGCAATGAAGTTTTTTGTAGAATTTGGAACTCTGTAGCATTTTAAAAGAAGAGGAAATGGAGAGGTAGAGGAGAGAAAAAGGGATAAGGGAAGACATAGATGATGAAGTTTTAAATTAAAGGGCATGTTTTGTTCTTTTTACTTTTATGGTATTTGGTAGAGAATTAACAGTTTGTGGTGTCAGAATTTTGCTGGGTATGGATGAGGGAGTCCTGGGAGATTTAATTATTTCCCGGAGAAGTCCTGGGGTTTAGAGTACTGACAGTTTTTTTTTTTCTTGACTGTCAGTATTTATAACAGGTGTATCCCCCACTGGGTTGAGGGGCTTTAAAAGGTAGCTGTTTGAAATATAGGACTTTTTATCATAGATGCAGTTTTGTAGAGATTTGTTTCATTTGGGGTTTTGGTAAAGTTTAATGTGTGTGTGTGTGCATGTGTTTAAAGAAAAAAAAAGAAGGAAAAACAATATAAATCAACTACTTGAGTGGGTGGAGTGGAGTGTGCATAATCTTAGTTGTAAATGTTTTAATGGGCTCATGAGGTAAGGCAGCAATGGTTCCAATACAGAAATAGAGGCCTTAGGGGACAAGGCAGGCCACAGTGCTCTGTTGGGCAGCTTAATCATTTTAATAGCCTCATGTTAAGGCGGTATCCAGTCAAGCTCTCTCTCTCTCTCTCTCTCTCTCTCTCTCTCTCTCTCTCTCTCGCTCTCTTTTTTTTTCCATTCATTTCTTTAAATGTAAGACCTGGAAATGATAAGCTGAAAGAGTAGTCATATAAAATAATAGTTTTAAAGTTGGAAGGGATTCTAAATCCAACCCTCTCTTTTTACAGAGAAGGTAATACAGCTATTAAGTGTCTGAGACAGAATTTGAACCAAGGTTTTCCATGATAACATGCTTTGGAATTAGTAGGATAGGTGTGTCTCCTATGAATTTTTTTTTTTCTTTTTCCCCAAGACATTTGGAGTTAAGTGACTTGCCCAGAGTCACACAGTTAATAAGTATTAAGAGTCTGATGCTGGATTTGAATTCAGTTCCTCTTGACACCAGGACTAATGCTATGCTCTGTACCATCTAGCTGCTCTTCCTTTAAAGTATTAACAACTTTGGGGTTTTGTGGAACATTTCCTTTTTTTCCCCCTGAATCTCTGGATTCTTACACTCATCCAAAAATGCATTGCACTTTTGAGGTGAGATTTTCATAGTTTCATAGATTCATTCAACATGCCTATGGGAGGAGTTAGTACTATGATGTGGGTAACTAGAATAGCCATAATAAGAACTCACAGATCTAAACCACTGATTCTCCAATCTGAGGAAACAAGACACTGATGCCTTCTGTAGAGGATCCATTCCTGCCCTTCCATCTTGGAACTTATCCAGTTCAGTTTCAAGAACCATAGCAGATATTAATCCAGGACATAAGGGTCCATGTTCATGCTATAATTATCAGATTTTATTTCCTAAATAGCTATTTATTATTAAACCAATTTTAGCTAATTTAATATTATCTTATATGCCCTAGAATCAAGACTTTGATTTCTAGATCCAGCCGTACCAGGCTTAGAAACCCAATTGTTAAATTTTCTATTGAGCATTCACATTTCAGAAATTGATAAACACTAAAAATTAGGACTTGATTTCTTATTTTATTGATTGTTTAAATTTAAGAAGGTAATGTAGAGAATGTTAATAATGTAGATTAAACTTTAAAATGTGTTGCATTTTTGGAGAGTAAATTTTTAAACATTTATTAACTGCCACTGCCCAGTTCTACTCTTTACTTGCTATCTGATCTTGAATAAGTTAACTTTACTTCTCTGAGACTCACTATCTTAAAGAATTTGATCTATAACTTCCTTTCCAGTTCCAAAATTATGATCCTGATAGTATAAAGGAATCCTGCAATGTTGGGGCTTTTCTAGTTCTAAAAAATCTAGTTCTAAAGCATCTGTATTATAATTTAGAATCTTTGCCTGTTGGTTTATATAAAACAAACATCAATGATTTCCTTTTTAGACATTTTTATTCTAAAAGACCTCATGGCTATATAGATTCAGATATGTCTTCAAGCCAATCAGACCTACATATGGAACAAAATCAGCTGTAATGGCCTATAAAATGAGCACTGATCTTGACTACTTCATTGTCATTACTGCTTAAAGATAATCTGTTCATAATTTCCAGTGGTAATGGTTCTATTCAGATGATCCTGAACTGCCATCATAAGTTCTTCCATTTCTATAAAGAAATCCACATGACTCAGCTGTTTATTCAAAGCTTTTTTCTTAACACATTGTTGGTTGAGTTGATGGGGGGTGTCACCTACTAAGGGCCTTTTGATTCATTCTTGAAATTTGGACATTTCATAGTCTCCATAAAGAAATAAACCACTTTCAATTATATTTGATAAATATAATGGCATCCGCTTCTTGTCAGCCTTTACTACTGCCCAGTGAATCATAGTTATTATTAACAGTTATTATAGAGGATGTTGTTATTGTTTATGTAAAACAACATGTACATTAGAAAGAACATTACATTTGAAAATAGACAACATTGATTCAAGTCTTAGCTCTAATCTTTATTATGATATTATCTTGGATAAATTCCCTCTTGGGATCTCAGTTGGATAAAGGATTAGACTAGAAAAATTGTCATACACCTTCAAGTTGTGATTATCTCCTTGCATCTTTGCCATTCTATATCATTCAATTAGTATATAATTGCTCTATACTTGAAACCACCATTCTTTCCACTATGGGACAGGAAAGAAGGAACAAATGGAAACTTAATATTGTATTAATATTGTATACAATATGGGGTAAAAACTCTTCACTTAAAGCAGAAAAAAAAATAAAGAGATTAAAAAAGGGCCATCTATGATTTTCAGGAGTGAAAGATGTATAAATTTGATTAAAACAAATTCAACCCTACACAAGCCTGCTTTTTAAATTGTATACACAGCAAATCAGAATTTTAATTTGCCTTAAAAAGTAGGTGCTCTATAACAACCACAATTACCATGATTTGTATTTTCTTTTATTATTGTTGTGTTGGGGGGAAAGGGAACAAAAGCAAAGGAGATTCTGTGGAATAGAACAATGTCCCCGAGTAATGGTCTCCTGCTGGCACATAAATGTCGGGGCAAAGCAAAGGCAGTTTTGGGAAATAAATGTCAAAGCAAAGTCAGAGTCCTTTATTTCCTTAGCAGGAGATATTGATCTTGTGACATTGTTCTGTTACAATGAGCCTGTTTCTATTATGTTAAATGACTGGATATATATTTAATCAATTTATGTGATGAATACTGTTCATTGTGCCACTTTGAATGGTAGAGATCTTAGTAATACTCAGGAGAAAAGTACAGGATTTGGAAATAGAGAACCTGGGTCTGAGTTCAAAATTCTAGTTTTGCCACATTCCATCATTGTGACCTTGGAAAGCTACTTAAGCGCTGGAAAAAAAAAAAAAAGAATCTATTGGACTGGACTTCTAAGGTCCTTTTTCAACTCTCCGCTTATTCATTTATTTATCAAGCACTTATTAAGCACCCACTGTATGCCAATTGTTATACTAGGTTGTGGGGATACAAAGCAAAAAAATGAAAATTGCCCTTACTCTCAAGGAGTTTACATTCTACTGGGGTAAATAACAAGATCACAAGTATATGAATATAACATAAATGTAATAAATTAATAAAATACAACTTATAGAGAGTTTTATTTAGGATTCTTTAATATATTAGTAAGCCATGGGAAATTTATAGGCAGAATATGAGGAAAGGAAAAGTGGGAACCAAAATTTTTTACCTGTCCTTAGAAAAAACAACCTTAGCATGAGATTTATGAGGTAGAAAGAAGGCAATTTAAAGAGAAGAAATAAAAGAGTAGAAGGGAAGGAGGCAGTGGGCAAATCATGCTGAAATACTTTGATATTTAAGGAACCAAACATTCACTTGAAGCCAAAGACAATTTATATCCAAATGACATTTGGGTTTTAAGCTACCAAAAATGTACCTCTCATTTCACTTGTCCTGGTGCCACAGAAAATAAACTATGTTGTGTACTCACTGGGAAATGGGGGAACAGAATTAAAAGTCCCCAGAGAACTGAACTACCTCCCTGCTTCCCTTCTGCTGCTAACATCTGCTGAGCATCCCTGGTCTTTATCTGCAGGTTTTGTGGTAGTTTCCCTTCTAATAAGTGTCTGTCTCTAGCTTTTGTTCTGTATTGTTATATATTGTATAAAACCCTAAAGAATGTGAACCTATTTTCTATTCATAGAAATACAAATATATTAACCTCAAATAGAGAAGGCAGATTGTTGCTGGACTAGAATTTAGGAGAGCTGGGTTTGGGTCCTCTCTCTTATACTAATGAATTTGTGATCAGTCACTTAATTGATCTATACTTTAGCTTCCTCATCACTAAAATGAGAAGATGATCTCTGAGGACACCTTCAGTTCTAAAATTACATGTTCTATAACTTTAGAATAGATTGTTTTTCAAAAAAAAAAAAATACTGTCTACATTATTATTTTATTTTATGTCTGTTCCTAAGTCCCCGAATAGGCATTTTGGATTCAGCCATAGATGATGTATGTCAACAAGACCCTATACGAAGGACTTTGTCATTGGAAAAATGATTCAAAAATAATAGTAAGTAGTATTGAAGCAAAATTAAGAGAAAAATGAAAATAAAATTGTTACTTAGAATCCAAAAAATAGTTTCAGTTATTTATAATATTTTCTCTCAGTGCTTAGTTATCCAGAGCATGTAATTATAAAATATCTGGGTTTTTAATCTGTGTTGTCTAATCTAGATTGTTCATTTTTAAAGATATGACCTGTATCCTTCCTATAATCAGGAGTTAATGTTAAGACAGTCTGTACCTATAATGGCTTATTAACATAAAGGAACCTTTGCGCCAAGAAATTCTTTAAAGATTGGCTATATAATTGTGCTTTGTATCATTAGTGTCTATATTCTTAGATTCTGGGGGGTTTTTTTGTACTAAATGAAAGAGGAAAATCTTTACCTCAATTGCTACCCAGCCTTAATCACTTAATGGGTGCAGCCTCAGTCAAACCAAGACCTATTGAAGACCTTAGTTTAAAAAGGCCACAGTCTCCCATTTTATCCAGAGCTATCTCCAGTCATCTTGCTCTATATACAGATGGCTCTAGTGGGGAAAGTGAGACAGGTGACCCTGCACAGCCCTCCCTCACATAAATCCAATCACTTGCATGTCATGGTCCTCTTCAAAAACAAAGGACAAACAGTAATGAGACACCGTACAAAAAGACATAGGGTTGGACCTCGCTTCAGAAACTTACTAGCTCTATATTCCTGGACCTTATTTTTCTTCTTTTTAAATAAAGGTTTGAGCTTCTAATAATGTTCAGTCCAGCTCTAAATGTATGATCCTACAATTGTCTATAAATGAGAATGATGCTTGCTGATGGTCATGCTTACATCAGAGTTATGCAAGTAAGAGTGATTTGCTTCCAGAATTTGGAGAATAGCCGGTCTTCCTCATTTCCTAGAGGACTATGTATCTATAAGTTGCAATTAGTACTGTTGAATCAAGGGAAATATTCCCACTCATAATGTTTTAATTATTCTGACTATAAAATGCTGTTTGACACTTCAAGATTAGATGACTTTCTCAATGTGGTCCCCAAGTTTTTTTTAGTATATTCATTCTAAGACTATCTCCTGAAAGATGAGCTTCCACTGGGAGGACATTGCTATTTTACAGACAATTCAGCCTTGGAAAAGTTAAAAAAATGATATGGGTAACCCTGAGTTAGAAAAGGATTGCTTATGTGCATGGAGGTAGGGAAGGAAGACTTGCAGACAAACAAAGGAAGTACAACAGAGGAAGAGACTACATTGATCCTGACATTTGCCATTGTGTACCCTTAAAGGTACAACAGGATGCTAAAACTGACAGTGAAAACCAGCCTGAGACAACATTACACACACCCATCCATGATGAAACTTGGCATTCCAAGTAGCAGATGAGGATCTGAGATGACAAGACAAATGTGGTCAGGAAGCCACTTCATTCCAGCATGAGAAAAATAGATAGCTATGTGTTATAGGGCAATAGGGAAAGGTACAGCCTTGTTTTCAGGGACAAGGAGAAAGGGGTCTGTGTAAGGGGAATAAGTAAATTGGGAGTAGAAAAGGAAGATTCTTTACAAAAAAAAGATACTTTTGAATTAGGGAGGAAATTTGATGTCTACCTTATTTCCTTGTTGTCTCACATCTTAGGTATAACTCTTCATCAGCTTGGTATAGACCATTTGTGCTTTCTAACACCAATGGAGAGAATAAGAATAATAGTCCAAGTTTCTTATATGAGAAATTTTTGTCATTGTTCTTTCAAATTTCTCTTGATATTGTTGACTATCCTCCTCTAAGACTATATCAAAGATAGACAGCTAGGCCACATGCCTAAATCCAAATTTACCAATCATCAAAAAGAGCTATTTTTTTCTTCTTAAATTAGTCA
Source organism: Antechinus flavipes (assembly GCF_016432865.1). Lineage (NCBI taxonomy): Eukaryota > Metazoa > Chordata > Mammalia > Dasyuromorphia > Dasyuridae > Antechinus > Antechinus flavipes. The sequence continues at coordinate 547,394,448 of NC_067398.1, forward strand.
TCAAAATCATTTTATTTTAGAGCATCTTCACCTCTTTCCGCATTGAAATTTGAGTCTTTTGAAAGACATATATTAAACCACAATATCACTACAGTTTGTGTGATATTACTTTACTTTATATTGACTTTGAGGACCATTCTTGCAGCTATTTTTAGAACTTTATGTGAAACTGGAACTACATATTGGGTATCCCAGACTATGTAATGTCAGCAGTACCATTGAAAGCTTTAGAGGAATAAATGGAAAGAAGACAGTAGGTTTTAGCAGAAGAAACTCTGGATTTGGAATTAGAAGACCTTTGTTCAAATTGCATCTGTAATTACTTGGCTAACTCAATCTCTCTAAACTCCATTTTCCTCATCTTGTAATATGAGATGATAGTCTAGATTGTCTTTCAAGTTCCTTTCATCTTTAAATCTATTACTCTTCCAACTCTAGATTCTATGATCTTATGAGACTAGAAGGTAAGTCAGAGAAGCTTAGAGGAGTAACTGATCAGCCTACTGGAATTTGGGACAAGATAGCCCCATGTGTTAGGCTGCCTAGCCTAGGAATTTAACCTTTCTCATACACTTTTCCCTTTCCTAACAACTTCTTCTTTTTAAAGAAAATAAAACCTACATAATTTTAATATATGCACTGAACTGACTAAGGCCTAGGATTTAAAAATCTTGTCTCCCCTTCTATGAGATAGATCTCTATAGAACTCTTTGGCTGCATTGGGACTGATACTTTTGGAAACTGGCTAATAAAACTTAGAGTAGGGACTCCCTTCTCTAGCTCTTTCATACACTAAGTCTGGATCAGGAGAGGGAGGGCAAAGGAGAGCATTTAGAATGTCAAAACTTAAGATTCTGTTGAATAGATCTATGAGATAGTTTATATTCACATTTGATTCCATGTGAGTACTGGGGATTGTAACTGGACTTGTGATGGGAGCTAGAGATTATTTCTCTATCTACTACAAATGGGTAATTTCTTTGTGAAAGCAAGTCTTCTTAACGTTTTTCTATTTGTGACCCCTTTCTACCTGAGAAATTTTTATACAACTCTGAGTATGTAAGTATCTAAAATAGGTATACAAATTAAACATTTACTGATAAATCATAATTTCATGATCCCACATTCAGTTACAAGATCCCATATGAAGTCACAATCCACAGTTTAAGAAGCTAAGGTCTAAAGCATGAGGAAATGAATAAACTTGCTTCTCAAGCAATATTTTAATCTCTGTCTTCCTAATGTAGAATCTGACTGTTTATCCTCTTCACTGCACAACTAATTTGGTTGGATAGGAGAAAAGTGATGAATTTTAGGGGAATGGGAGAGAGGGTTCCCGATAGTATAAAAAATATGGAGACATTTCATTAAAGAGATCAAAAATAAATTTTGTTCAGTCTTCTTATAATAGACATAAACTACTAGAAGGAAAGGAGAAAGAAACATTAAATATGAAGAAGCATCTCACTCTTCTTTTTTGTTTTTTTCTTCCTCTTTGGAAATTATTGGTCACTACTACGAGGTGAAACAGTAATAATGCTGAGCCCAGCAGGGGCTCTGACATCAGACATCCATCCCTTTCTGCATAATATCAATGAAAGCTGGATCCCAGAGAAATGAGCTTTGACTAGGAGTGGACTCGTGTAAATGATTTTCACATGGAGGAGAAGCAGCTTTCTTAATTTATTCCAGCTAGTTCTTGCATCAATTCTAACTCATCTGCTCCAGGAGTAGAAATGAGCACATCAATGATATTATGTGTTTTCTGTCTTTCTCTGCTTCTTGGCTCATTTGATGTGTGGCTGTTGCTAACTGGAAAAATGATCATAAACTAATTGTTACTAATCTTTTTTAAAATAAAGTAGAAAAACATTAAAATTTACCTGGCCCCATTTTTTTTTTTTTAATGTAAGGAGCCACTTTTTAAAAAAACTTTTAAAAAGGGGATGAGGATAAGGCAGGAATAAATACTAACTAAGAAGCAATAATGTCTTTCTTAAAGTAGGATAAGTGATTAGATGATTGTCAGATTGAGAGGAAAATTAGCCACATTTTGTCAGTATCTTTTTTACATCAGGCTTTTTGGGGTTAATAGGTTGGGAAATATGACTTTTAAATTGGAAGGCAATGGTCTCATATTTTGTAGTTAGTCGTGTAATCCTTGAGTCAGAGCTCTTGTATCAGAGGAGGAGAGAACCCATAATGGTCTCTGCCCAGAAAGTTCAAATCTGGTAACTGTGTTGCCACTGCTGGAGACTAACTAGTAATAGAATTAATAATCAGCTATAACTCTACTAGCCAGTGGCTGAAAATATTTTCACCAGGGGGCACTCTTCCCACTGAAAACTATGTTTGAAAATACTTAAGTTGACTTATCTAACTCAAATAGAAAAATGGGTGGAGTTGCAATTTCTCCTGCTGCTGTTTTCATTTTCAATAGCTTTGTAAATAATATCAACATAATTCCCTTTAGGAGCAAACACTTTAGTTATTAGGATTCCTGCAAGTAAAATATTTTATGATATTCTTGACATTGTGATATAACATCAGTGTCCTTACCTGTTTTATGGTCCAGAGAGCCAAATTTTCTCCCTAATTAATGGCAACATAGTTTATAGCACCTTCATGAATAAAGAGGGAAGAGATTTCTCAATCCAAATAAGTGATTAATCAGCCTACTCTCTTTCATGGAAATACACTGGTAACAAAATGGATGAAATCAGTATTCTAGTAAGCTGAGGGAAAAAAATAGAATTTAGTTAAGCAGTTATTTCCATAGCTTCTTTATGGAAGTAATATTTCAGAAGAAGTTTGATATCATTATTGAAACAAAAGCCAAGTTAACTTGTAACCTGCCAAATTACCTGCATTTTCACATTTTCTTTTCAAACTGGCAGGTGTATAGGTGAGATAAATGCATATTAGGTTGGTATCATCAGTGATTCCATTCTCAAAGTCTCTTCTCTTCCTTGTTCATCTCCCACTATATTTCTTAAAATCTCCTAATAGCAGCAAAGATTGCACACAAAGAATCTAAGAGATTGAGGTTATTAGCAGTCTGTGGATGAGCTTTAGTTTGGGGTTTTCATGCATAACACAATAGCTTTCTGTGTAGAGGCATTGATGCTTCTATAAGACTAAAAACATGACCCCATGTGGTAAAGGAGAATTAGGAAACTTTATCAAGATGACATAAATGATTAAAAGCAGATACAGATTAGAATCCAGGCCATTGACCTTTTAGCTGTTAAAAAATAAAATTCCTGTAGCAAGGGCATTCATCCAGAAAGGAAGTCCCTGCCTTATGAGATCTTTTAGTTCCATGAGGTAGAACTAGCTTGGCCATGGTATTCAGGAAAACAGAGGCCGCCTTCCACTGTTTCAGGCCTGAAAAAAATGTTAAGAAAATATCCGTTTTTAATTTTCAATCTGATTACTTTCAAATGTCCTAAACATGATCCCAAGGCTCCTCACTACTTGCTAGCAATTGTGCTAAAGCCAGAGAAAACTCCTTTCCAAGAAAATGTAGGCTGGGTAACCTGACATCACTTAAAATCATCCTTCCACACCCACCCCAAAGCTGAGATCGAATGCACTGCCTAATTCATTCTCATAGGGCATGAAGCTAGTGATTCATGAGCTGCAGGGTTTACTTCTCACCAGTCTACTACCACTTTTAGAATTTCTTGTAGAGATTTTGAAAAGCTTTCCCATTACAGGGTCACTGCTGGACAACCACAAGAATTCTGACGAGGTGACAGATGGTTTTACTTTTTCCAGTTATTATAGTTATCTTTACTTAATGGGTCGAGAAAAAGTCAGAAGGTTTTGACCCTGGCTTGAGATTCTCAGCATTGAAACATGTTTAATGCTCTCACACTTCATTTATACCCCATGACAAATGTCTATATAAGTGCCCAAATGCTCATCCACTAATGCACAGGCATTTAGACTTGGAAGAAAAAAACTTTAGATTCAGACACATGTTTTTGGTCTTCAGCTTTCAGGACACCCCACCCCCACCCTTGTCTTCTTCCCCTCCTCCCCTACAAGTGCACATCATATTGGAAAGGCCCTTCCAAATGCCACAGCTAATAAGCCATTTGTGTTTTTACTGGAAAAGCAAATTTCTAGCCAAGCATGCTTCACATTTTTCCCAGGATTTAGTCATAAAATCATTTTAGACATATTGCAAAGATGAAATGTGTACATATTCAATAAAAGGCAGCTTTTTTAGTTTCTATAGGACTCATTTCATTTTTTTTTCACTTGACACCACTGAATATATAACTATTTCAAAGACTTGACTTCTTTATCTACTGTTAGACTTAATTGAGTTGAAAATTCCAGACAACAGAGGTTGCGTCTTTTTCCATTTGGTGAGAGTGATTTATATACAGATCCTTCCTACAGCACTGCCTAGGTCTATTCACATGCCTGCAGTTCTTTAAGAATTCAAATCTAAGTAAGATATAGGGCCTGGCGTAAAAGAAGCCGGATGGGTATCAAGTTGATTTCCGTATGAGTTGTTGGAAAAGGAGAACAAAGTCTTGGACTCTTAGCATACTGTAGGTTTGGGTGCAGGTGCCTCTAGTTTCCAATTGACAACACAAACCTATTATCATTATTGTGCTGCAAAGGATGAGTCAGTTGATTGTCTTTGGGTCAACTCACCATCTCAAGGACTTCCTTCACATTCCCTTCCACATATTGTTGTTTCCTCCTTTAGAATGTAAGCTTCTGGAGGGCAGTAACATACCCACTATTTGAAATTATAATTATGCAAAGTATTACATAGAATAGAAATATGCAATGGGTGTTCAAATAATCACGTTTCATTATTTGCACAAATGAGAACCTATCACTTTTCCCTTTCACAAAGTGAGCATTTAATAAATCCTTGCTGATTGTATCTTTAACTCCAATGCTTAATACAATGTCTGCCACATTTGAACTCAGGTCTTCATGATTACAGAGCCAGTGCTTTATCCACTGACTTACCCTGCTAACTCTATCTATCTGTCTGGCACATAGTAGTCATTTGATAATCTTTTTTTTTTAATTTAACTATTCATACATTTCTGCTAACAGCTAGCAAATAGTATCCTAGTCAACATTTTTATAATGCTTTAAAGTTTGCAAAGCAATTTACAAATGTGTTCTCATTTGATCATGACAACAGCCTGGAAAGGTAGATGATGTTATTATCCCCATTTTATGGATTGAGATACTGAGGCTACTTGGCTTGCTCAGGATCACAAGGCTAAGTGTCTGAGACCAGATTTGAACTTGGGTCTTTTGACTCCAAATCTAGCACTCTATTTACTAGTCACTAAAGTCTAGCATTCTAATTGCTGGTCACAACTGCTTTAATTCATATATGTATAAGTGTATATATGCATAGGTAAGGAAAAATAATAATAAAAGCAAGAATTTATATAATGCTTTATGGTTTGAAAAGTATTTTATACATATTGTCTCATCCTCATAACAACTCTGGATATTATCTTCATTTTTTTTTAACAGATTAAGGAAACCAAAGTAAAATATGATTGAACTCTTTGTTTAGGATTAAATAGCTAGTAAATCTAAGGCTAGATTTGAACTCAGCTCTTCCTAACTCTAATCCCCACATTCTAACCACTGTAGCATATACCTGCCTTCCAGTTATTTTATTTATTTTTGTTGAAGCGATTGGGGTTAAGTGACTTGCCCAGGATCACACAGCTGGGAAGTGTTAAGTGTCTGAGACCACATTTGAATTCAGCTCCTCCTGACTTCGGGGCTGGTGCTCTATCCACTGCAACAACTACTGCCCCTCTTCCAGTTATTTTGAGAAGGAATTGTAATCGAGAAAGTGCAAAAATTAATTCTAGTGTGTATTCTTTCAAGAAAAAGCAATGCTACCAAGAACAATCATAACGACAATATGAGGCACTAAGAATGTCATCATTAAGCCTCGAGGAATTATGGAGTATGTAAAAAATGCCAAAAGGTCAGTCCAAGATTCTTCCCAGTTTGCAAGGAGGTAGATTACATGAATAAGCAACTTAGACATCATTCCCTAGCAAAAATCAAATGATGATCTTTGTGAGCACCATGAGTTCAATAATATATAAATAATATAATAACAAATAATATCCAATTATCCTCATTTCCTGTATTGAGGAGTTCATGAAGCTGATAGATTGGGAAATGCTCTAAGCTGATTACTTGGTGTATTTGGACTTCTGTGTTGAACAAGCTAAGCCTAGATCAAGATATCTAGTGATATCCCACAGGGCACTTTTCCTTTATTGTCCAGCATTTTTTGTTGATGATTTAAATGAAGATGTAAAAGGTATTCATATCAGATTTAGAGGTGAAGTGAAGCTGAGGGGAGAAAAAAAATTGACTCATTCAGAATCCAAAAAGATCTTGACAGGCTGGAATTTGAAAGAATGAAATTTAATAAGAGAGAATGTTAAGCCTTAGGTTTAAACCAAAGGAACCAGCAGAAGTAAAATAGAAAAAATGTGACTGGGCAATAGTACACGAGGGGAAAAAAAGACTAAGGAGTTTTGGTTGACTACAAATTCACTCTGAGTCAGGAGTATGATGTAGCTGCCAGAAGAGCTAATGAGATCTTACTCTGCATTTACACAATGTTCAGATCTAAGAAGGTCATTGCTTTTATCTATGTTGTACTTGTCAGACCTCATTTGGAGTACTATATTCAATTCTGGATAACAACATATTAAACTGTATATTCATAAAGTGAAGTGTGTGCAAAGAAGGGGAAGTAGCAAGGTGAGAGGACTTCAAGGCATTTCCTATGAGGGATGGAAAGGAGATGGGATGCTTAGCTTTAGATTTAGGAACATGAGAATTTCTTCAAGCACTTGAAGGTCTATCCTGAGGAAGAGAGCCTTAACTTAAGAAGGCAAAACTAAAACCCTAAAAGCTCCAGCGGGTAGAACTAGGTTTAATAGGAAAGTGTTAAATGGAATCAATTTGGGATTCAGCATAACCAGACAATTCAAGACTATGTTATAAAATTCATATGATAAAAAAAATTCATATGATAATTAAGACATAAATGATTTCTTTACTCCTGAGGTTTTCCATCCCTCCTAGTACACCAAAACTCTTCTATCCAAGACCCAAATCTACTATCATTAGTAAACAGAATGGGTTATTTAGTGAGATTTAGCAACAACAATGATTTTTTTTTTGCATAAGGCTATCATGATTTACAAGGCAAGTAGAGTATTAATATCCATAAGGATATTATAGCAGGGATTGATGCATGAGATGAAGGGTAGATCTATATAACATGTGAGATCTATTCCATCTTAAAGATTCTATTATCCCTGTGGTTAATCCAAAGCAATCAAAGCCAAGGTTTGAAACTCATAGAATAGGATATATTGGTGAAACTTTATTATGCCTCCCAAATAAAAAAAAGAAAAATATCATGTTAATCAACAAATCTAAGACTGCTATAAAATCCATCCTAGTGAGTTTAGATATAAATGATTCTTTTCTTCTAAAGTCTCCCATTCACACACTAAGCCACTGAAACTGGTTTATCAAATATCACCAATGATCTCCTTATTGCTAAATCCAATCTAATGGAATTTCTCACTATCCTCACCCTTGATATCTCAGCTTCACTTGACATCATTAAGACTCCACTTCTCCTTGATTCTGTTCTTGACCTTGTATCTTCATCATTCTCATTTTACCTCTCTGATGGCCCCTTCTTCGGCTTCTCTTCCTTCTACCAGTCCTGAAATGTACGTGTCTCTCAAGCCCTGGTGCTTTTTTTCCCTCTATATTCTCTCCCTTGTCAATCTCATTAATTCCATTCCATTCAACAAGCATTAATTAGTTGTCTAGATAGAGACATTGGGAGAGGGAAATTTCCTCATCAAGGAGTTCTCTACATTAGTGAGATCGTAGGTCTAGCCCCTGGTGCTATATGCAAAGTACTGTAATAAGCACTGAGCATACAAAAAAAAATGCTACATTTCTCTCTACGTTTCCTAAATGAACTGATTTTTCATTATATTTTATTTTTCCAAATACATGTAAAGATAGTTTTCAACATTCATTTTTGTAAGAGTCTATATTCTAAATTTTCTCCCTCCCTTTCTTATCTCCCCCCTCCTCAAGATAGCAAGAAATCTGATATAGGTTAAATATGTGCAATTCTTTTAAATATATTTCCATTCTAAATGAATTTAAGATCCAATAGGAAATAAAAAACATATGCAAAAGGCAGTATTTGATAAGCTCTAAGAAGAGGCCACAACAAGTATTGTGAGAAATTTGTGTAGTGAGAGGTAATGTCTAGTTAAATGAATCCAGCCCCATAGAGGAGAGGAAAAACTTTGGATTTCAATAGACAAAAGTGTGATGGGAGTAAGATAAGAGCATTAAAGGGATAAAGTGAACACAGGCATGAAGATGGGAGAAAAAAGGGAACAAAGGGAAAGGATAAGTCCATTTTAGCTGGAACATAGGTATATCTTATGGTGAATAGTGTATTAAGGTGAAAAGATAGATTATCAATTGTAGACATTATAGTAGAAAGTAAATGTCAGGCTAATGAGTGAAATGATTATTTTCCTATGTTTAATAATTATTTCATTAGGATTAATGTTTTTCCCCTTTTCTTCTTTCTCATCCAGAAATCAACCAGTGTAGGTAATCTTTCTCAAAGATTTACCCAGTCCAAGATCTAATCAGACAGTAAAAGAAATTCTGATGGGAGAATTCTTGCTTATTTTGTTTACTCAGAAAGATTTATGAAAATGTGAATTCTCCCTTTTTTCAGACAGATGATATGGAAATGGATATGTCTCTTTGGCCAAGACTTGGGTTATCCAAGTTCATGTACCTCAAGACCCTTAGTGGAATATAACCCAGACCTTCATTTTCTCATTAATTGCTGACTAGTCAGTTGATTATCACCTTTCTAAGGGCATATGAACTGTGACTTCACTTCCATGAAATGTCTTTGGCATTCAAGAGGACTACTAACCTCTTTTTATTAAATAAACATGCTAGTTCTACCAATAAAAAGATTAAATTACCCAGAAATTATGATTTTTGAACTTTTAAACGTCACACTAAAAACTTTGTACTTTATTTAATTATCATTTGTAAGAGTGAATGCTTTGAGTAGAGGATTAATATGATCTAAGTTGCAAATTAGCAATACTACAAAGATAATTCTACAGGATGGATTGGGGAAAGACAAGACAATTTCAATCCCTTAGTAAGCTGCTCAGTTATCAAGAAGAGAAGTGATATTAAGTGAAACTGTCTCAGCAACTTATAGTCTTAGAAAGTTGTCTAGGGTAATGGCCCAGGGTCACTGGCCAGTATCTAACCTAGACAGTCCTTGTATCTAAGTCTACTGGACCAGTACTTTATCTCCTATGCCATACTGACTCTTGACTTTCAAGGGAATATATGTATATACAGAATTTGTCAGACTTTCTTAGAGACTACATGAAGTACCAATTTGATCATATCACTTTGAATAATAACAATAATAAAAAGAACAAAAAGAAACAATATAATGTTCTAACCTGAAAGAAAACTTACTGGAAATTGAAAATGAACAAACTAAAACACACACTCTCACACAGATTCCCTTTCTACTATGTATAGTTTCTGTACTAGCATGATCTTGGAAAAAGTGTGATGATATAGTAGGTGTATGAAAATGGTCTTCCCCAGGAGAACAAAAGTCAGTCAGCTTTGAGGTTTGTGCTTTGCTAAGTTCCCACAAAGAAAGAATCTGCTCTTCAAGGTTTGGAGGGAGGAGGAAGGTGCTTTTATTCTTTATTAATGTGTTGGTCCTGTGGATTACTGCAGAATGTCTTTTGATACTAGTGACAAGCTGAGAATAATGGCACTATAAAATTAGGAGGAATTACAGCATTAACTGGCTATTAAGAATGAATCAGGTGAGTCAGCTTGGACAAAAATTAGACAGAGGAAATGGGGATGTTTCAAAAAGAAATACTGATTTCTGGGGGTGTAGAATTTTATGTTATCAGCTGAACCTTTACTACCCCAAGCTCTCTACTCTATTCTAATCTCACAACTCCAACTGCCTGTCAGATATCTCTAACAAGATGTCCAATAGACATCTTAAACTCAATATATCCAATACAGAATTCATTATCTTTTCCCTGGACCCTTCCTGCTTCCTATCTTCCGTATCCCTCAGGCTCCAACCTAGGAGTTATCCTGGATTCCTTACTATCTCTCCCCTCTCATATCTAAACTGTTGCCAAAATCTGTTGATTTCACCTATACAAAATCTCCTAAATATGCCCTTCTTTCCCCTGACACCTCCCTAGCCAATTGCCTTACCTCATACCTGAAATATTATTGCAACAAACAGCTGGTCTTTTCCTACTCCAAACTATTCTCCATTCAACTACCAAAATCATTTTCTTAAAGTGCAGTTCCAACTACATTCGCTGTCCTGCTCCATAAATTCCAGTGGCTCTCCATCGCCTCCAAGATCAAATGCAAACTTTTTTTGTTTTGTTTTGTTTTGTTTGGGGGCATTTTAAAGCTTTTCATAACTTGTTCTTATTGTTCCGTCATGTCCAACTTTTCATGACCATTTGGGGCTTTCTTGGCAAAGATACTGAAGGGGTTTGCCATTTCCTTCTCTAGCTCATTTTTACAGATTAGGAAACTGAGGCAAACAGGTTTAAGTGACTAATGACAGCCAGTAAGTATCTGTGGCCAAATTTGAAGTCCTGACTCTATGCCCTGCACTCCAGGTACTATGGCACCACCTAAATGCTCTTTTTATAACCTAGATGCCATCTATTTTTCCAGTCTTCTCATACTTTACCCTTCACCACATACCCTTTCATTCAATAATACTTCCTGACTTCCTTCAGGTTCCAAAAATAAAACATTTCATCTCTGGACTCCAGGTGTTTTCTTTGGCTTTCTCCTGTGTCTGGAATGTTCTCTTTTTTCAATGTTAACTACCATTTTCCTTTAAATCCCAGCTAAAATTCCACCTTCTATAGAAAATCTTCCCCAGTCCCTATTAATTCCAGTCCCTTTGCTCTGTCAATTATTTCCTATTAATCCTGTATGTAGTTTGCTTTGTAATATATTTGTTTGCATGTCTTCTCCCCATTAGAATGTAAATTTCTTGAAGCAAAAACTGCTTCTTGTTGTCCCTTTTTATGTCCCCAACACTTAAGACAGTGCTTAGTACATAGTAGGCATTTCATAAATAATTGTTTATTAGCCTGGATGGCCTGGGAAAAAAAATTAAGTCTTATTTTTCCAGATCTCTCATGATAACCTAGAGGTGTTAAATTGATCTTTATGCCTTTAAGATTCCTTCCCTTAGCAATTATTGTGGACTACAACATAGCATTTCCACTCCTTTTGTTTTTGTCCACTTGCATTATTGTTTTCCTTCTCAGGTTATTTTTACCTAATTTCTAAATCCAATTTTTCTTGTGCAGCAAGATAACTATATAAATATGTATACATATATTGCATTTAACATATCCTTTAACATATTTACAACATGCTTACACTAGCAGAAGGATTGATAAACACATACTAGCTTAGATGCTACTACCTGCACAGAGGAGAGGGGGCCATAATTTTGTTACTTATTAATGGCTTTATCTATTTCTTCTGCTTTCTAAGACTCAAGAAATAGTGGTTTTTTCATCTGCAAAATAGGGATGATAATAATAACACTATTATCAACCTTATGGATTTTTTGTGAGGATTAATTGGTATTATATTAGCAAAGCTTTTTGCAAATCTTAAAGCACTATATAAATGTTAGCTATCATTATCATTAACTGATAGCATAAGGTCATTTATGTACATTCCATTTTATCATTTTATCTAAGAGGCAGCATGGCTCAGTTGCTTGGACACAGGAAGACCTAACTTCAAGTATAGGTTTCTGACATATACTAGCTTTTTGATTCTGGAGCCCCTTACTTAACCTCTCGGTCTCCCCCAAGCAATTTTCTAAAACTGTAAATTGTAGTGATTTTCTGGAATTGCTAGAATGATTTTCTACACTGGGAATTCCTTACATGGATAAAATCACAGGTTCATATTATAACCACCACCACCTGTTTTAAAAAAAAGTTTGAAACCTTCATGGTGATTTATTCTTTTCCTGTGGTAGAACAAAGAGAATCCAGAGAACAACCTTGAAGTCACTGCACCTTCCTAATTCTGCCCACTAATGTCATTAAGTTGGACATTATCAGTTCTTGTTCTCTTCCAGCTCCAGCCTTCTGTAAGGTCTTTTGATTTTATATACATGGATGTAAATGATAAACTTATGTATGGTTACTATGAATGTTGATAAAATTACATGGATCTCTAATTCAGGGGAGAAATTTGTGCAGAATTTAACATGGAGTTTAATGGACTTACCATTCATTTCCCAGTATCCAAGTTCTCTTATTCTCACTTTCACCACTAACACTCCTTCTGTACTGAGTGGATTATATAGCTTCATCAGAATGAGCAGAGCCAACCCCAAGAGGCCAGTCCCACTTATCTGAAACAGAATAAAGGAATACCCTTTTTAGTCACAGAGCAGAGGAATTTTTTATGTTAATGTCTTCCATTGATCATCTCTTCATGGTTATTTTTTGCTTCTTCTATAAGAAAAATGAATAGAAAATATGCCGCACACCAGCTTATTATCTGCTGTACAATTCTCACAGTGAAAGAATTGTCAGTGTGCTGAGAAATCTAGACTGCAGCAAGGTACCTTTGTTCACTGGTTTTCACAGCTTAATCCATGAACATAAGTTTTAAGGTTACAAAGAAACTGGAGGAAATTAGACAGTGGAGCTCTATTAAAAAATTTAAGATCTAGTCCACACTGACTTTCCTTTTAATTCCCATTTTGCATTTGAGGAAATGGGTTCAAGAAATAAAAATGCTTGCCTGAGGTCACATGACTAGCAGAACTTGAATCTTGATTATTTTCTCTCTCCAGAAAAGATTCCTTATTCTGTGCTATCAATTTACAATGATGATTATGGCATTTTAAAAAAAGAATATTTTGGAGCTGATTTTAAGCCCTACTCAATTGACTAATTGCATGGCATGAAATGAATTCCTTAAAGTCCCTGCAATGTTAGTATGGACCAATTCCCACCTAGCTAAAAAAGTGTCCATTCTTACAGTTTTTATCAACTTGGAAAGGCTTCAAAGTCAAATCATAAAATCATTCCTAGCCAGAAAGGACCTGAGAGACCCATCACTTTGGTGATCGACTTTATCAGTTGCCTACTTTGTGTTACTGCTAGCCCTGGAGTTAACCCAGAGTTATGAGTGATAGACAAAAGGACATGATCTGCAGTTTTTTCAGTGTTGATTGAGACCTGGACAAGAGTTCTGATGGCCTAAGAGGAAACAGTGATCATTAAATGAAGCAGAAAGATGATTGTGTTATTTTGGTTTTAATGATTCCCAAAACTTCAGAGCAGGGGATATCAAACCTTTGTTCTCAGTATCTTCATGTTGCTAAAAAACTATTGAGGATCTGTTCAAAGAATTTTTGTTCACATGGGTTATATTTATAGCTATTTACTATATTATAAATAAAAAATAATTTTGAATTTGTAGACCCTCTGAAAGGGTTTCAGAGACCCCAACAATTCTTTGGACTACACTTTGAGGACCACTGCTTCAGAGCAAGATGCCAGCCGTCATTGTTTGTGATGAAATATTTTTCTTCATATATCCTGTAATTGTTCTCAAATACTGAGACTTTCTAAGAGCCCTATCCCTAGAACAGTGCCATGTTCAGAATTAGAGGCATTCTATATATGAGGATGGCCAGTGATACAAATCGCTCCATGTATCTGATTTATCCCCGAAAGTACACTTTTTGTATTCCTTGATCTTCATTTCCTTTGCTTTTATTGCAGAAAGCACTTTCAGTTTCCCATCATGCTATTGTCATTTTAGAAGCTTTATTACCAAAAATGATTTTTCCATTGCTTACTGAAGAAAATCTAGAATCTTTTTCCAACAATTCTTGGCCCTCAAAGGTCTGGCTTCTATCTTTACAACTTTCTCTTTACTACTTCTATTCATTTACTCTGCTATTAGGCCATACTGGGCTTTTTACTGATTTTAGAAGTCACCCTGCTTTTTCCCCACTGCTACCCTGATTTATTCATGTTGTTCTCTGTGCTTGGAATGCATTTTTCTCCTATCTCTGACTATGAACAATTTATTCATTTACCATTGCTCAGATCAGATGTTGCTCTTTTAATCGAGATGTTGTTGCCTCCTTAGCAAAAATAATTCTTCCTTTTTTTGGATAACTCATAGAAATATACTTGTATACCTATTAAGTATTTACCACATTTAAGTTTGTATTATAGTGCTTTCTACATCCATCTTATTCCCTTTCCTAAAATGTAAGCTTTTTGAGTTGAAGGTAACTTGATTTCCCAGACAGGATCTAACATAGAACTTTTTATTTACTTGAGCGGGTCTTAATAAATAGGTTAGGTTTTTTTTACATCATTTGATGTGCAGACTCATCCCTTCATTAGCCTTCACATCTGCTTTCTTGGGAAGGCTCCAAATAGTATTGTAAGGATTGCACTGCCAAAGATTTCTACTGATTTCTTTTATGCAGAAGTTATGAGTTAAGGGCTTAGCATGATCTGAGAGGGAGGGCTTAAGTTCTCTGTATATAACTGTTATGCCAAATTTGTACCTTTGCAAATATGTTAAAATGTTCTCTCAGCCCACCTCCACTCCTGAACTCACATCTTTCATGGTTAACAGGCTGTCATCACTACCCAGCAATCTACAAAGTCGGAACAGGAGCAGTGGGGAGAGCTTGATGTAGATAGCTTTAACAGCAGTTGTCACATTGTCATCTGAGTAAGGACAGAATGGTGAGGAGAAATGATTGATGGAAATGTTGTGGGGCAAGCTTCACTTAATTATTTTTTGCATCAATTACTGAATTTTAGAAGCCTTGCTAGGGGAAAAATAATCTAACAATACATACTGGTTTTTAAATAGTGGAGATGTCACTTTGTGTGAGGATAACCAATAGGTCTTTGGGGACCAAAGGGCTGTCCTAGGTTTACCTCAAGATCCTTAGGATGACTCATTGAGCATATAATGAAGATTAATAGCCAGAGGGGATGGAGGTGGGGATCCAGGAGCAGGAAGGAGAGGGAAGATTGGTGATAATCAGATGAACTGAGCATAGCCTTGTATCAGGAGGGAAAATGCAAGTGAGATTAGCACATATTATCAGGAAACTGCCTGTGCTTATCTTTCTCTTTAAAGTTAAAACTTCCTTCTTTCATCAATGAGGTGAAGTTGTAATCTAAACATCTGCCATTGGAGAGATATTGACATTTTCATAAGGAGAATATGTGTTTTCCTGGCTCCCATCTAAGAACATCAAATTAAATAAGAACAAATTCACGGACCTTTTTTAAATGCATGCAGTATGTAGAGATGGAACTGTCTTTGGCTCTGAAGATGCTAGCATACTGAAGACAGGACCCTGACCTCAAGAAGCTTACTATCAATTTAGGTATTGATTTGTAAAAAAGTTCAATTGCAATAAAAGATTTGATTAAAATTTAAGATAATAATAGTAGAAAAGGTATCATAATTATGAATTTAACTATTCAGACTCTACTTAATATAGTATTTCAGAGGAGGTCAGTCTAAATTGAATTAAGGAAGTGGAGAAGTATGTGGGATTTTGCTAGGTCTTGAGCCTAGATAAGTAAGTAAGAAAGTGACAGTCAAGTTTAAGTAACTATGAAGGAAACAGTGGGATTGGAAGAGAAGTTTCATGGAGGGAAATCATGGTAGATTAGTCTGGGAAGGAAGTTTATGAACAAATTGTAGAGTATTTTGAATGGTAGACTAAAAAGAATTTAGAAAACAGAAAGTTATTGAATGTTGTTGTTATGGTTGTGGTTGTAGTTGTTGGAGGAGTGCATGTCATAATTATGACCACATCATAATTATGTCTCCCACAATGTCTTCTATGTAAAACAGGCTTAATAATTGTTCGTTGAACAAATGAACAAATGCTCGACATAGTGTCTTTGGAATATCACTCCTGCAGGAATATGTAAGATAGCCTGGTGATGTGATGAATTGAAAGCTTTTGGACCAAATATGAATCAGTAAACCCCTTTACTAGTCAGACATGTTGGCACACAATGTAATCCCTGTATTTAGGGAAATTCAGACTATTGGCAAGATTAAAGCCAGTGTAGTATCCTTACCAAATCTTATTCTAATGGGATGATCCCTTGGGAGGTTGTATCTGGGCACCAGGATCCCTAAGGAAAGGAAAACTAGTAGTGGTCAGAAATGAAGCAATAGCTCAAAACTTCCATGCTAATCAGCAGTGGAGTTGAGTCTATGTGTGACCATTGCATCTCCAGCCTGAGCAAGACAGTGAGACCCAAACTAAGAAAAAAGGAGGTGGGGAATAGTATACTAGAATGATTTCAGAGGGCGTGAAAGAGTAAAGAGATATGAAATGTTTCAAAGGTAAATTTAGATGTTCTCCACATGACTCTCTACTTCTGTGCCCCCTACAATTTCTTCTATCCCCTCCTTATCTTTACCACTGAATGGAACATTAGGTGAGTGACATATCATTCCATAGGGGCACTTTTTATATAGCTTTTTGTTCAGTGTTCTCCTTACTCTACATCTACCCTTAGGAATATTAGAAGGAGTGACATGATGGCTGTAGAATATGCTTAAAGGATCTAGAGTTTGAACAAATCAGGTGAGCCAGATGTGTGGGTAAGCAAGCATGAACCATCACATGTTGGAGTTAACTGCTGTGTGATTTTTGAGAGGTGAACTGGCTGATTTTGCCAGGTACGCTTTTAGTATAATGGTTCAGAAGCTTTTCAGAGATACTTAAGATACAAATAGGGAATATTTTAATATGCTTCCTGACATTTATTTGACTAAAATGCACATGTGAGAGATGTTACTAAGAGTACAGGAATGTCAAGGGATTCCTAGTACCCCTTCTGTTATCAATTAATGACTATTTGAAAATGTTTCCAAAAGATTTGTTTACTTTGCTCATGTGAAGGAGATTGGTGTGAGGGAAAGAGTATTGTTTTTGGAGAAAGGGAGACCCGAGTTTAAACGTCCCTTTAAATTCTTGTATTTACTTGCTTGATTTGGGTAAGTTACTTAATAACTCTGTAAAATGGGGGTAATAATGTATATAAAGAGGATTTAGGGGACACATTCACCTGAAGTCAAAAAGACCCGAGTTCAAATCCAATTTCAGACCTTTACAAGCTGTATCACCCTGGGCAAGTTATGTAACCTTGTTTGCCTCAGTTTGCTCATTTCTAAAATGAGCTGGAGAAGGAAATGGCAAACTCCAGTATCTCGGCCAAGAAAACCCCAAATGGAATCAGAAAGAGCCAGACGTGACTGAAACAACTCATCAACACCAAGAATAAAGAATGTAAAACATTCTTCAAATTTAAAAGTACTATGTAAATGTCAATTATTATTATATCAGCATGGCCCACCTGAGAATTCTGTAATGGGGTGATTTTTATAGTTATGCAGCTTGCAACAGCTATTATTTCATTGAGAGTTTTTCCAAAGACAAGCTAACCCTCTGGTCATTTGATTCCTATATAAACCGCACCTTTCAGGGTATCTTACTCTCTACAAGAATGAACTAAAATTAAAATGCAGTGATCCTGAACAGGAAAACTTAGATGACTATTGGAAATTTAGGAAGTATTCAATTTTGAAGGAGAATATCTGAATATAAATCCTGGATGCTCCATTTACCAGCTCTAAGGTAAAGCAAAGAATTGTGCTTTTCTGAGACATAATTCTGCCATTTGTAAGATGAAGATAATAGGGTTATATTAACACTCACAGCATTGTTGTGAGGAAAGTACTTTGTTCAACTTAAAGTAGCAATAATAGCTAGCATTTATATAACACTTTAAGGTTCACATGTCTTCATTTCCTCCTTAAAGCGATGTTACAAAGTTAGACCTATTTGATAGATGAGAAAACTGAGGCTGAGAATGCTTAAGTGTTTGCCCAGGATCACACATCTAGTAAGACTCTAAGGAAAAATTTTACCTCAGGTCTTCTTGATTCCCTAGTTCAATACTATCCACTATATCACTTTAAAATATAACTTTTTAAAATGGTGTATTTGTATCAAATTTGTACTACCTGGACACATAGCTGATCTAAATTAGTCAACTATTTGAATTGTTGTTTCTGATTAATAAATGGTTCCATTACTTCAAAACACTTCAAAATAAAACAAAAGAATACATTATAGAAAAGTGTTCCCAAGTAGAAATCTTCTCCAATCTACTTCAGTGAAACCTTGAAGTCATTTTGAGACAAACATAGAAGTAAATGAGTATTGGTAATGTGCTTGAAAAGTTTGTTCACTTAAATAGGTTAAGTATCCTTGTCTTTCTTTTTTCCCCTCTTACTTCATCTTTATAATTGTGTTTATAAATGAATTTGTGTAGCCAGTCCTTTTTCTTTAGATCTTTCAAGGGAGAATTAAGTATAATTACTTCATGGAATGATGAGAAAACTATTGGTAGAATGTAAATTTATGTAATCTTTTTGCATGTTGAAAATAACATAAATACTTTATGGGTATCATTTAAAAAAAAAACATCAAGACAAAGAAAAGTTATATAGGACCAATATAGGACTATGTTTTGGCAAGTAAGAATATGTATTGGTAATAATAGCCCCATATTTGTCAGATGTATGAAATAGGACACAGTTCTCTACTGGTAAATTTCTAAATTTAAACTGGTAAATCAAGAGGAAAGAGCTAGTAAGCACTTACTCTTTGTGAAGCGCTGTGCTGGACTCTGGGAGATGGAAAACAAAAATTAAATCATTTCTGTCCTCAAGATACTTACAGTCTACTGGGGTAGACAATATATAAACAAAAAAGTAAATAAGAATGCATATTAAATAAAAACAAAGCAATTTTAAGAATAAGAGCTTGGAAAAATAAGGAAAGGCCTCTGGTAGGATGTACCCTTGAGTCAAGCTTTTTAAAGAAAACTAGGATTTCTAAGAGGCAGGCTAATGAAGGAAGATGTTCTAGCCACAAGAGTCAGCTTATACAAAGGAACAGAGATGACCAGGGGGCACCAAAGTATACAGAGCCCTTCTAGACTTGGAATCAGAAAGACCTGAGTTCAAATGCTACCTCAGATACTATTAGTTATGAGGATTGGAGCAAGTCACTTAGCCTCTGCCTGCTTCAGTTTCCTCAAAGGTAAAATGTGAATTTATTAGGGACAGTATATGGTAGCAATATGGGTGACCAGGAGGATGATAGCATCCTCAACAGAACACATTCAATGTACAAAAGCTACCATAAATACCTGCTTATTTGGAACCAGATGCCCCATAGTCCAAGTACCTCTATCTTCTGATAAGAACTCCATCATTTGCATAATTAGGTAAATAATAAACCAAGGGACTAAGTGAATGTCAGGTACCTTGTTGCACAAGTAAATTGGTTCTAATCAGAACCTCTATTGCTCTGTCACACACAAACAATCTCATAATCTCCCATAAATAATGGTTTCTATGGTTTCATATATATACACACACACACACATATATACATATGAATTTTATTTAATAAATTAGAGTGCTGAGAGAATGACTACAAAATTGTCCTTGATTTAGATAGTAACTTCTTTAGAGTTTGTGATGTAATCTCCTGCTGCCCTGAGAGCTATTTTTGTCCTTTCAAGACTGTGTGTGTGTGTGTGTGTGCGCACACCATGCGCAAGCGCATATACACAAGCAAAAGAAGTCACGCTGTTCCCACCCGTCTCATAGCACACACATGGATCGCTCATTCCACCTGGAGTTTCCCATTAGCTTTGTGCATCTGAAATAAGATTGACTGTCTGGCAGTTTCAGCTACAACAGCTTTTAAAGAGTATCATGTGGATGTCATTTCCTCACTGTCTACCCAACAAAGCCATAGAACAGAAATCAGGAAATACTGACTCCCAGTGCTGAGTGGCTGCTTGACCACAGAAAAGTCAGTCTCCCACATGCCTGATTTTTCCACACATTAAATGAAGACAATAATTTCTACCTCTCAACAATATAATGAGAATTGGTTCAGCTTAATTTTCCTCTCGCTGCAAAAGAATGTATATTCTCCAGCCCTGGATATAAAAAGATCTTCCTCATTCCCTTGCTTGCATTCACCCTTTTCTCCTGGTTGGATTGGGGTTAGGAAGAAAAAAAAGGAGGAGGGAGGAAAGGAACATGAACCAGCTGCTTCTCATCTCTATGCCCCACCCCACTGTGTACACATTTTGTATGGATTGTGAGAACCTTAGCTGTGAGTGAAAGGAGCCAAGAATGCGCCCTGGACAAACCAATGGAGAATATTCTCTGGCCAGCTCTGAGCTCCCTTGGATGGGGGTTGTACACAGGCACTGTGGCCAAACACAATGTGTGCACATGGGAACAAGAGACATTCAATTCCTCTCTATGGAAAGAAGCATTGTCCATGCGAGGTCACATTTGCTGTCTTTCTCTCTCCTTCCTCCTATTCTCTGTCTCTGCCTCTCCCCTTTTGCGTCTTTCTTTCTTACTTCATTGTACTTGGCCCCTTCCTCTAGAAACTTACAATCTAACCAGGGAGAAAAGAAATACATACCATTTTAAATAGCAACACATCTGCCAAATAACAAGTGACGACAGTACAAGAGAGATCGCAAGGCAGTGTGTGATTAAATGCCAAATGGTTGGGACAGACTGAAAACCATGAGTTCAGGAATGGGAAAAGTCGCTGTGTCTAGAGTAATCTAAAATGGTCCAGGAAGACTTCATGAAGGAGGTTGGACTTAAAATGACCTCTGAAGGGAGAACAGGATTGGAAAAGCAAAGAAGAGGAGGAGGCGGCAGCACTTTACTAGCAAGGGGGAAGGTATGAACAGCACAGGAGCAGATGTGGGAATACTGAGAGTATGTTTAAAGGACTGAGCAATGGCTTATATAATTACTCTGCTCTCCACACCATGAGAAAGGAATGAATGAGTTTAAAGCTAATTTAGTTTATCAGAAGACATTATAAAAATATTGTTAGGATTGCTGGCATTCTGGTTTTGTGAGGGTGGCAACTCTGTGAAATTTCTCTGAGATGGAAGGCCATGATTATTGTTAAGAAGTTGGAGGAACCTTTCCAGTTTCCTAGCCAAGCTCTTGGTCCACATGTGTGCATGTATGTGTGTGTATGAAGTATGCACATATGTTAGAAAGTGGATAGAACTCTAGACTTGGAATCTGTGTTTGATTGCCACCTCTGTCACCTTACTAGCTGTTTGACTATGGGCAAATCACTTAGAGTCTCAAGGCTTCATCCCCCTTCTTGTTAAAAAAGGGAAAGGGGGAGTTAATAATACTTGTACTCTACCTCACAGTTATTATACAGAAAGTGGGTTCCTTATTATTATTATTATGGTGGGTCCACAGCAACCAAAAATCCTGATAATCAGATGTAGAGTTGTAAACAAACCATATGTCTGCCTTGCAGTTAGAGTGTCCTTGTCCATTGGGGGAACTTAAAAGATGCCTCATATTCATGTATACAGTAAGAGTCCATCTAAGATGTGTTTTTCTTAGGGTAGAAGCAGAGGTTAACTAAATTCAGCTATGTAGATCTTACTGTTTCTCTAAAGAGAAGGCTTGGTAGTTGTAGAAATCTCAGGATAGAGAGACAGTCTATGTTTCAGTGACAAGTGGTTACACTAGTTTTATATTATAAATCCTCACATGAACTTTTTGTTTTCTCTTAAATGCTATAGTTGTGCTCCATACCAAGCATTTTTTTTTCCTTAGAGTAATAAGTATAAAGTCATAATTCTTGTTCATTGGGCTTGTCTGGAAAAAGATAGCCCATATCAGTACCTTGAAGACCTCAGTCTCCATCACAAAAGAATATTAATGTACCAAAAGAGAAGCAATGATAAAACTCCTCTTTAGTTCCCATAATAATTGGAAAAAATAAGGGAAGGGGAAAAAAAGAAAGGGAATGAAAGGGAAAGGAAGGGAAAGAAGGAGGGAGGGGAAAAGGGAGGAAAAAAGAGAAAGATCATTATATTATACAAAGCACAGTCAAACAAAATAAATTCTCATGTTATCCACATCTAATACATTTCTTATTCTGCATCTCTGTCATGAGGATTCAGATTTATTAGAATAAGAATCATTTCCATTTGAGAAATGATTGAAGGATAAGAACAAACACTTCTCAATGAAAGAAAGAAACCCAAACTATTTGAAGCTATATTTTAAAATTCTCTCAATCATTAATGATTAGACAAATGAAAAATAAAATAGATCTGAGCTTCTACCTTATAAATCAATAGCTTGACAAAACTAATAAAAGAAAAAGCACATGATGGAAGATTTGGAGGAAAACAGACACACTGATACACTTTTTGGTGGAACTCTGAATTGATCCAACATTCTGGGGAGCAATTTGGAATTATGCCCCCAAAATTAATAAAGAGTTTGTGTTCTGTGACCCAGTGAAATCCTTAGTAGGTCTATATCCTACAGAGATCAAAGAGGCTCTCTATTGTCCTTTTGTGATGGTTAAAAATGGGAAACTAAAAGGGTATCCATCAATTGAAAAATGGCTGATGGTTTATAGGAAGGTAATGGAATGCTATTGCTATGAAAACCCTTCATATTATCATCTCATTCACTTTCTGCAATTCTAAATTTATTTTCTTTCAACCTGTTACTTTCCTAAGAAATTTTATTTTCTCTCTGTCAAATTACAAATGCAGATGCGTGCAAATATAGACTATAATCACCTAGAAAAATAACTATGTGCAATGATGATATCCTCCTGATCTTTTACATGTCTTCCCACAGTCCAGTATTTCCTAGAAGGCTAAATTTATAAATTGCTAGAATATAGCAAAAGTTTAAAGGACATAATTATATGTTCATACTACAAAAATTGGATTTGGAGAGCCATCTTCCATTTATCTCTTTAGTGGCTACAAGTTAAAGTTCTTGGTGCAGAAGGTATCCTGACATTTTCAGCATGAATACAGTTTGGGACTGTCAGTTAAGAGTAGTTTGTAAGGGGCAGCTAAGTGGTACAGTGGATAGAGCACCAGCCCTGAAGTCAGGAGGACCTGAATTCAAATGTGGTCTCAGACACTTAACACTTCCTAGCTGTGTGACCCTGGGCAAGTCAACCACAATTGCCTCAACAACAAAAAAAGAAAGAAAGAAAGAAAAGAAGAGTAGTTGGTAAAACACATGAAATGGTTAGAAACATTGCTGTAAACAGTGAGATGAATGAGAAGAAAAAATATTTATTAAATTCTTACCATGTAGCAAGCGTTTTGCTAAGTGGATACAAATAAGAAACAAGATAGTTTCTCATTTGGTGAAAACACATAGAGGGTTAAAAGAAAGAGAAGAAAGTCCTAGGGAGTCTTTAGGTGTACCAATGATCATGGTCCAAGACAGAGTGGCAAGTCCCAAGCATCTAAAGAGTAAAGATATCAAAGAAGTTTGTATGGCCCCATGTCCCAGCATATTATTAAAAGTATTTTTTTTTCATCGTGGGTCACTTAGTAGACTTCAAGAATCACTGGGAATTGCTGGTATAAGTGGTATTGTTGAAGATGAGGACTTTTTTGATGATTACCTATGTGGACCTGGATTGGACTGGTTTGAGTAATGGAGTATCCCACCCTCTGAAGAAGTTAGTTATTAGTTATTGTATTACCCCTGATTGTGTGGACAGGGCAACGTAGGGAAATATGCATATTGATTAAGATTATAATATGTAATCTTTCTGAAAGCTTCAGAATTCAACAGTGCTCAGATTTAGAAAATGTAATGGTTAAGATGCTTGAGTGATCACATAACTGAACACATTACCTCATTGTATCCAAGACTTCTTTGTCTTCTTTGTCAGGAAAATCATGAAAATTAAGTTGATCATGTTATAGGACGGGGTCCTCAGCCTTTGTGACTGAGCACATATGTGTGTTTGTGCAGAGTAGAGGGAGGAAGGGTTCTCATTTGTGGCCACAAATTTTTCCTCTCACTGTATCACTTAAATTGAGTTTCTCAGAAGATGGAATATAGTAATGTTGGAACTGAGTATTCAGGTGGCTTTCTCCCCATGTTTGAATTGTAAATACTGCTCAGTCCTCATACACTACTATATGACTTTAAGGAGGATGCTAGTTTCCCTGTTAGTTCATTCTTGATTAAATTAGACATCTTATCCAAAAATTTTTCTGCACACAGTATTTCATTCCAGTAAAGTTTTTGACTAAGAGTTCAAATTAATTTAGTTAAATTAATATAGTTAATTTTAGCTCTATTCATTTTATCTTTATCTCATATTTTGTTGTTTTAGCTTAAAGGGAGTTATCAAAAATCCACCTGGCATCTAGGTAAAAACTCTGAATTCACCCACTGATGGATTCTTCCTAATTATATGTCACATAACCAAATAGGTAACCTAACATGGAATCTATGCCATTATAAAACTTACCTTGGCCTAATTGGCAGGAAAACCTCACAAGTAAAGAAAAAAAAAATAGCTCACTTGGACTGAAAAGGCTGATAATTCACCCACATATTGTATGAAATTTGGAGGATAAGATATAGGTAGACTAGTATGCCTTCTCTCAAAGCTGCTTGTTTTCCTTTAGGGTAGTTTTCTGATCACATAAAATTGCATTTTGGAGTATGAATTGGCCCCCATGGGCCTGCAGGGCAAAGTCTTTCTCAGTTATTTCAGCTTCAAGAACTATAAGAGTGACTCTAGAAGATTCCGTTCTCCTCAAGGATGGATAAAAGTAGTATTTCAGTTCTTTCCAAAACATGAAAAAAAAATGCCATTTACCCAGAAGATGTTCTCTCAGGAATATCTAATTCACATAATCTAAGCAGGCTAAATGGTGGCTAAATAGAAATTCTTCTACAAGAAAAATCTAGTAGATGTTATTCAGAAATAAAAAATTTAATGTTATTAGAAAATATGGGGGAGAAAAAAAAAGAAAGAAAGAAACTATGGATTCTAGTGTCTGTTATGCAGTCCAGAATATGGTTGAATGGAAGTGATTCTGACAGACCAGGCAAAGAAATCCAGCCACTGGGTGGAGTGGATGAGCTATATAGATTTTTGGTTAAACAATCCAGATTAGGAAAGGAATGTTGATGTGTCTGAACCAGACGACATAAATTGTCCATTCAGCTTTTAATCTTGCCCTTTTCTCAGGGCTATGAATACTCAGGTGAAAGTACTGCTATACTGCAGATACCGCCTATTTGCCAAAAGAGAACCCAGCATCTTTATTTCAGTATTTTAAAAGATATAGTCAGTTATTTAGAAATTAAAGATATGCTTTTTTTTTATTTACTTTTTTAGATTAGGAGACCTGATTATAAAAGTAGTTCTGTGATAATATAAGGTGTCCAAGAAGTCAGGTAATTGTTACTATTTTCCTTGCTTACACAAATAGAATAGGTTTTCTAATAACACCATATTCCTGAATTCAATCAACTAAGTTTTTCTTGTAGAAAAGATGCTTTTTTTTCATGATGTAAATGTCTTACTGATAACCACTCTAGGTTATATAAATTTTAAAATGTAAGGGGCCTTAGAGAGCATTCAGTTTAACTTTCATTTTGCAGATGAAGGAACTGAGGCACAGAGAATTCCATATTCAAGCTCAGGAAGTAAATAGAGGTAATATGTGAAGCAAGGTCCTGTACAACAGATATGTTGCTTTCTATTACTAAAATCAATAATATTTAATTATGTAACATTATTTGTTTGAAGGATAGAGGAAATTGGGGGAATGGCAGAAAGAAGAAAAAGAGAAGATAGCTTACAAATTTCTGTCATTTAAATATAATTTCACTTTTAAGATATGTTAGTGCCGGGAGACAGGAGTAATATTCATGTTATAGGCTTACCATGTTATATCAGACTTTTTCTACATGTAATTGCTATGTTGGAGGATGTAATTTATTCTGCGGTCTATCCAAATCCATATAATGATATGCTGAGCCATAATGTGGCTCTAGGGGATTAAGTAAATTTCTCTAGTGTAGGCTTTCTTTTTTTTTTTTTTTTACTTTGCAGGGTAGCATTTTCATTATTGGATGATATAAATTTGCCAAATATTTGACTAGTCAAAATGTAATCCCTGAACACCCCAAGTAAATACTTCCCTCCTTTGTAGATACCATCAGTGAGGACACATGAAAGTAGGATTTAACTGAAAGAGCTTGAATTTTGTCAAGACAAAAGTAGATCTTCCCTCCCCTTCTTCTTTTGCCACTTTTTTTTAAATTACTAAAAGAACTTTTCTAATGAAGCATGAAAATTGTATGCATCTTGCCAGGGGGTTCTTCATAAGTCTTATGATACTAAAGATTTCATGAGAACTACATGAAGAATATCTTCTTGAATCATTTACATTTTTTCCCTTTTATAGACTTATGTAACCATGCAGAAAATCTAATAATAAACGTGCTATTAGTGTACTGGTTATCATCCTACAGGCTGTCGTGTCATAATGTTAAAAGTACTAGTGTCCCAATGCTGTGCTTAAAGAGTTTGAGTTACTGAAATAAACCCATTATTTCTTTTAATGGAGCTGTGTTGAATTTCTGCCTTCCTCCTCCCCCTCCCCTTCTTTCAGCCTCCTTTTCTTTTTTGTAGTAACAGAAGGAAACAGTGTTTCTGTGGGCTTTACTGTTGGAATGATGTGTATTTTCAAAGGCAAATGGCGCAGACTGTGTCTACTCTAATGTAACATTTGTCTGATGTGGGTGGTGCCATCCCATGTGGAAGGGAAAAAGAGGCATAGCATAAGCACTAAGCTTACTTAGACTTGGACACTGAAATAAATATTGTAGGAAGATGGTGGGAGAGAGAGGGGAAGGGCGGGAGGGAGAAAGAGGAGAACAGACAGGGAGAGAGAAAAAAAGATTGAGAGGTTTTCTGCAGAATGTTTGTCTCTGTCCAGCTTTTGACCTTTCACTCTCTTTTCACTTTGTAGACTAGTGCATTTGTTATTTATTTGCTATCACTGATAGTCACTGAGTACAAACAGTGGTATTCATAATCAGTGGCCCACTGCATATCGTGCTGATCCTGCCATCAGGAAAAACTGATTTTGAATTGGGCTTCGGGCACTAGCTTTGTGACCTGGAACAATTCAGTCAATGTCTCTCAGTTTTAATTTTCCTATCTGTAAAATAGATAATAAGAGCATCTACCATATAGGGCTGTTGTAATGATCAGATGAAATAATACATACACACACACACACACGCACACACACACACACACACACAAACATATGTTGCGAATTTTGTAAGACTTGAAGTGTCAACTCTTAAATATTGTTCTTTGAGAGTGATAACAACCTTGAAAAACCTTTCCCAAACTATCTAAACAAATATGATTGAGACACCCTAAGTAGATGTTTCCAAGGACTTCTGGTTATCCTTATTCTTACCCCATTTCTCTCTAGATATTTATCTCCATGGGCCACATTTATCCAAAATCTGATTGAAAATGAACTCTCCAAACATTATGCTTTCTGTCTTCCATCACCCTTTTCTCTTCCTCTCTTAATAGCATTTTTATAATTTCATTCACTGGCTTCATATTTCATTTCATTCTGTGAAGTAGTTCTATCTCAAACATATCTGTAAAATGAAAACATAATAAATACTAATTAGTCCATGAAAAACATCAACCATCCTTTTTAAGTCTCCCCTAAATGCATGGATCTCCAGGTATTGAATCATTGGCTATTTTGCCAGTTTATAACTTTGGAAACATTATTCTTATATTAATGTTTGGTTTGGAAATATGATATTTCATTAAGATCCAGAGGTGTTCATTAAATAAGAGATCAGACAAGTTGGTAGATATTTCATCATTATGAAATGAAAGAAAAAGCTTTAAAAAGCTTGCTTTGTAAAGCTTTTGTGAGTTGTGAATTTAAAGAAAGGGTTGTTGTTGTTATAAAGCACTTTCCAACTAATCAATCATGGGAAATGGGGTTTTATTGTTAAGCAAGATTGAGCTCTAAGTTTATCTAGCAAGAAAATTCAGACATGCCAAACTGTAGAATTTAGATTTTATATGGTACACTATGCAATCTTATTCTAGAACTGTTCTTATTTGTATGTCTTCTCCCCAAGAATATAAATTATTTATAGATACACATAATTCTTAATATCTCAGTTATACACACACACACCCACTAAGCTCCTAAAAGAGTGCTAGTAGGCATTTATAAATGACTTAATTGATTGAATGCTACATAAGTAGAACTCTTATAACAGCTCGTTATTACATGATTTTTAAAAAAGCATCATATCATAAAATCAAGAGCCAGTAAATTCATTTGAGACCATCTTTTACAAACCTCTTATTCAAAGATGAGGAAACTAAGACCTAGCAAGATTTAAGTCACTTGGTCAAGGTAATACAGATATTAAGTGGCAGAGTTAGGATAAAGGTACATCCTCTAACTTTCAAATGTAGGGTTATTTCCTCTTTACCAGCTGTTTAAATCATGGCCTCTTCCACTCCTCAAATGATAACTACTTAGAGTAGAAGTACATCGATTCATTCTTGGTCAGTCCTATCCTACTCTTCATGACTCCATTTGGGGTTTTCTTGGCAAAGATACTGGAGTGGTTTTCCATTTTCTTCCCCAGCTTATTTTACAGATGAGGAAACTGAGGCAAACAGGGTTAAGTGAATTACCCAGAGCCACAATATTGTTATTGTTCATCCTTCAGTGTTAAAGAGGACGAAAGATATCAGGAGAGTAAGGTCTTGACTTGCAGGTGAAAAGAATTTAAATGAGATAGGGCTGTGTAAAGTCATTAGCCTCATTCTCTCCTCCAAAGTCCTTGTAATCTAGTGGCAAGACATACATAAATTGGGATGACTGGCAATGGCCCCGGATGCAGTGAGAGATCTTGGCCTTTCTAAATTAAGGTTTTTCCCATGTTTCAACTTGTCTGAGATAGCAGCCATTTAGTGATTAAAAGCTAGGTAAGAATTGTAGCAAAAAAATTACTTTGCCTTCATAAAAGAATCAGTCGAAGCAGAAGACCCTCCGAATTTCTGGCCAGAAAAGAAACAATAGCTATTGTTGGGCAATCAGTTAAGAGTCAGAGTGATTTGGGTTTAAAGGGTCATATAGCTAATAAGTGTCTGAGGCCAGATTTTAACTCAGGAAAACACTGTGCATTACTCATACCTACCATTACTCATAGCAGGGGCATTAATCCTTTCCTGAAACATTAACATTCACAAAATCTCAGCTTTAGGACCTCAACAGATAACTGAAGAAGATATGGTGTACTTAATGTTAAAGGAAAGTTCAGAAGAAGGTTCCATTTGGGGAAAAACAGGTAATAGTTTATGTTTTGGAGATGTTGAGTTTGGGGAACCTATGGAGCACAAATATATAAACTATATCTGATAGTTAACTGTCTTGAGGAGGAGTAAGAGAAAGAAAGGATAGATTATGGAAATCAAAACTTTAAATAATTTTAAAAAAAAAATTCTGGAAAGTAATTTGTAACTATGACTTAAAAGTTACTTAACTGTGCATACCCTTTGACCCAGAAATGCCACTGCTCAACATGTCTTCAGAGTTTAATTAACAGAAAAAGAAAAGAAGTTATATGACAAAAATACTTATGGCAAGTCTTTAAGTGGTGGTTAAGAGTTGGAAACTAAGAAAATGCTCCTTGATTGGGGAATGGCTAACAATATTATGGCATATAAATATAATTGAACACCATATGCTGTAAGAAATGATGAAGAAAATGGTTTCGAAGAAACCTGGGAAGACTTGTAAAGAACTGATGAATAGTGAGAACATTTTTTTTCAATAACAAGAATGTAAAAACCAAAAAAAAGTCCAATATAATTGGTGATATAGGATTGGAACTTAGTAGAGAAGGTAGAGCTCCCAAATAAAGATTTGGTAATCATTTGGAGAAAGGATAGTTAAAAGAATTGGAAATGATGAGCTCACACAGAACAAGGGGAAAAAAGAGAGGAAGACAGACACACACACACACACATACACAAAGACACAGACATAGAGAGAGAAGGGACAGAGACAGAAAGAGACACAAATAGAAACACAGATAGAGACAGACAAGAGACAGTGACAGTGAGAGACAAGCTCTGGATTAAACTTTTTCGTTAGGGCATGTGATATGGGTGATATGATCCAGCAAGAGGTGCTGGCCATGAACATATAATTCTTATATTTTCTAAGCCATGTTACAGCTATTTAAATTCCATTTTCAATAACCATGTTCTTAGCCAGCTGTATCCTTCCTAAATCTTTTCTGTTCAGATTCTCTTACCTCCCTTGGCAACAGTGATGGAAAACATCATTTTTGCTCCTAAGGGTCTTCAGTTTCCTGCTTTCAAAACATCCTCAATCTATAGTAGTATTTTCCAGATTCACTTGTGCTCAAGTGAATGAATAACCAGAAGTGGTTAGGAGTCATTGTTTTGGACTGGCATGGGAACTTCTCTTTCATATCTTAAACATGTGTCCCAAGAATACAGACCAACCTCTATTATTGTCAATTAGGCTGACAAATTGTTGCTTCCTTTATCTCTTACCTAGGGGTCACTAACCATAGAGGCTCATCTTTTCTTCTTCTGACCCTTACTGGCTAATCTCTTAGCTGCCATCTCAGGCGCCAGCAGCACCACCTGCGGATCTAAGTCATTATTCCTCAAAAGATAGACCACTTTCTCTTCAGAGCATCCCACTTCATCTTTTTCAGGAACAGACTAAACCTTTTTCATAGCCTAGAGCATCAGTGCTCCTTCTTGTTCCTCTAAGTTAGCTAAGTCTAAAAGTGATTAGAGAGTTAGCCCTGAAATCAGTGAGACTCTGGGCAAGTCACTTAATTTAATATCACCTACCCCCCTCCAGGTTGTTGTGAGGATGATATTTATAAAGTGCTTAGCACAGTGCCTAGCATACAGTAAGTGATCAATAAATGTTTTGCCTCTTCCAAAATAATTTTCCTCTAGTCACTAACTTTCTAACTTTCTCTTTTTGTTTCTGAAACATTTTCTTACTTTTAAAGGAACATATAAACTGTGGAGTGAAGAGAGATTTCTTGAGCTTCTTTGCTCACTCTTCCAGGAGGGAAACTATCCTATATAATAAGCTATTGCTAGAATATACAGTCACTGTAACATTCTCCCTGCAATAGAAATCTGTTCTGCAGTCTTTATGTAGAAATGCAGCTAATAAGAACATGATGTTTTGGACTTGGAGGTACTATTAATTCATTAAAGATGAATTGCCTTCTACTCTTTGAGGGGTCTGACTTCCCTTGCTGAGGCGGGTGTGGGTGGCTCCTGAAGACACCTCTTAAAAACCACTTAGTCTGTCAGTAATACCTTGAATGTGTCAGTTACCTTTCATAAATGGGAGTCTTTACTTAGAGAGAGCTTTCCTCGTAACAATCCTACAGGGTAGATAGTACAAATATTGTTATCCCCATTTAACATATGAGGAAGTTTAGACCAAGAGAGACTTAATGACATATCCATGATCATACAGCAAAGAATTTGAGATCAGGTCTCCCAATTCCAGTGCTTTGACCTCATCTAGCCATAGAGCATGAACTCCTGGGGATAAGTTCCTTTCTACAACCGTGCATTTGTGCAGGAAATATGGTCACTAAAATATTTGGGAGATAAGTATTTCAAAAGACACGGATTTGCATTATTTCATATATATTAAAATAGAGTTTAATGTGTAGATACCATTTTAAAATTATATTTTGGTCCATGTTTCTACTTTCAGTCATATTGGGAATTCCCCAAGAAAGAGATATTACCAAATGCAGATATGCAACGTTGTAGACATTTATCATCTTCAAAATGTGCCTGAGAGATTAAGGGATATATCCAAGGTCAATATGGTTCAGAGACTGGACTGAATCCAAGTTTTCCTGATTCTAGGCCCAATTCTCTATCCATTGTGTGATATTGCCTCTCTTATCAAAGTCTTGGCTTAAAAAAATATATTTAGGAATGTTTATTCATGGCCTTAATCAATTTTTGCCACATTTTACTAATCTTTTCCTGTTTTTTTTTTCTTTCCATTTTCAAACCAACAGTCTTAAAAGTTGTTTGTATTTTCCATCTTTTTAAAGTTTTCTATGCAAAAGGAAATGTTATTTGGAAAATTATAGCATATTGATGATGGAAGAGAGAAAGGAAAGGACAAAAGGAAGGATTTATTAAAATTGTCAGTCTCCAATTCAAAGACTTTTATATTAGTAGTATACTGTAGAATTTAACTCCTGGTTGCCACATATTTGGTCTGATATGTTATCGCAAAGTGCTATTTTAGATTACAAAAATTCGAGATTTTGTGAGCCAATCCACTAAATTACCAACTCATAGAAATAAAGATATTTCAGTTGACTCTTTTTGAGCCTAGACTCAGATTCCAAATTGAAATCCTTATGCCAATTCAATTTCACCATTATCTTTTGCTCGAA
Source organism: Antechinus flavipes (assembly GCF_016432865.1). Classification (NCBI taxonomy): domain Eukaryota; kingdom Metazoa; phylum Chordata; class Mammalia; order Dasyuromorphia; family Dasyuridae; genus Antechinus; species Antechinus flavipes. Next base: position 547,427,136 of record NC_067398.1, read on the forward strand.
GGAAGGATTAGAATATAATGTACTTTCCTCACCACTCTATTGCCCACCTGAAATAGGGCCTTTCAGTTAAAATCATTATTGTCAGTACTGCATAATAAAACCTCATAAATTTAGATTAATTGAATGAAAAGGCCATTCAAAATTATTGAATATTTTTTAAAACCTAGTTTTATTAATCAAGGATGCCCTCTACATATAGATAGATAGTCTGATAAAAAAAAAAAAAAAACTTCACAGAAGTAGACCTATAGATCAGTAGTTACTTGCATTCTCTCAGTTTTGTTTGTTTGTTTTTTGTTTTGGCAAAAATAATACTTGTGATTCCCCCCCCCAAAAAAAAATTTAGTTTTCCATGTTTCAGTTATCTTAAGAATTCATTCCTTAACACTCACAGTTGTGTCACCTCCAGCATGTACTTCCTTTGTGCATCCTTTATCAAGACTAGCTGCTTTGTCTATCTTTGTTTTCTTTAGTGCCTATTTCCAAATGTCGTATATTAAGGACTGTTAGGATAGAATCCAAATATGTTGGTTCCATTGCCATTCATGGAGAAAACAGCTTATAATAGAAATTTTTTTCAGATCTCAGTTTCTCAATTTTTCCTGTCTATTTTCCAGTTCAGTTTCAACAACAAGCATTTATTAAGTACTTCCTATGTGACAGGCACTGAATTATGCACTGGGAATACAGTGACAAAAAGAAAATATAGTTATCCCTTCCACATTGTGGGTGTTAGGGGCATGGTGCCCCCACAATCTAGAAAATCCACATAAAATTTTTGGTTTTCCCTTTTTAACAGAGAAGTCTGATTTTAAAAGATAAAATGTTTATATGATACTATACATATAATTTGTTTGTCTTTGTTTCTAAACTCTTTCTGTTTACATATTGCTTACAGTTCCAGCAAACCCCCCAAAAATTCCCATTAAACTTCTTGAGCCAATCCACAACATATCAAAACTGAGATGGGGAAAGCAGTGATGTGGAAGTAGTCTGTAGTCCCCACCATTAAGAAGCTTACATCCTGCTGGAAGTGGAGGCTAAGAATGGGTTGTGTGCATTGCAAAATAAAACAAAATATATAAAAAAAATAAATTTCAAATAATTTTAAAGGAAAAGAAACTGAAAAACTGGAGTTACTACAAAATGCTAAATATAGGCAGTAGTACTGAAACTTGAAAGGAGATAGAAGCAGAATTGAGAAAGGTGAACAGTTGAAGCATGAATTTTAACATATACAAAAAGCATGGAGATGATACCTGGAATGTTATGTACCATTTACATGATAAACTAGTTTGGCCGAAATATGAAATCAGACTGGGAAAGACGTTAGAGTCATTTTATAAAGGACCTTAACTGCTAATGATAATAAATCCTCTAAATGACAACAGAGGAATTTGTGTTTTATCCTAAAGGCAATTAAGGGTCATTGAAGCTTCTTGAACAAGTGAGTGAAATGGTCAAGTCCATAATTTGGGATTATCAGTTTTATAAAATTGAGGAAGTTGTATTGTGGGAAAGAGAGGATTGAGACAGGGAGGCCAATTAGGAGGTCATTACACTTGTCTAGTTGAGGAGAATGAGGGTCTGAACATGCAATTAGGAAAGGATTAATATGAAATGTTGAGGAGAAATTGACAAGATTGGACAATTTATGGAAGCATGAAATAAGAGAGAGTAAAGAGTCAAAAATTACTCTTATTTTGGGAACCCCAGTGATAGGGAAGATGATGATATCCCCATCTTAAATGGGGAAATTAGGAAGGGAAATAGGTTTAGGGTAAAATAATTTTGTATTAATCATGTCAAAGTTGAGATGCCAATGGGATTCATAGAGAAATGTCTATCAGTGATTCAGGACCTATTCCAGTCAGAGATGTGTACAGGTATGTAGATTTGGGAGTCATCGGCACAGAGGATATAGTTGAATTTATGGGAATTGATGAGATCACAAGAAGAGTGCAGAGACAAAAGAGGGCCCGGGAGAAAAACTTTAAAATATACCCATACTTAGGAGAGTAGAAAGGAGATGAGAAACAGTGAGATAGGAGCAAGAAAAACCAAGAAAGAATAGTGTCCTCAAAAATCAGTCATCCTTAAATTCTCTCTGAATTCTGTGATTTAATTGGATCTGCTGTCAAATGTTCTTTAAAATTCTTATTGTATCAATGTATACTTTTTTTAAATTTGAAAATACACGTAATAAGGCAAATCATCTGTTCCTACAGTTGCTGAGTAGAAATCCTTTTAGATCTGCTTTAATGGAGTGTTCATTGTAATTTTTTTTTCCTTTTGTTCAGTAATTTTTCCTCCATGATCCCATTTGGGACTTGCTTTGCAAAGATATTGTAGTGGTTTGCCATTTCCTCTCCAGTTCATTTTACTAATGAGAAAACTGAGGCAAACAGTATTAAGTGACTTGCCTAGGGTCACACAGCTTATAAGAGTTTGAAGCTAAATTTAAACTGAGGATCATGAGGCTTTCTGACTCCAAGTCTGGCACTCTATCTATTTTGACACTTACTTGCCCTCTTTGTGATTAGGAAATATATGTAATGTACAAATGCATGTTGTTTAAGTAATTTAAACATTTTTTTCTCTTAAACAGATTAAGCATTATTCTTGTCATCATATTCAACTAGGTTTTACAAAGCAGACTTAGAATCTTCACAGGTAGTGGGGGCTAAGGATAACTTAAGCCCAATCCTAGGCAAAGGATCACTAATTTCAAATTTACAAAGTACATATTAGTGCAATGTAGAGGGCGAAAATCACTCTAAAAATACTTGCCATATGCTTTTAATTTGATGATTAGATATCAGATATAGCAGTAACAATTTCCCATTTTTTTGTTGGGGAAAAAAGGGGAAGTTTGTGTCTTTTCCCCAGGTTTAAAAAAAGATGTTATTCAAAGCTAGAGATTTGGCCTAAGGAAATGGGGTGAGGGAGAAGTATTTGAACAGATCCCATAGGTGAAATTTCTTTTAAAACACCTTAACTTTTAGTTCAGCTTCTGTCTTTCATTATCATTGACCCCAGCTACCAGAACTCATGATCAACATTGTATGGTATTTTCTATTTTTCTTTTCAACATAAATCATAAAAGCAATTGATAAAAGTTTCAATGCTTGGGGCAGCTAGATGGTGCAATGGATAGAGCACCAACCCTGAAATTAGAACGATCTGAGTTCAAATCTGGTCTCAGACACTCAACATTTTTCTGGCTGTGTGACCCTGGACAGTCACTTAACTCTAATTGCCTCAGCAAAAAAAAAAAAGTTTCAAATCTTGCTCTACTTTTCTTAAATCTGTATTTTTCAGAACTGTGTCTAGTGTCACTAGAACCAATAATAGAATATTTCCTATCTTAAAATAGGAGAAGATAGTACCTGGATAAAAAAATAAGGAAACCCCAGCATTACAACATCAATAATAACAATTACAAGAATGCATTTATATGTTGCCTATCATGTGCCAGGTATTATATTGACTGTTCTACAAATATTATCTGATATAATCCTCGTGACAACCCTATGAGGTAGTTGCTATTATCTTCTTCATTTGGAGTTGAGGAAACTGAGGCAAACAGAGATTAAATGTCTTTTCCACAGTCATACAGCTAATAAGTATGAGGTTAGATCTAGCTTAGCCCTCTATCCACTGCAACACCTAGATGCTGATATTTTTTTCTACTCTTGCCCTCAGGTTTCTCAAACTTGGAAAAGAACTGTTCATAGCTAATTACTGTCATAATTTATGACAAGTGACTTCTTGGTTACTATTAGTATTTCAATGATCATTAGCAAAACCATCATCTTTTATGGGAGGGAGTAAGTAATTTTATGGCAGAGATTCAGTCCAGGTGGAATGAATGAAGAATGTCAGTTTGCATTTAAGGTGAACTAGTAGTTTGGCCAAAATAAAAGATAATCAAGGATGCTTGAAGGAAATAAGTTTGCTGATATATGCCCTTTCAGTAATTTCTAAAAGAATTGCAAACTTTCTTGGGAAGCCAATTGAAAAACAATAGGAAAATGAAAATATTAGAAGTTAGTCCATTGGCACAACTGTTCCATAAATAAGTAAAAATCGATTTATCTGATGCAACTAATCTTTTGCTAGCTTTTGGCTTATTACATTCATCTGAAAATAAAAGTACAAAAATCTAGATTTATTTGCCAAAAAATGAACTATACTGATAATAAGGTTTACTGGAGTCCTAAGCATCTGGTTCAATTGAAGGCATGGGTGGAAGAGGCTTCTGGGAAACATGTCCCAGTCCAAAATGCAGTAGGAAGATACAGTACTCCCTACTTTTCTGTCTTCATTTTTTACTATTTGAGGCTATAGATAAGTATACTAACAGGCCAATTTCAAAGCTAAGAGGCAGGGAAGAGTTATTCAACAATAATTAGCAACTAATTTTATTAAGTACATGCTATATACTTAACCTTGTGCTAAGTTTTGGAAATATACAAAATATAGAGACCTAGTCACTGACCTTGCGAAGCTTATAGGAAAAGATGTGTCAATCTACTATGGTTTCACTAATGATCCTGAAGTTTTACAAACTGAAATGCTCCTTCTGGACCATCCCTTCACTTTATATATTATCTCCCCTATTAGAATATAAACTCTCTGAAGGTGAGATTGGTTTTATAATTGCAAGTATATCCTTATTGTATATTATTATTGTGTTAAGAAACCAAAAGAAATATTTAAATACCAACAACCAATTGATTTAACAAACATATATTGATATATTTAGATAGCTATAATACTCAAGAGTTGGGCAGCTACATGACACATTGGATAGAGCAGTGTCCCTGAAGTCAGGAAGACCTGAGTTCAAACTTGACTTGACACTTATTAGCTGCTTGTCTGGCCAAGTCATTTAATCCTGTTTGCCTCAGTTTCCTCATCTATAAAATAAACTGGAGAAAGAAATGGCAAACCACTGCATATCTTTGCCAAGAAAATCCTCCCCCCTTTGGGGAAGGAAGAGACAAGGCATTCCAACATGATAGCCCATATGAGCCAGTTCTGGGATAGTACAGCATGGGAAGAGAGCTGTCCAATAGGTGGAAGAATGATACAGAACTAAAGCTACAGAAGTAAGTTTGTGGTCAGTTGTGGAAGTTATATGAGATGGTAGAAGAGGGAAATAGGAAAAGAAGAAGCTATGTTTTCCTCTCAGCAGATTAATTTAATAAAACTATTGGGTTGATTTTTTTTTCAATTAATACAATCCATTGTCTTCTTAGGACCTTTCAGAATTATTCTGAAAAAAATGTCAGAAAAAAACAGGACTATACCATATGAATTTTCCATATAATAAATATCCTATGGCCTTCTAAAATTAGATCTCTTTAAAAAATCAGTGCTAGATTTGGCTGGGGGGAGGGGAGGAGGGAGGAGGGGATGGAGAGAGATAAGGAATAAGGATGAGACAGTTATTCATTTTAAAGGAAAATGGTATGTAGAAATAACTTTGAATTTAAGATTAGAGAACCTGAGTTAATTTTATTATTCTACCATTTACTTATTCTGTGACCTCAATTTCTTCTAATGTGAAGTAAATGAGTTGTATTTGACAATCCTTCCCAGTTCTTGTCCAGTGAGGCCTTATTTTTCTGCTGAAGACAAATACCAGGAAATACTCATAGCACCAAAGAATAAATAGAAAGTTAATGATTTATAGTTGTATTTATATTTTGATTGTCAAGGCATTTTTTCCCTTCAAATATAGTTGTCTGGCTTCATTAAGTTAGCTCATTAAGTAGTGGAAAGAAAATGGTACCCATAACAGAAATTGAGACATTATAAGGTGGTCAGGTTTAGGAAGATGATAAATTCAGTTTAAATATGTTTAGTTTGAAATTATCAGTGAGACATTCAAGTAGTGGCAATTAGCAGTTACTTGTAAATAGAGGATGGGAATACTTAGGAGAAGTTAGCAGTAGAGCTAAAGATTTGGGAGACATCTGCAGAAAAGTAAAAGTGATATTGATATGAATGAATGATATCATTGAGGGGAAAAGATTGTAGAGAAAAGATAACGATGCTGTCAACTCTAACAATTATGTTCTTGAGAAGCTGAGAGGAGAGAAAGAAATACATGGTACAACGGATAGAGCATTAAGCCTGGATTTAGGAAGCCCTGTATTGAAATCCTGCCTCAGACTCTTGTAAGCTATCTAACAAGTGACTCAACCTCCTTCTTAGTTTCTTTATCTGTAGAATAGGGATAATCATAGCATCTACCTTCCAGAGTTGTGAGAATCAAATGAGATAATACTTGTAAGTTACTTTGTAAATCTTTGGGTGCTATATAAATTCTAATTATTTTATCATTGGTCTTATTATTATTACCAATGAAAATCAATAAGAAGAATCATGATGACATAGTATCACAGAAACCCAAGGAAGGAAGACAGTATCAAGAGGAAAAGCATGATACATTGAAGAAAGTGCCACAAAGAGTCAATAAGGAATTGTTATTATGTGAATTTGGTGGGGTTTGAATTTTATATTTGTAGGAGCACATGGTATCTTCTGTATTACATATCTAATCCAGTTGGAATGGTAGTCTTTTTTTTTTTTTTTTTTTGCAAAGCAATTGGGGTTAAGTGACTTACCTACTGCACCATCTAACTGCCCCAGAATAGTAGTCTTACTTGGACTAGATACATAGATAGATCAAGATAGATCTATATCTGAAATATATATATATGTGTGTGTGTATATATATATGTATATGTATATATCTGATTCAATAAGTATGCACTTGTACATATATCATATATATATATACAGTCATTTTCAAATTTTTAATGAAAAGATCAAATTATTTTAGCCAAGAGATAGAACAGAAATATAAGGCACTAAAGATTAAAAAAACAATTTCAGCCAAAAAAACTTGAAATAAAATTTAAAATTATTGTCTATTTTTAAAAATCCAGTAAATTTATCACTTTTTCTGTAGTCCACCAGAAAGTAGAATATGTAAACGCAAATATACTGACTAGTTGAGTGAATTCATTAATTTGTTCCACATCTCTTAGTTTAGATTGTCTTTGAAATGAAGAATTTAGGCCAGAAGACCTTTCAGATCCTTTTAAGCTCTAAACTTCTTTTATTTTTGACATTGGGAGAATTATTCGAACATAGAAATCAGAATTGCCATAAGGTTACATCACTCAACTAGGGTTATACCATTTCATTGGCCTTAAATCTTTTTTAATCAGTGTAGTTTTTTTTTAGGCATAGATTAGACTCCTTAGGGTTGTTTTATTTTTCTAAGAAATAAGATCATTTATGCAAGGTGTGATGACTGTAAACATAGTAACTCAATAATGTATGATCCCACACACAAACAGTCTCAAGCACATACACATACCCTGGCACTGTTCACACTTCATTTTATTAACAGTGACAGACCAATGTGTATTTTCTGCAGAGCAATGCACCTGTTGAGGTTATTTGAGGTCAGCACCAATGGTAATAATTGCAGCAATGTTGTTCAGTGCTGTGTAAGCTATAATGTTTATTCCTGGGAGGTAGGTTTTCCCTGGATGAATTGACAGAGAAAGCCACTAAAATATTTGGGGTGTGTAGTTTTTTCTTCTAAGTCCCAGTAAGATGGTCTCAAAAAAAGTTTAAAAAAAAATCACATGGTTCTGTTAGAGTTCTGATTAAACAATAAGTCAAATGTGCCACTGTAAAAATACACCTGTGTCTATATTAATATTTGACTTCATTTCTATTTCCTTGTTCTGATTTTTATATTCATTATCTATGTGGATGCTTATGGATATTGATTGCTTTGATTTCCAAATACACATTATGTTTCATTATAATTATGCTACATTATGTTAAGTCATATATTTTGGCATGTGATACGATATTAGTATGTCATATTTCCAGCTTTCTCTGAGATTCTCTTTGGTCCCTGTCTGATCAAATGACAGAATTTAGGAGTTCTGCTTTAAGTGTGATCTTAGCGCTCTCTCTCTCTCTCTCTCTCTCTCTCTCTCTCTCTCTCTCTCTCTCTCTCTCTCTCTCTCTCTCTCTCTCTCTCTCTCTCTCTCTCTCTCTCTCTCTCTCTCTCTCTTTTTCTTTCCCCCCTCCCTCTCCCTCTCCTGTACTTAACAGTAGCAATGAGGTCAGCTGATTGGTTGGCAGGGAATCAGACTTCAGCTGTGTGGAATGCTCTGGATGAATGTGATATAGCTTGGTGATGTAATCATGTTTCCTGGGAAACTGCCAGATGAATATGGCTGACCTCCAGAAGAGAGAAGCTCAGGATTTTTATTTATTTATTTATTCGTTATCAGTTTTATGTTAACAAGTAAACATTTGCAATGACAGTAATTCTTGCTCTTCATCTCATTATAATGGATGATCAGACTTTCTCATCTCCAGTCATCTTAATCTGTACCCACATCTGGACCCAGATGGCTCTGGAAGGGGAAAATGAGGCAGGTGACCTTGCATAGCTCTCCCTCACTCCCAGTTCCCTTGCATGTCATGGCATTACTTTCCTGATGTCATAGTTCTCTTCGAGAATATAGGACAAACAACAGTTCATGAAAGAGTTAATCCTGAGAAGTTCCTCTTTTTTTAATGTTCTGCAAGTCTTTGGGAGAAAACAGGGAGAACCCAGGGAAATTCCGGAGCATAGTAAGAAGGACAAGAAGATGGCAAGACAAAAAAGAATCTTTTAAAAAATCTTTCTATTTTCCTTATATTTGAAAGAGGACTGGCTATATTTCCTACAGGCAGATTCTTCTATTCTTTCATTATATCCCACTGATATGGAGAGTAGCACAGGAGGTAAACCTAGCTAAGTATGGAAGGCATGGGCATTTAGCATGCGTGACTGAGACTAAGTCAAATTTTAAAGGCCATGGGATATTTCAGAGACTTAAAGATCAAACAGTTCAATGCCTTCACTGTATAGACAAAGGAAAATAAGGCCTGTTATCACTTTCCCTCTCTCCTCCAATCTGGCCCTCTTCCAGAGTTACCTATTATTGTTAAGGAACCACACCCAAGTTTGTAGTCCAAGTCAACATTTTCCCTACCATGTTCCAGTCTGTGGCAATTCAGTCCTTTTTCTTCATTCCCATAGTCACCAATGAAATTCATGTCCTTGTCATCTCTCACCTAGTATACTGAAATAGCCTCTTTTTTTTTTAATTTAATTTTTATTTAATAATTACTTTATATTGACACTCGTTTCTGTTCCGATTTTTTTTCCCTCCCTCCCTCCACCCCCTCCCCTAGATGGCAAGCAGTCCTTTATATGTTGGATATGTTGCAGTATATCCTAGATACAATATATGTTTGCAGAACCGAACAGTTCTCTTGTTGCATAGGGAGAATTGGATTCAGAAGGTATAAATAACCCGGGAAGAAAAACAAAAATGCAGATAGTTCACATTCGTTTCCCAGTGTTCTTTCTTTGGGTGTAGCTGCTTTTGTCCGTCATTTATCAATTGAAACTCAGGTGTCTTTGTCAAAGAAATCCACTTCCATCAAAATATGTCCTCATACAATATCGTTGTCGAAGTGTATAATGATCTCCTGGTTCTGCTCATTTCACTTAGCATCAGATCATGTAAGTCTCGCCAGTCCTCTCTGTACTGAAATAGCCTCTTAATTGGCCTTCCTGCTTCCATCTCCTACCATCTCCAATCTATTCCACACAGTGACTAGATAATCATCCCAAGGTCACTATCCTGCTCAGAAAGCTGAACTGGCTCCATATAGTGTCCAGGGTAAATATAGCCTTTTCTGGTATTGAAAATCCATCACAATCTGACTTCCATCTGTCTTTCCAGCTTTTGATTATATTATTTCCCTTCATGTACTTTTCAATGTAACTAGATTGAACTCACAGCAATTTCCAATCTCCTGCGTACATGTGGAAATTCCTCACTTCGTTTACATATGAGTTACTCTGTCTGGAACATATTCCATTCCCAAGTGCCTCAGTTTCTCAAAATGATCTTTCTTCAAGGCTCACTTCAGGTTCTACTTCCTCTGTGAATCTTTCTCTGAAACTCTTGTTAGTCCCTTTTTCTCTTAAATTACCTTGTTTTTATTTATCTGTATAATTGTCTTTCCATAATAGAAAATAAATACCCTAAGAACAGGGTCTGATTCATATTTATCATTGTATTCCTAGTATTTGATACTGTGGGCATAGAAGAGACTGATTAGATAGTCATTCAATTGAATTAAATAGAGTGACTTATCCACAATCACATAGGTAGGATGTAACAAAGATCATTTGGATAAACTTTAAAATTCTAAAAATTTATTTTTAAGACTATCTTCAATAATAGTTCAATATTGTTCAATTCAATTAATTCAAATAGAGCTTTGTGATTTTCTTCCTTTCTGTGTGTATTCATTCATCAATGTTCAACAAATATTTATTAAGCACTCTCTATCTTCCAGTCATGGCGTTAGGTGCTGGACATACCAACGTGAAACTATCCTTGACCTCAACACACATACATTCACTTTGGAATGGTTAAGAGCTAGAATAGATACACAAAAAAGAACTATAGATAGATATAGATATGGATATATGCATATACATATACATATGTATGTATACATTTGGAATGATTTAAATTCCTCCAAAGTTCACATACTCTTTTATTTATTGTTCTTTGTTTTTCATTCTCAAAGAAAACTAATAACATTATGAGGGTGATGTTTTGAATTACTCATGAACTGGGTTTAATTGAGGCAGAACTGAGCAGATTTGACAGCCTCACTCTCACCTCCCAAATCACTGGAGTCCAATAGCAAAACAGAAGTAAAAAAAAATATTGATAGCCAGGGATGCAGTGGGTAATCTTTGTCTTTTCTAAATTAAGGTCTTTCCCAGGTTTCCCTTTGTCTAAGGAACATACATTCAGTGACTAAAAGCTAGGTAAGTATTAAGACAAAATATGGCCCAATTACTATCCCAAAGATAACAGTCTGGAAGAGAAATACCCTTAGAGTTTCTGGCCAGAACAGAAAAATTTGCTATTTATACTCATTCTAAGTCATCAAAGCCTAAACAATGTGTGGAGCTTTTAAGAAGAAAGATTAGAGAGCAAACACTCACTGCCATTTTAAAGCCCCACCAGCTCCCTTGCTAAAAGCATCTCCTCCACTTCTTAGCAACAAGCTTTGCAATGGTAAAGGTGATTTTTTTTATCATTGATTTTTCTAGTAGAATGAGAACTAAAATCCATTTCCTTCGAGCCTCAAAGGAATAGTTATATTTTGGAACATCGCTGTTAAATTATTTTAAAATTGCATTTCTAATTCTTAGTGAAATTTATAAGGATTATATAAATAGTGTTTTTTATTTTAATACCCCCTTAATTTTCTAATATATTTCCTCACTCCCAATTCCACTGCCTTCCTACCTCCTCAGTAGCCTCCCACCTAAAATATACCTTCATCCTAAGGTCTCCACTCCAGATTGGTGAATCTAGGTCAAAGTTCCTTAAATCATAATTATAAAACGAATGTGGGGGGTCACAAAAACTTTGACAATAGTAAAAGGTTTCTGAAAAAAACAACCAAAAATTAATTCAAAATCAAATACATAATGACTTCAAGGTGTTTTGGCAGTGTTTGGCTGTGTTATGACTTCCCTGCAGCCTTGGTTCTGAACACACACAACGCACACAACAACTCAAAAAGGTGCCAGAAACATCTCAGCTCAGATTCAAGATAGGGTTGCATAAAAATTTCTGGGGCAAAAGGGATGGCAATTGGAAAAAAGTTTAATAAGCTCTGGTCTAGATTACCATTACATTAGGGAGCACCAGCCATATTTACTTCACTTAACTCCCTCTCTAAATGTCCTCTTCAACTCATTTCCAGCAGACCTACACTTTCCCAAATGCCTTCCCCTCCTTTTCCAACTTCCAGGTTATATATCATCTTCCCTCATTAGAATATAAAAAACTATCTTGTCTCTCATGTTGCTTATATTAGTATCTTTGCTGCATTGAGTGTAGTGCTGGCACATAATAAGTACTTAACAAATACTTGCTTGCTTACTCTCCCTATCCCACTCTCTACTGTCTTACTCATTCTAGTATATTTTCTTGTAACAAAGAAAAATACTTGAGCAAAAGGAGGACACTGAATGGTACGTATGCAACATTTTTGTATCAGTAGGTCTTCATCTTTCTATGAAGAGGAAGGTATAAGGTATAAGGAATATTCCTTAACTTTATCAGCTTCCCAGGTGACAATACATTATTTGATTAAGAACTCTGAAATTTTTTCAGTCTTCATTCAGTGACCGTGTTTAATTGACTCTAACAGGCGAACTATGTGAACTTGATACTTTTAAGATCTGAGCCTATAAAACAAATGCTGGCATCCAGCTGGCAAAATGAATTTTATCATAGTCATAATCACATTTAAAGCCTGCTTAATTTGAAAGCTTACAGATTCTTACCTACTCAGCTGTTTCAAGTCAAGACTTATTTTAGATTCACATTTTTAAAAAATTGACTTTGTACTTTGTTCTCAGTGTGTATTAATGGCCCTGCTCTAGTCCTGGCATTTGCTTTGGTGGCCTATTGATTAAAGCATTCTAGTTTTTGTCCAAGATAAAATTAACTATGCACACAATCATTCTTGATCTCACAACTCCACTCTAGGCCATACCCGGAAAACTCTAAGAATGAGGAGGAAAGAAAAAAATCTTCCCTTGATTGAGTAGCACATCTCTCCTCAGGTATACACCCACCCCCATGAAGCATGCAGGTGCACCGGTGGGAAACAGAGAACGATATAGAGATCAGAGATAGAGAGACACAGAGAGAGAGATCTTATATTTACTTGTCTGGGTATGTGGTTTTTCCCCCAATAAAATGTGAGATTTTCTTAAAAGAGAGATTTTCATTTTTGTCTTTGCATGCTCAACACCTGGCACTTATTAGATTTGTTGTATTTTTTTTTCAGTTATTTCAGTCCTATCTAAATCTTCCTGATCCCATCTGGGATTTTCTTGGCAAAGATACTGGAGTGGTTTGCCATTTTCTTCTTCAACTCATTTTACAGATGAAGAAACTGAGGCAAACAGGGATAAGTGACTTTCCTAGAGTCACCCAGATAGTAAGTGCCTAAAGCCAGATTCAAACTAGGAAAGAGAAGTCTCTGGTTTTATGATAGAATGGCCATAAAAATACTTGATGAAAATTGCTCTAGCAATGTCAAGTAGCATATGGAGGGAGTTAAGGATGGAAGTATACACTTAGATAAGAAACTATTGCAATAATCCAAGAACCAACTATAATAGAGTGATGGTGACTCTATCTATGATTTCATAAATATAGAGAACTCCCAGAACTCCCAGATGCTCACACCCTTCTTCCCATACAGGCCAGCATCTTCTCAAAAATTTTATTGTCCTGCAGAGTTATTTGGAGCACAGTGTCACAAAACCAGAATGTCCCAAATGTGATACTTGAACATGTGTTTTCCTTTCTCCTAGGCTAATGCTCTGTTCATTAAAAAAAAAAAAAAATGGATAACAAAAATAATCATGACAATACCAGTGCTAATTGAAAAAATCAACAGCATTAGAGATCAGAAGGGGACATGAAAATAAATGTGATGTTTTTTAATAACAATTTTTGTGAAAGTTAGTGCCGATTTTTTAAAGGGACAAGGACTAGACTTGTATTTTCATTGGTAAATGAAAATCTCAAGTGAGGAAACTTCCTCTATTTATGTACAGCAATATTTTCTCTGCAATTCATAACCTCATAATGCTGACCATAGCACTGGGAGATGAAGTGTTCTGCCTTGGGTCATACTAAAGTGATATATTAGAGGTAGGATTGGAATAGAATTCTTTCGGATTCTGAGGCTGGCTCCCTATTTATTATGCCATGCTGCCTCCCACTTTTTATAAATAAATTTAATAAATTATAAACTAAAATTTTATGTATATTTTATATTTGTTCATGGTAATGTTAAGTATAGTTTTTTTAATTGTATCAACATCATCAGGAGCATCATGGGTTTTTCTGAACACCTACTATGGGCAAGACATTGTATTAGAGATGGGGATGGTGAGGGGTAGAAAGTTAGTCCTTGCCTTTTGAGGGACTTGAAGTCTCTGAATATTTAAACAAAATTAAAAACCACAATAAGTGAACATCTTACAAAAATAATCTTCCAGGGTGACTAGGTGGCACAATGGATAGAGCACCAGCCCTGAAGTCAGGAGGACCTGAGTTCAAATCTGGTCTCAGACACTTAACACTTCCTAGCTGTGTGACCCTGAGCAAGTTACTTTTGCATCAGAAAAATATATGTGTGTGTGTGTGTGTATCTTACAGATAATATATGTAGTAGAGTAAAAAAAAAGAAAGTAATAATAAATCAAGGATTAGTAGCTATCATAGAGACTTTTTACAGATGAGGAACCTGAGACTCTTGAGAAGTTAAGTGACTTATACAAGATCATACAATGGTAGGGCTGGTATTCAAATGATGAGGTTGGATTCTAAATTCATCAGTCTTTTTACTATTCCACAGGGAGAGAGGGAAATCCTTTAGGAATGGGAAAATGAAGAAAAAGTGCTAGTGGAATTAGGTCAGGAATCAAGAGAAGAATATATTTTTATGCACATCATTGTCTATTGGATTATACATTTTTCACAGGTACAGATCCTTTCATATTCATCTTTGATTTCCCCCCCTAGAGATAATCACAGTGCCTTGCTTAGGCAAGCACCTGATAAATGTTCAGTCTAAGAATGAGTGAATAAAACAAGAAAGCAGTGAATGTTTCTGGGAATTAAATTAAGTATGAGAACTTGTTAATAAACTCAGCCTTTTCTTTGCCCTCTTAAGCACAGTGCTAAGAAAGCCTACCACAATCAATACCTTGAGAGAAAGCACTTGGAGGTCTCATTCTGGCATTTGGGTTGAACAATAGGCCTGACATTGTACGTCTCAGTCTTTTCCACATCTCCAACAGTTTTGAAAGAAATATTTTTTAAAACATGCTTTTGAGAAGGGGAGTGCCAGAGTAACAAATAGTAACAACAACAATAGTGATGGGAGAAAGGCTGTTAGCCATAAAAAAGGGAAGCTGTGAGAAAGTATTGAGAGAGGGAAAGGGAAAGGGAGGGAGGGACAAAAAGAGGGAGAGGGGGAGAAAGAGGGAGAGAAAAAGAGAGGGAGAGAGAGAGAGAGAAGGAGAAGGAAAGAGGGAGAGGAAAAAAGAGAGAGAGAGAGAGAGAGAAGGAGAAGGAAAGAAGGAGAGGAAAAGAGAGAGAAAGGGAGAGGGAGAGAAAAAGAGAGGGAGAGAAAGAGAGAGGGGAGAGGAAAAAGAGAGAGAGAGAAGGAGAAGGAAAGAGGGAGAGGGAAAGAGAAAGGGAGAGGAGAGAAAAAAAGAGAGGGGGGAAGGGAGAGGGGGGGGGAGAGGAAAAAGAGAGAGAAGGAGAAGGAAAGAGGGAGAGGGAAAAGAAAAAGAAAGGGAGAGGGAGAGAAAACGAGAGGGAGGGAGGGAGAGGGGAAGGGAGAGGGGGAGAAAGAGGGAGAGGAAAAAGAGAGAGAAGGAGAAGGAAAGAGGAGAGGGAAAAGAAAGAGAAAGGGAGAGGGAGAGAAAAAGAGAGGGAGGGAGGGAGAGGGGAAGGGAAAGGGGAAGAGAGAGGAGAGAGGGAAAGAGAATATAGAACTAGAAAGCAGAAACCAAAGTGACTTCATTTGGAATTTCATCAAAGCATTAAGGAGCTCAAAATCCCCATCTGAAATAGATCCTAAGACCATGGATCAATACAGCTAGAAGTGAACTCATAGGCCATTTAGTACAATTCCCTCATTATATACATGAGGAATTTTTTTTCAATTATCAGGAATTCATTATTGTTTTTTTTCTTCATATATTCCTTCATCCAGGAGGTTGGAGGGAAACAGAAGAAAAGAAATTCAGAACCCCTGTATCATATAAGTACAGTCAAGAAAAACTACATTGGTCATTTTCAAAAAATGAGGAAATTGTGGCTTCTTGTTCAGAGTCACATCACAGGCATAATTTGAACCTAGTCCCTCTAACTTCAGAGCTAGTATTTAATTCTCCTGCTTAATTCTTTTGTATGTTGTAATACTAGAAATTATTTTTTGTTTGAAGATAATTTCATGATTTTCATGATAATTTCCTGAAATTCCAGAACAATAGACAATCTATAAAATGAATGCTACTAAGGTTAAATATCAATTCCTATACTTGTATTTTAAGAAGCAGTATCACCAGTATAAGAGGGGAAAATGTGTGACTAAGCAAGAGAAGAGCCCTTGAGCCTTCAGTGAGCCAGGAGCTCAAGATATAAATTAAAACTATAATGGGACAGCCAAAAACATTAATGACATTGCAGAGCAGGTGATAATTGTATTGTACTTTTCCCTGGTCAAATGCTATCTGAAGTATTATATTAAGTTCTGATTATCACATTTTAGAAAGAACATGGTAAGAGGCATGTTCAGGGGATGGTGGGTTAGGATAGTAATATGGTGGAGAGTTCATACATGAAAGGATTTTTTGCAAGAACTGGGAATATTTAGCCTAGAAAAGACAAAAATTAAGAGGTCCAGGACATGATCAGTCAATCATTTTAGTCCTGTCCAACTCTTCATTAATCAATTTGAGCCATTCTTGGAAAAGATACTGGAATGGTTTGTTATTTTCTTCTCTAGGGAGAGAGGAAAAAAAAGAAGGAAGGAAGGAAGGAAGAAAGATAGATGGATGAGAAAAGAGAATGAAAGAAACAAAGAAAGAAAAGGAAGAAAGAGAGAAACAAAGAAAAAAAAGTGGAACAAAGAAAGGATGGATGGATGTGATGACAGTGTATTTTAAAATGAGCCAGAGTCAGGAATTCAGGTTAAGGGAAAAATCTTCTATCTTTATTCTCTGTGGAGGGGAAGGGGGATTAGCAATGTGAGCAGCTGCGACAGGAACCCAGCCAGCAGTCTCTCTCTGCCTCTCTTCCTGCCCCTCTGCCTCCACCCACCAAAATCGTCATTTCCTATACAATATATCAGGACTTGCACAATAGAGTGGGCGGGGGCATTCTTTCTCCAAGCATATATATTAATAGAGTATGGTCCAATTATTATTTAGCCTCACATGCTTGGGACCTCAGTGCATCAACTCGAGCTTCAGCCCATTACAAATGGGTAGACATAAAGAAGGAAGGAAGGAAAAAAAGGAAAGAAGGAAGGAAGGATCCTCTTCTATTAAACTGAGGATGTTAGACTAATCTCATCCAGCACTACCCTTGTATGAATATGATTTTAAAAGACACCTCTCCCATTATTTCAAATTGCTTAGATATTTAGGTGGTTCAAGCATTATTATTTAGTTTTTTATTTATGGAATTATTTAGTTTGGCTGTGGGGAGTGCTCAATTTCAGCTGCTACCTATGCAACCATTATTTCTGTTCAATTATGTGAGTACAACTACTGGATGAACAAAATATTATAATCCCTTCAGAAAAGTCATTTAGTGCTTCATTCTCTTCAGTCAAGTAAAAAATTCATGTCACTTAAGTGAAAATAAAAATGAAATATTTTACTAATGTGCTGCAAGAAATAATGAAAAAATGGTTTCAGAAAAATTTGGGAAGATGTATGAACTCAAAGAAGACTGAGGGGGATGATGGGTTCCAATAAGAAAATAATTGTAGATAGGTCTAAAAGAAGAGGTGATACAGGGATATAGTATAGAGAAACGCTGTGAGCTAAAGGTGAAGAATTTCTAAAGGTGAAATTTAAGAATCATTTTGTTTATACAGTACGAACTGCTAAGTACTTTTATTTATTTATACAAGTTTTAAGGATAAGCTACATTTTTATCATAAAAATTTATATTTTCTTCCAGAGAACTGCCCCTAGGCAAATTCTTTGAATATTTTCCTCAGATAAAGAAAGTGACTACGCCAATATCTAGTGTCAGAGTTGACACTTGGACCTAGTTTTAATGACTTTATGTCCATTATTCTTTTCATACTGTAGTGCCACATTTTCCATCTTGCTATTCCTGCTACTCCCCTTCACAATCTCTGTAGGCCATTTTTTAAAATGAACTTTATAGACAGAGCATTGGCCTTAAAGTGAGGAAAAGGAGGAGAGAAAGATAAATTTAAGAAGTGAGTGTGAATGTACAAAACATGTTAGTTATAAATAAATCTTAAATATGCCAATAATTAACCTTATTTACAGCTTGATTAATGAATACCAAATGATACAAATATCCTTTTCCAATCCTATTTCAGAACAGAACCCTAATGAAAGATTTGTAAGTTTTATAAATCTCTTACCCTCATTAATCTTCCCTTTCTTTGCTCCTCATTGAAATTAATTTAATTGCTTATACCTCATAAACCAATATAACTCTAAAAATGGACATTTCCCTTCTCCTTGCCTTCCTGTTTTTCAGATCCTAGGTTGCTACATTCTTTTCATATGAATCCAAAAGTTTCCTCTGTTGAGTATTCTTATAGATAGAAGCAAATTGAATGTGAGTGGTAAATAGGAGTGCACATTCACAGAGAAGCTGCTAGCTGCATGTGATTGCTTTAAATTTTTTCAACATTCTCTCAGGAAATCATTTAGATGGTACAGCTGAAGATTCTGCAAAGCTCTCCCTTGTGCTGAGTTCAAAGCTGTTTCCTTGTTGTATTTCTCCTTTTCGGTGCACAGTGTTCTAGTTTCAGAGCTATTTTAGTATCCAGTTCTCGATCTGTAGAAATCCAGAAGGACCCAGAAAACATGTTGGAATGAGGCGGATGGAGTTGGAGGAATTTGTATGTGTATATGTGTGTATGTGTGCAGGAATGTACATTTCACCATGAATTTGCTAATGTATAATGACTGGATAACAATGATGATTTATGTTATTGTAGAGATCTTTCCCACTCTTCTACATCATGGAAGTGGATATCAGCCAGAGTGTGCCTACTAATCATTCCCAGATTTTAAAATGAGGTAGGGAGGAAGTAACGGCAAGAACAATGTTTCCCATGATTTACTCTCTTTAATTGACACACAGCCCATGTTTTCTGGCTCTTGGGGCCCTGTATAGAGCCCATCTGTTCAGTCAAGCATTTGCCTGATGATGTGGGAGGATCTGCAAGTACAGCCCCAGACAAAAGAGTTAGTTAACTTTCATATTTGTTCTTCATGCATGTGCTTTGATATTCATCAATGAGTGCAACTTTGAAAATAAATAATGATGTCAACTCATAATTGGATTTTGACTAGAAAAAATGACTTAAGATTCTATCTGATCCATCTTCCTCCTTTCAATCAAATTTATAAGACTTATTCCAGAGATCATCAGTGAATGTCTAGCCTATGTGGGTATATATTTTTCATTTCTCACCTTCCTCAACTTCTCTCCTGCACATAACATTTTTGATCATCCACTTTTTATTAAACTCCTTTCCCTTGATTCCACTTTTTTCCCTGATTTTCTTCTCACCTCTCTGATCCATCTTTTTTTATATTTACTTTGTAATTCCCCCCTTACCTTTGATTATTCATTCAAGGCTGGCATTGACCCTTTATTTGGCCTATATCTTTCTCTATATTCATTTCAAAGCCTTCATTTATCTTTCCAATTTCACCTTTGTTTTCAATGCCAGTGATTTGAGAATCTTCTGATCCTGACCTCCCCCTGCGCTTTAGTTGTATCTCTTCAATTTCCCATAGAGCATATCTCTCTATGTGTCTAGAATTTGATCTGTAAAAGTCCAGAAAGACCCAGGAAATTTTCTGGGAAGTAGAAAGACCTGCCCATCTCTGTTTATGTTTGTACTCAACTCTTTTCAGGATTGTTCCATAAAGGCCTCCTCCTTCTGCATCTTAATATACTGGCGGCATGTGCTCTCAAACAAAAAGTAGAAGCTGATAAGTTGGCCATCATGAAACAACCAATATGGGGTTCAGATGGCAGATAGAGTGATCTATCCAAAACAGAGTCAACTGGATCCTTTCTGGGCCCCATGGAATGAACTTAGCTAACTTTTCATGTCTAGATCCTTTACAGGCAGGTGGATTCTACCTCTTTCTGCATTACATGAGAACACTAGCATAGCAATATTTAATCTGGCAATTCTAGATTATAGACCCCACTATATCCTTGGGTCAATGATTAGCGTGATGTTATTTCTTATTCTTTATTTTGACCTTACTGTCTTCCAGAACCTACTCTTTCCCAAGTCAGTCACCAATTTTTGTCAATTCAACATTTGCCTTTGATTGATCCCTTTCTTACTAGACTTACAATCTAATCCCTCATTGTTGTGTGCTTAGATCTTGTCAGCTACTCACAGTAGAGAGAGGATGGGTGCTGCAATGAACAGACCATTAAACTTGGTTAATCAATGGACCTAGGCTCTAGCTCCAGCTAGTTTTTGGAATCCTGTTTTGTTATGCAGATAAAAAGGTCAGGTTAGATTATCTTAAAGTACTTCTTTATTTCTAAGATTCTGTGTTTCTATGTTAGTTTAAACCTAAAAAAAAATAAGTATATGTATGCCAACATGTAAAAACAGAAGTGGGAAAAAAATGTTTTAGAGTAAGTGTAAAGAGTACCATAATCTTTTAAATTGATCATTTTCACTTTTTTTATGATTTAGAGCCCCTACATCATGTTATCTCTTATTTGTCTACATAATAATAAATGGATAATCAAAATATCCTTTCTGCTTTTTCCTGGTATTATATGATTTCTCTTTATATCAGACTTTTCATTTTGATGATATTTGCTAAAGTAATATGAAAATTAATTTTCAATCCTTGAACACATTTAGTAACCATGTAGGAAATCAGCCCCAAATCAAGCAGAATGTAGGATTCCATTAGCTTGGAGAGAAACTATTTAAGCAAGAATTGTCAATAGGTGCTAAATGTCTTTCATGAATGATTTTTAGACAACTTGGCTAATAATAACTCTTAGATCTCCACAACATTTCTATTCCATAAAGAGATATAGAATCTTACTGCCACCTTATATTACAAACGGAGACTGATGTGAAGTAAGTTATGATTTAATAGTTTTTAATACAATTGAAAATTTTAAAAACAATAGTAGGCTCTACACGAAGACTTTATGAATTCTGTTTACTTAAGAGAAATACTGCAATTGTCTATTCTTAGAGCATGGCTAAAACCAATAGCAGAGGTAATGCCCTCAAAATAAAACAGAGCTGGTTTTCAGTTCAGTTTTGCTTTGAAACAGGAGGCAAGGGAGCTATAAATGCCTGTAAAATTTTTCTTGCCTTAAAAAGGAAAAGAATAAGATAGGTCTGAAAAAGTTATGCTTTTAGTTTCCAAGAGGTTGTTGCAAATGAGTTGAATGTTGAGTAGACAGAAATATCATAGCCAATCAAGTTATTTGATGAGTGAGCTCCCCATTAATGAAATCCTGTGTTTTTCATACATCTTTGTAGGAATTGTGAAAAAAAATAGAGAATGAAGGGAGAGAAAAAAATCGCATTGGTAATATTTTCCCAACTATACAAAGAAGCTAAAATCCAGTGTTTACTTAAGCTTTTAAGTTCAATCTGTCTAACTGTACTTCTAAGCTATTTCCCTGGGTTAATGCCTTGATAGCTCTTATAAAAATAAATTGAGTAAATAACAAATGGAAATTAGTGACATGATATTGTTGCATGCCAATGCATATTGATGAATTATGTTTAAGAACTCGTTTAGTTGTTGAAAATACCTTTCTGGACAGAAATTTTTTCCTTGTGGAGACATAGGGAACTGCATCTTCCTGGATCTGTCCTGTATATTTGCTAAATATCCTTTTCACTCTAATGTTAAATAATCTTTTTTTGTTACATAATTTTTCAAAAGAAATATTGGTTAGTGATAAGGATCTCCAAACATATCAGAGCATATTGAGTTGTTAATGCAAAAGTTGGGAAACTATTTAGAAAAATCTAGTTGGATAAGAAAGGATATCATGAGGTGAGGAATGAGGACAGAGGGAAAAGAGCCAGCATTTTTTATTAGCCTGTTTTTTTCCCCAAGATCATCTGTCAGGATCAGAAGAGGCTTTATGTTTCTTTAGCTAGAGGAATCAAATTGAAGAGTGTAGAATGAGTCACCTGTCACTAAGAAAAGGAAGGGAGGTGGGAAATCACCATTCCTGTTATCCTTCCAATTGAATTATTGTCATTTGATATTTTCTGGCTTCAGGTAATCAGCAACCGAGGTGCTAAAGGTGGACAAATTGTTCCATGAGAACTGAGAGCAATCTGGAGAAATGTTTTTATCTTTACATGAGATCCTTTCCGCCACCCCTGTTTTGCCTTTTTCCTCATTTAAGAGGCAGTTATGTGGCCCAAGTGACATGGGACAATCATCATAGGCCTTCAAACTTGAAAGAAAGAGAGGATGGGAAGTAGGAAGAGAGATAGAGACAACAGTAAAAAGGATTAGAGATTCTGGCACACAACATACGAGCCTCCTAAATCAAGAGTATTATATAACAGCATGATGACACAGAAAGTTCATGAGCTAATTGATAGGCATGGTATTGGATTCTCTATCTTTGTTCTGGATCATTCATGTGTGCCTGTAATTTGAAAATTATAAGACCAGGTCAGTAGTAGTAGTTTTTTTTTTTTTTCGTTTTTCTTTTCTTTTCTTTTCTTTTTTTTTTTTAGTATTTACCTAGATATTTCCTTTTTTAATAACATCTAGCCAATTGTCTCCACTATGTATGTGCATATATATACATATATATATATATATAGTGTGTGTGTGTTTATAATAAAATTTGTGCTTGCTTCCTAGAGTGAAGTGAGGTAATTGCCTAAATGGGGAAAGTAGAGAGGGCTCAGACCTCTAGCTTTTATACATACATACACACACACACACACATACATATATATGTGTATATACATATGTCCTAGGGTTCCATTTATGAGCACCTGAGTCTAGGTATATGATCTAGGATAATGTGACAAATTGAACTTTGTGACAAATATCTGAAGAGAAAAGCTAGCTCAATTCATTTCTTTTTGAAAATGAGAGGAAATGTTCAAAGCATATTTCAGGTGAATCAGGGTAAAATCAAAGACCTACGTGTCCAGTGTGTCCAAAATTAAACTCATTATCTTTTCCCCAAAACCATACCCTCTTCCAAACTTCCATAATTCTATCAAAAGGCATTGCTATCCTTCCAGGCTCATAGATTCATAGCGAAGGCATTATAAAATGCCTTCCTCATTCCCTCTCTCACCCCCTCAAAACCAATCAATTGCCAAATTTCATTGTTTCTACATATTTTGTATTTCAATCCATTCTACTCACATGGCTACCACCTTAGTTCAAAACCTTGTCAATTCTCATCTATATTTTCTCAACAGACTTCTAAATGGTTTTCCTGCCTCTAATCTATGCAACAGACTGGACAGACAAAGTAATTTTTCCTAAATCCACAAAGCTATAACCATGTCACTCCTCTCCTCTGACTCTTGTACTCTGATCTCTGATTGGTGAGCATTATCTTTCCTGGAGCAAGATTATTATATTACTTCACAGACATTCCAAACCATCTGCCTGCATTCTGACCATTTTCTTCAGCTCCTTCCCACTGCAACTAAGAATCTGCCCCCTAGGACCCTGAACTCTGATAGTCTTATCTTAACCAGACAGGTTACCATGACACTTCTCAGTCATTTCTAAGCTGTACCATTGTATATACTCCTGTCATCATCTCTATCAACACACAGTAAGTGATTAATAATCAGTTCCAATGACTATTTCCCCTAGGATAAAATACATACTCCTCTGTTTAGCTTTTAAAGCCCTTTACAACCTGGTCCCAACCTCTCTTTCAAAGTTCATTCAAAATTACTCTACTTCCCTCATTTTGCAATTCAGTCAAACTGTCTTTTTCTCCATTCTTCACACACAATATTCTATCTCCATCTCCATGTTCTTCTACATCATGGAATTCACTCCCTCCTCAAAGTCCCTTTTTTCCTTCATGGATAAGTTTTCTTTTCTGATTTCTCCCTTCCTCCCACTTCCAGTAGTTAATGCTCTCCCTCTCAAACTATATTCTATGTCAATATTTTGTGTTTAATTTGCATTATTGACTTTCTACATTTTGTCTACATAGATGTATACTTATATAAACACTTGCTATCTTCTCCACTAGAATATAATCTCCTTGTGAGTAGGAATTCATTCTTTTATTTAAATCTCCAGTGCTTGATACATAATAGGTGTTTAATAAATACTTGTTGATTTATTGATACACATTTGTTAGTACCTTAGTTTTAACTATAGCTGAAAGCCATACTTCATTTATATTACCCTACAAATTGAATATTTTGGCCTTTTATAATAAAATACTTTATAAAAACCATCAAACCCAATTTAATGATAAATGCGAACACACAAGTCCCATCAAAATCTGACTCAGAATTTGAGCAGAAAGGAACTTTAGAAATCTATTTTCAAATCACAGATTTAGAATTAAAAGGGACCTCAAAAATTAATTTGTCTAATTACCTAATTTTGTAGATGAAGAAAATGAGGCTAAGAGGGGTCAAATGGTTAACTAGTAGCCACATAGATCAAAAATGACACAGCCAAGATTTTAACTCTCAATCTTCTGACTCCAGATGTGTCATTCTTTCTATTGATCTTTTGTCTAACCTTCTCATTTTATAGATAAAAGAAATTGAGATCTAGAAGCCTGTGACTTTCCCAAAGTTACACAGTTTTTAAAGGTAAACTGGGAGACTGTAGGCTTGTGTTCTACTGAAGATTTGTGGTTTATCCTGGGTTAAGTGACTTTACATATTTAATAAACCTGTTTCCTCATATGAAAAATGAGAGAATGGGACTAGGAAGTCTTTCAAAATTCTTTCAGTTCTGTTATTCTATATAAATGTGGCAATAGTGTCAACCTGACTGCTGCTTAAGTAGAAGAGATAAAAATGATCAAGAAGTAGAAAGTTCTGATTTGCTATCCTTAGGTTCCAGTGTGGGGAACCTATTCTTGCTAACTTTTGTCTTTATTAGATTTGTATGAGTCATGTATACTCTCCACCACATATAGAACTCTTACCCATTATACCCTGATGCTGTTTAGCAGAGAGTTGCTCTATCTCCAGAGAAAATAGTATTCAAAAAAGACTTTAGAGGATAAGGAAGAAAAAAAAGTGTCCAGAAAATGGCACATGGCTGAATGTGTAATGTATTAAAATTTTTGAGAGCATATTTTATCTCTCTTAGTTTGAGAGGTTTTGTTGTGTTTTCCTTTGGGCAAAATATGTCATTGTTTAAGGACAAAAAAAAAATTTTTAATTAAATAGCTGCTTTTTCACTTCGGAGAATAATAGGTCAGTGTATTAAGTATGCTTTAAGTCATCTTATATGGTTTTCTGCACAGTGTGTAATTGTGAAGAAACTAAAGTGGCTTAAGAACGACCAGCCTACTGCTCATCACTCATCTTTTTCTTGACCTTATCATTCCATAATTGCTTCTGATCATCATCCCTAACTACAACCACCCTGGACCTAAGCCAGAGCCAATAAAGAGAGAAGGAAAGGAGAAGAGGTAGAGATAAAGGGAGAATGACTAAAAGGTCCTACCTAAGACAGATCATTCTTTACGCTGACACTTACTTCTTTCTCCCCCCCTCCATGTCAACCCCCATTCAAACCCTAGATCGTTGTTATTCACATGATTTTAATTGATTAAAGACAATGAATATTTGGAGATTAAGTAGCTTAGTCTGGTGTTTTATTTTTAAGATTCTAGAGCTGGTCTCTTTCATCTGTTAATAATATGCAATTTCATTCCTTTTTGCTAACACAGCTATTCTGTCTTCATAATTATTGTACAACTAGGATCTGAGAGGTCTGTATTTGTTACAGAGTAGTTGTATTTATTCTCTAAGGCTAAATAGCTTTTGTACTTTTAACTTTAATGATGAGGTATGTTTGGGTGGTTCTTATTATATTTTTACCCCATTCATCCTCCATATTTTTAATTGCTATTTCATAATGTCTTACAGCATTTGAAATTCAGTCATTCAAACTAATTGGATAGCCTTCGCTATTCCCTAGTTATTTTTGCCACTTTGTCATCCATGAAACTAGTTTTCCTTTTTGGATAGGAGTATTATTTGGATGCTTTCATGATAGTGACATCTCAACACTATGTTAAAATTAGCATTGTGATGGATTATGTGGCACCTTCTTCTGTGTATGAGGCACTACTCTACATTAATCGTCACAACTTTCCATGAGCTGCAGAAGTCAGTTTTTATGGTTTATCTGGTTATAATCATATCTCTAAGCAGCCTTAGACTTTCTGAAGTTTGTTGACCATCAAGCAAGGTGGTGGTATAATGTAGGTGGTGTAATGTGATGTACCACACAATCTTTGCAAAGCCAGTTTGATAGTTTATAAACCTGTGGGTTTAATTAATCATTGTCTACTACACTGTCCTTGAGGAAATTCTCTAATTGGCTGAAAACAAAAGTCATCAGGCAAGCACATCAAGCACACTTACTTTGGCCCAAGGCTATTTTACAAATCTGATTGTGCTCTTTAGGAATTTTAGAAGAAAATTATTATAAAAAGTAACATTTATTAGCTGTCATCACCATCTACAATTTAATGTTTTATGAACTACCCATTTTGCATATAATTTGTATACATTTATACCAGAGATATGGAATTTGAACTAGTTTTTTAAAAATTTTTAATAGTTGTGTCTCAATAGAATTGATTTCTTTTGTAATCCTTTTCATGCTGTGCATTTTAATATGTGTTTTGAGAAGAGTTCTATAGACTTCACCAGATTGCCAGAAGAGTCCATGACACTAAAAAGATTAAGAACCCCTGGTCTGTAATGTCCAGGAGGTGGTGAAGTATACTTACAAAGGACGAGCAAGGAAGCACAAGTTTGCTTTCTGATATGGATGTCTTTGCTGAATCAATTAAACTTACTGTGCCTCTATTTTGTCACGAAGATCAAATGAGATAAAGTTTTAGAAAGTGCTTCTTAAATTGTAGAACTAGCTCACATATTATTATATTACTGTATAGTACTTTGTAGCGTTTGGTACTCCAACTTTTATTTTGGATCTAATATACTTTTTGTCTATTATTTCCTAAGCATATTTATGATTCTGTGAGGAATTAGGGTATAAGAAAAATTAATTTGTGGATTCCATGGACTTACTCCGACCCTTGTATTCCACCATAGATAAGACAGAAGAAAAATGACAACAGATAGAACTTCAGCTTATAAAAAGATAAACTAATCCTCCTGGCATTTTGGAGATGGGTTCTTTGACTTGAGGACCCATCAAGTCACAGAGACATGTTTTCAGGATTTTGAATTCTTCCCTACTTTTTGAAATTACTAACACTCAATTTTCATAGGTACCTTCTTTTACCTGCCAATATTACCACTATTACCCTACCAGAAAATCATAAACTGAGTTAACTTGATGAATATAATTCAATTGGTTGATCAGTTTCATTTATTTGATCATGTTTTTTCAGTTCCCCAAATATAACTCCAGTGTGAAATGCCACAGCTCTGCTACCCTTTGCAATATGCATGTTCTTATATTCACAATGTGCTTATATTAAGTAATCAAATATAAGACTGATTTCCTAATGGAAAACAGATGTTTGGCAAAGTTTGTTGGAAAGTTAATTTCAGTTAAATTTTTCCCCTAACTTTCATTATTAAATTAAAATTGAATTCTCTTTTTATTTTTTAATAAGGCTCTTTAATATAATGAAATACTGATTTTAAGTTGAACAGACTTTAAAATTAACAAGGAAAGGGAAGAAGTTTTTTGTATGTACAATTGTAACATACTTTATTAGCATGAGTGCCTAGGGAATTTTTTTTTAATGTGAACATTTAAGAATAAAGAATATAAAAAATAACATCTAAGAGCAACATGACAATGACAGAATGAGAAGATGGTCTAATCATATGATAGAAGCAAGGAGTTACCAGTAGATGGTCAGAATATTGCACTGGTACCCTTAAAATAGTAGAAGAAAGTAAGAAAGGCATCTAACACATTAGATGGAAACTCTATGATGAATTTTTAGGAGTAGGACATGGGCAAGTGTCATGTAGGAGAGGTAGTCATGGATGTGTTACAACCTGTCACATTGAAAGCAATCCCTGAATTGGTAAGATTACAGCTACTTTGAAGTGTTTGCTGAATACTCAATCCTAAAGCATATTAAATTCATTAAACAAACAAAAGTAGCTAAAACTTAGCTAAACTTAATTATTTGAAATAACTAAATTTAAGAAATAAAAACTTTTCAAATGAGACTCAAAATACCAAATTATTTTTGAAATATTATGGTGTACAGGAATCCATACACCAAACGTAAGTCTATGGTGGTTTGTTCAACCAGTTATTAGCAGCACTCAAGATATTTCCAATTAATATTTTGCTATACCACAATAAGAGTTCTGATCATGAAAGCCTAAGTCATTATTTTGGTGGTCAGATACTCTGCCTTAAACTATACTCATGGATGTTTAAGGTGATAGAAGCTTTTAAAAGTTTTTATGCTTTTAATTCTTCTTAAGTTATTTTGTTTCTACTTTTCTCATCAGTTTATTGACTAGTTCTTACTAGCTTATTGACTAAACATCTATGTGATTTACTGAAACATTTTTGGAATGAAAGGCATCCTAGACAGCATTCTGGAGGTTTCTGGGATGTGCATTTGACTTACAGCTCCATGATGTGTGACAACAATCAGCAAATTTACTTACCAGATTAGCAGTTGGGTTTTTTGGTTGTTGTTATTTATTTGTTTTTTTACATATTAATGGGATCCATCATTAGGGACTATTATAACATTGAGATGATTTTTGTTGGGCTTGATCACATTAGACTGCTAAATAGTTGCCAAAATTTAGCAATAATACATTGAATAACAAAGTCCTCATATTTTGTAATGTCAGAGAGGCTGTTACATAGAATAAAATGTGCAGTTTCATTATGAATTCTATTAATTTTTATTAAATGATATATTTGAATCCACTTATAACACATGAAGTTTCATTAATCTTGAAACCAGAAAAAGAATGGTGGTGGGTAGAGGTTTTAAGATTATGAAATTATCATGATCTTGGACAATGAGATATTACAAAAATCTTAATAGGTTTATAATGTTAAATAGTAGTTTCTTGAGGTTTATATCTCCTACCCAAAAACAATCCTTATTAAGAACTGGATGATAAATATTTATTGAAAACCTTCTGTATACAAGAAAGTTTAGCAGGGTGGTGTGGGCAATTAAAACAAGTATAAACCACAGCCCTTGCCCTTAAGAAGCTTGTAATCTAAATGAGATGATTGCATCTAAAATGACTACATTCAAAATAGAAATAAGAATTTTTCATTATTTTTTATTAATTTTTACTAGTTAGAAATCAAGGCCATTCCTCATACAACTTTTGGTTAACTAATAACCTTTCTTTTGTTAATATTAACTTTATCTGACCAAAGCCTTACTCCTAAAAAAATTTAAATGGAGATTGTTTGATATTTCTTCCATAAAAGCCAAAATCACCCCAAAGTGATTTGATTATTTATTAGCTCTTCTAGGTAATTATATAAGGAGGGATTTTGCTGACACCAATTTTCATGGTTATCTTGGTGACTTGTAAATCTCCCCCTCATGTCATCTTTTTGCAAATCCTCTAAATGTAGTTTAATCTGACTATTTTACCTGTAGAGTCTATTTAAATAGACTCTACTGTTTATATATGAGATCATGACTCTCTTAACGAAGTATGTTCAGCTTTTATTACATTGAAGGAAACATTAATTTCTGAATCTGTTTTTCTTCATCTTTCATGGCCCAAAAGGAATGTATAAAATTGCAGTATGTAAAATAATTTTTTCCTATGTAATTCTGGTGTGATTTTGTCTATAAGAGACCTTGTTAGAATCCTAATTTTGTTCCAGTTTATTTTTTAAGCCTGAGTTCTGAACTTTTACTTAAACATCATAATAAAACCTGGGTTTTGACCTACATAATTCCTGCATTGTGGTTGGTAAATTTCAATAGCATTACAAAGCACATAACTCAAAAGTTATTCTTCTTTACAATGGCAAATAAAAGCAAAATAGACAATGAATGCTCTCAAGTTTCAAAAAGTACCCTAAGTTAGAGCAGTCAGGGCTGGCTTTATGGCAGAGGTCCTCCTTGAACTGGACGTTAATAGATGGCTAGGAGTTGTTAGACTGGTAGAAAGGTGAAAGAGGTCCCAAAGTCTGGACAACTGAGAATAATTTAGAAAACTGAATAGATCAGAATGAGGAGTTTGTTTGGAAGAAGAAACATATTATTCAGTTTTATACTAGCTGAATTTGAGACGCTGACAGATAATTCAAGAGAAAATATCTGTCAGGCTTTTGAAGACAAAGAACTAGAGTTTCTTTTTTAAAGGAGTTGTCTGTGAAGTGGAGAATGAATGAGTTTTCATTTAAACAGTGGAGTGAGTGTGTGTGTGTGTGTGTGTGTGTGTGTGTGTGTGGTGTGATGTGTTTTTATGTATATGTGTGTGTGAGGATGTAGAAGACCCTTACCCAAAATGACTACTCAGAGATCACTCAGTAGAAGGCAGAAAAGTTGTTTATTAAAACCGCAGGAGGATGAGCCATCCCATTGCAAGATAAGAAAGAGAAAGCTCGCGGTAGGAGGCTAAAGAAGTAGTACAGATACATAGCTTTTATACAAGAAATTACATCACAAGTAAGAGAGCATTGAGAAGGGGAGGGGGAGGCATCTAATTGGTTGTTGCTATTTGGGGAGATTGGAATGGAAGGTTTCTGTTTCCCTGAAATCTTCTGATTTCTAGAAAACAGAAAGTCAGGCCTTCAGGCTTAATCAAGCAGACAGTTGTCCAGCTAATAGACTAAATATTGATAAATGTCAAATACCAATAAATGTCATCAGCTCAGGTTAAGTAAATATGTTTCTAGCTGGCCAAGGCTCAAGTAGATATGAGCCTGCACATATTACACAAGTCATAGGGGAAACACAGAAATAATGAAAATAAAATACAGAAAAAGAATTCATACATTCCTGTAAGTTCTTCACCTTATCTATTCCCCACATGTGTAAACAAATATAAGCAGAGACAGAGAATTACTAGAACCTCAAGAGCTATGTTGAAGAGAGAAAAGAGATCCAGTACATTACTTACCATGATATGGTTGCAAGTGTAATCATGGATCATTGGACAATATTCGATTTCGGAGACTTCTCAAAAGTTTTATCTCTGTGGTTTATTTTGCCGCACCCCAGAGTTTCCTTTGTGAACTTCAAAATATACCTTTATTAGATCTTTACAGATTCTGATAAAACAGAGAAGCACTCAAGACAACAATTTCTAAGGATAGCCATTAATATTCCCATGGAAAATGCAAACAAAAGGGCTGATTCTAGACTCTAAGTAGTTAATGGAATTTTCATTTCAATACAGCAATTCTAGTGAGTCCCACCTGCAACCTAAAGACTCTATAGGCCTTGGACACTTTGAGATACAAAAAGTTCTACCTATTCCCAGAACTACTGTTAGGTATGTAATATGTAAGGTATGTGTATGAGGTGTTCAGGGAGGACTAGCACATCTGGTAGGAGAGCTCACTGAGCCTTTCAGGGCTGCTCATCCACGTTTGATGTCTATCTTAACCTAAATCTTACCTAAAGCTCCAAGAAGCCATACTATGCACAGTAGCCAGCCTGGGATGGCTGTTTCACATGGGCTAAAACCAAGATGAGGGTAACTACAGGCTTCAAATTTATTAATGGTGAAGTGCTCCAAGCACTTGAAAACTTTACTTGGTAGAATGGATGAATGAAAACAATATGTTCCAACAGCCATGAAGGCAGCTGAAGCAGGTGCTGTGGAGTGCTTAGAATCAGACATCAAAGACGCCAAAGTTATCCACTCCATCCCAGATCATCACCAGTCATCTTGACTTTTGACTTAATTTTTTAATGACTTAGGAAAAGAATGAGGCTGATAAACTGTGCAACTCTGCCTCACTTAAATTTCATTTAAATCCAATTTATACACAAGTCAAGACATCACCTATAATGTCATTGATCCTTTTCAAAAATGAAGGAAGCCCAACAAGAAGCAGCATTTATTAAACACTTAGCAACTAATTGAAGACAAAAGGATGAGTTGCTTAAATAAAAAACAAACAAAAAAAGGGTTAATCTTTTGTTTCTGCTAGTCTAAAGTAGGGCATGATTAATC
The DNA here is from genome assembly GCF_016432865.1 of Antechinus flavipes. Taxonomy (NCBI): domain Eukaryota; kingdom Metazoa; phylum Chordata; class Mammalia; order Dasyuromorphia; family Dasyuridae; genus Antechinus; species Antechinus flavipes. The sequence goes on from NC_067398.1 coordinate 547,459,497, forward strand.
TAAAAAAAGACACCAATAAAGAAATAAGAACTTATTTGTATTTATTAAATCTTGTCCATAAATCATACTGTGCCTTGTGCTCAGCAAAGCCAAACGACCTTTTCATTTTTAAACTGGAGAATAAGAAACAACCAACTTAAGATTATAAGCAGTAGAGCAACTGTCTCATATTTTAAAAATAGATATATAATTAGAGTCTTATTCAGCAAACTAGATTATAACCTTATTTAGGAAAAATGCACCAGGGTGGTTTGATTTGTGGAATAAGATTATTTGAGTTAAATTGGTGAATTTTATGAATTGACAAATAAAACTTGAACTTCCAAAGTAATCGAGGCCAGGCAAAGAACTATCCAATTAGAGATCTCCAAACTGTGTCCTGGACACACACACACACACACACACACACACACACACACACACACAAACACATACACTCTCTCTCTCTCTCTCTCTCTCTCTCTCTCTCTCTCTCTCTCTCTCTCTCTGTGTGTGTGTGTGTGTGTGTGTGTGTGTGTGTGTGTGTGTGTGATAGTTACTTTGGCAGTAGCTCAGAAGATTTGATGTCTTTCACAGATGTAAACTGAACTAAGTGAAGGAAGCTGACAAGTAGATATTGCTTAGGAGATGGGTGATTGTTGTGTGAAACTTAAAATGGGTGTTTCATGTGTTCACAATTACAAAGGTCAGAGGGAAAATGGTTTCTAAGCACTGTGGTTTCATTCCATTTCCCTTACCATCATTCCAGGTAAATCCAATATTCATGTTGACAATCTTTCTTACTTCCATCTTTACGTACTTTAGCCATCCTTGGGGTTATCTTGCTTGAGAATCCACCATCACTCAGAACTGCTGCACGTCTAAGATCTTGAATTCTGAAATTCCTCTTCAACCACAATTTTCTTTCCATCTATCCCACACTTTTGTTCCTCTGGTCTCATAATCTTTATCCTCTTATTCTCACAGGGGCAGCCAGGTGGTTCAGTGGATAGAGCACCAGCCCTGAAAGTCAGGAGGACCTGAGTTTAAATCTGGTCTCAGACACTTAATATTTTCTAGATGTGTGACCCTAGGCAAGTCATTTAACCCAATTGCTTCAGAAAAAAAAAAGAAAGAAAGAAATTCTTATTCTTCCAGTCCATCACCTAAATTTGCTCCTTATTGTCCTTCCATCTTTATCTTAAAAATCATTAGACTGAATCTCTGTGTGTCTGTCTGTTTCTGTCTGTCTGTCTTTTTCTCTATCTCTTACTTTACCACCCTTTTTCCCCCTCTCCCTTCTGTCTTTCCCCCTTTCAGCTTTTTCCCCCCTTTTCCACTTCCTCCCTTTTATTATATAGCCCATCAACCACTCACAAACCAAATCTCTCTACAAGCTTTAATCTGCTTTGTTTCCTACCTAGGCTAGATTAATAATACCACTCCTTAGTGATTTCCCCTCTTCCCATCCCCTACATCACCATAATGGTGCTGAATTTAGTGCAGACATCCAATTGTCATAACCCAACAGCAGCTCATAACTCTTGAATTCAAATACCACCCTCTGCCTCAACTTCCTGATAGCTGGAATTATAGGCATTTCAGACTATGGTGAACCATTTGTCTTGTTTACTTGATCTTCCACCATTAATTCCATCCCTGGATGAATCCTTCTACTTCTTATTCCTTATTTCTCCTCCCATAATTAACTATAACATAACTCACTACCAACATCATAAATTAAACATATATAAAACTGAACTCATTGCTTTTCCCAAAAAAATCTGCACCTTCTCATCCTGACTTCTCTCATTGTTTCTGATGAAAAATCCCCAATTGTTCCAGTTTTCTTAGACTCATAATCTCAGTAACCATCCACTTCTTTTTCTCCCTTATATCACACATCTACTAAATTACCTACTCCTAATGAGTCTGCCTTTAACGTATCTTTTTCCTATTTCAAAATATTTTATTTTCCAACATGACTCATAAGGAAATATGTATTAAAATTTTGATGTACATATATAACTAGAAAAAAACTATAAAAAAGCAAAAAAAAATTATTGATAGCTTTTTAATAGTGTCTTGTTCATTTCCTGATACAATTCTCACTGCCACTGAATTCCTTCAGAAAACAAAGAAAATACCTTCAGTGACTTTCATTGACTCCTAAATAAAATACTCCTTAACATGATCTTTCGGTTTTATGAACTCAACAATCTTATCTATAAAAAGATACCACTTTCCATTCCTTTTTGAAGAGAAAGGGGTCCACGAATGTGAAACTTTGCATATATATATATAATTACTTTTGTATATTGATGGACTTTGTTGATTTTTCTTTTCTTCTTCATTTCACTTTTAATTTTCAAAAAAGCCTTATTATAAAATATGGCTCTTCAGGAAGGAGGGTAATAAGTGGGAAATTTAGATAAGGTAAAAAAAGAGATAAATAAAAATCTACTTTTAAAAATCTCATTTTCACCTTTCTTTACTCTCCGTATTTGTATGCACTGTCCACCATATTTGGGGCAGCAAGGTTTTGTTTAAATCTAGTAGAATCCTTTGCATATAGTAGAGCCTTAATGAATTTTGATTAAATTGAATTAGGTGCTTCCTCTTCCATAAAGTCTTTACTGGCAAAGTGATTCCTCCCTTTTTGAATTTCTGATGTTTGGTCTCTGCACATAATCAAATTCTCACTTTTCTGCTACTATTGGGACAGCTAGGTGGCACAGTGGACAGAGTGCCAGGTCTGAAGTCAGAATTCTAATCTTCCAGTTCAAATCTAGCTTCAGACACTTACTAGCAGTATGATTCTGAGCAAATTACTTAAACCTATTTCCCTCAGTCCTTCATCTTGACGTCTGTCTTACCACTGGAATGGTAATGATTTGAATGACTCTGGAGAAGACAGTTAGACTGATGACTTTGTGCAACTCTACCTTATTTACATCCAGTTCATGAATAATTCAAGATATCACCTTCATGGTGGTCATCTACCAGAACAAGAGACAAATAGCAACAGCAGCATCTGAAAAAGGAGCTGGAAAAGGAAATGGCAAACCATCTCCATCAAGAAAACCCGGTGCCAAACAACAGCAACAACACAGCTACTATTAATGTATAAGACTCTCTTTCTCTTTCATCAGAATATATGATTTAGAGTGGGAAAGACTTTTCAGAACTTCTAATCCTGAGTTTCTTAATTTTTTTTTTTTTGTTAGTCCCTTGAGCAGTGCAGTAAAGCCTACGGACCCCTTCTCAGGATAATGTCTTAAATATACAAACAAAAGACAAAATCTAATCCAACTCCCTTATTTTCAAGATGATGAGATCAAGGTTCAACAAAGTTATCGAGTTATCCAAAATCATACAGGAAACTAGGTAGGAGTTAAAATCCAGATTCTATTACTCCAGATCTATTGATTATACTTAACACTTAAATTATTGCCTATTATCTATCAAGTAAATTACAAACTTCTTGAGGGTAGGGCTTCCTTTTTGTTGTTGTCTTATATCCTCAGTTATTATCACTGTTCCTTGTACATAGTAGAAACTTGCTGAATATTTGTTCATTTGAGTTCCTAAGTATCTTATGTTAATGAAAACAGGAACTATTTTCCTTTTCCTATCGTTGTATCACCGGTCTATTGCCATATTATGCATGCAATAAGGGTTCAGTTAATGTTTATTGAACTGAATTAAATGTTCTGCATTTAGGATAAATTGTCATTTGAACCATACTCCTGGAGGCAAATGCAGAACGTCCCAGAAAAATGAGTTCATATCAAAGAACAGTAACTATTAAGAGTATCTCTAGTTTTGCACCTCTCCACACTTCATGCTGACAGTCTTTATCTGCTGCCATTTTTTGACTCTTCACCCAGTGTAGAGGGTATTGGCTAACTTCCAGAGAGTGTGTCATTTTTTTTTTTTTTGAATGAATACCTGATTAAGTTAATGAAGCTGAGCCAGGGGGCGGGAAGAGTAACTTGGCGGCAGAGTACTGCTGTAGGAGATCTGGCAGCATATTCAACTCACGGAGTGTGTTTGGAGGCTCCACGCTGGGCTTCCTGTGAGCCACAGGAGAGGGCTACAGTAATTACCAGGCTGCCTGATTGAAAACAGCTGCAAGTAGCAAGTCATCCCATTGTCCATTTCATTGGTGATTAGAATTGACTCGCTAGAGCATCTTGGGTTCGGCATCCTCTCTTGGAAATAAATAGAAGGTAGAAAGAAATGAGGATTTCCCACTAGGCTGACTTTTTAAATAAACCATTCATGGCTTGAGAGTCAGACTTCAGCCTCCTATTCACTGAATATGAATCAGTCTCTTGATTTTTTTTTTTAAGGCTGTCAGAAAGAATTCTTATTTCTGCTAATTTCTTACAGTTAAATACTTAGTTTACCCATGACACTTTCCACACTTAGTCAAGATGGTTATAGAGAAATTGCTACTTATAAATACACATTGCTTTCAACAAACCCCAGAATTTACAAAGTTGTTTTGGGATTCTAACCAAGACTATCTGCTGATAGTTTGGGTTAATTGGATGTGGAATTTCAACAGTGTTTAAAATTAGCAAAAACTAGAACTTCTCACATAATATACTTGCATCCTATGCTAGAGAGAAAATAAAAGTGTAACAACTTTTCACTGAATCAGGAAGAGACTGAAACAGCTAGCCCATATCAAAACAATCTATTCCATAATATGCCTGACAAACGGCCATTCAGCCTTTGATGAAAACCTCTAGTGTTCTGCTTTTTGTAAAATTCTAATATTTATCTCCTCCACAAGGATCTAAAACCTGAACCATGGTAGCCACCTCCTCTGGAAGCTCACTACCCTACTGATGACCTTTCCAAAAAGTAGTGTCTATTACCTAATACAGTATGTCAGGAATTTTTAGATCTATCCTCTATTAACCACTTTTTCTTCCATCATCTGTCCTGTTTTTCAATTAATTTAAATTGATTGGTGACTTCCCATTGCATCCACATTATTTTCTCTTATATAGCTTTCCCTTCTTTTCTCTTAGCCAATATTATTTGAATTTATGTCCATAAAAACTTTTTTTTAAACATCTTCCCATCTCTATCAGGTGACTTCTCACAAAGCACATTAATCCATCACAATTCATTTCTACAAATCCTTTCAAATATGCTCTTCAAAAATATAAGGCACATGTTGGATTATACTGAATACATAATTTATAAGATGGGATGATCACGTTACGCAGAGATTACTATCATTTGTATTTTATCAACTAGTCCCTCCTTACTAGTGAGAACTGGTCCAAACTAAGAAGAGTTCCTTACATTTGTCCTTGTACTTTTTGAACGATGAAATCATCTTTAAGTCTGGCAAAAATGCCCTGGGTTTGAGAGTAGCATTTCATAGGTTGAATCAGTATTCACTCTTCCTTGCTCAATTATCAACTTTTAATAACAAGTACTCAGCACTTGGCACAGTATCTGATATATAGTAGACACTTAATAAAAGTTTATTGAATTGAATTGTTAGGTGGTAAAAGTTCTCATCATACTATTAAAAAATGAAATCAGAACCAAGGGCATAATTTAAATATGTGGGTAGTGTTTATTGAAGGTTATAACACAGACAGTTGGATTCTAAGATGAAAGAGGAAATATGATCGTCTCTGATAATCCTTCTGAGTCTTTAAGGCACCTCCTTTTCTTATTAGTTGCCATATCTATGGTATAAAAGAAAGACAATTCAGTATTCTTTGAAAGTAATGAATCTTTGGTTGATCAATGACAGACTGAGCTGCTTTTGCTTATAAAGACCTTGTTTGTGATGTGGTTATCCACAAATTCTCATTTTTCTCTTTAACATTGAAGGTATGAAAAGTTTTGCTTGGACAATGTGCATATGTCTGAGCTTCTGGGTAATCTTTCTGAAATTATTATAAAATTATTTGTTTTGAGTAAACTCAACTTTGAAATGCCTTTAATATCCCTGAGTAAGCTAAGACTAGGGTATTACCCATTCGAAAGACCTTTACTTGGGCATTCTCATAATTAGTCTAAGGATTGCACATTTGGCAACCTTAGGAACTGTCCTGTCATAGCTTACCAATGCAAGTGCTACAAATTATTCTTTAAATATCCTTAGAAGTGGCTATCATTATCTAGGAGAGGAGCGAGAGAAAAAGAGAGGGAGAAGAGAGAGAAAGAGAGAAAAAGAGAGAGACAGAGACACAGAGACATAGAGAGAGAAAGAGACAGACAGAGACAGACAGAGACAGAGACAGAGAGTATTTGTGTGGTTTTGGGAGAAGAGTACAAAACCTGTACAGTGAGACTTCTTACAAGTGGGGATAAAAGGGACAGAAGTTGTCAAGCTTTTAATAGACAAGATAACGCATTATAAGTGGCTATGATCTACTTCAGAGAATACTATTAACAACTCTTTCTGACAGCAATGTTTGTCTTTTAAAAAATAAGTCTCTTAAATAAGAGACTGATTCATATTCAATGAATGGATGACTAAATTCTGACTCTCAAGCAATGAATGGTTCATTTAAAAAGCTGAGCAAGTGAGAAATCCTACCTCTTTTCATTTCCAAGAGAGGATGGTGAACCCCTGATGTTCTAGTGAGTAAATTCTAAATCAATGGATGATATGGAAAATAATATATTTGCAATTATTTTCAATCAGGCAGATAAAATGCTGAATCTGGAGTTAGAAATTCCTGAGTTCATTGAACCCTCAGTAACTTAGGAGCTTTGTGATTTTGGGCAAGTGATTTTTATTTCTGTCAGCCTTGGTTTCCTCAACCATAAAATGGGGATAAAAATATCCCCAATTCCAAAGGTTGCCACGAGGACCAAATGAGGTATTTGTACAGTACATAACAAAGTGTATAATAATACAATATAGTAATGCAAATGCTTGTTCCCTTCTTCCTTCCCCCTAAACATGCAAGTAAATATGCATGTGATTGTCCTGGCATTTTCAACATACAGAAAGTAATAAATGAATCTGGTCTTACATGGGCTTGTTCTAACACTTAGATTCACTTCTAAAAATGTAAATTTATATATTAGTGACCCATCAAATTGTGAGATGAGTTACAACAGACCACATAATGTGCTGACCAATAAAAAGGCCACCCAGAACACCAAGAAGCTTTTAAAATTCTCTGCATTTGGCAGAAAGAATCCCCAGAAGATATTTGGATAATTGAAACCTACATCATACCTCCATGCTAGGCTATGTCCCAATTGGTTCCTTCTTTTGTCTGGGTGAGATGTAGAATAGTCATAAGATAATATCATTTTTGTTTCTGCCTCTATTGTTCTTTATCCCAATGTTCTTTAAATTCTCTCTCCCCCTCAGGTTCCTAGATTTACTCACAAATACATTCCCTTAATATGTAAAGAAGTATTACATTGTGTAATGCTTCTTTTTGAAAAGTTAAAGTAAAAATTAAAGCATAATTTTCTTCATCCATATACAGGTATTGGGATCCCATCCTATTAAGTCTCTGTAATACCTATAAAGTCAAATGTGTTTCCTTAAGTTTATATCTCTGATTTACTTTGAAGATTCTGGACATTTATTTCTTTTGCATATATATATATATATATATGTATGTATATATGTGTATATGTATATGTATATATGTGTATATGTATATATATATGTTACTAAAAATAATAACAAAAGGAAAACCAGTAGTTTAGTTGACAAATTATTTATATCTCTTTACTTATTCTTTACTTAGTCTGCTTTTGGATTATTTTACCAGAGGAGGAAGAGGAGGCTAATTCTTAAATGTAATAGTAGCAGGACATTTATATTGTTTTTTAGTTCTTCTAAAGTACTTTCTTCATCACAGCAATTCTGAATAAAGTACAATCTGGTTCCCATTTTAGAGGTGAAAATTCTTAACCTCAGAGAAAAAAAAATTGACTTGCCTAAAATCACACAGCCATTAGGGAGTAGTACTGGGATTTGAATTCAGGTCATTAGACTAAAGTTCAGAATTGCACACTAACCATTTCCAAAAAATTCCAGAGAAAGCAAAAGAGAATGAATTTCTTAGAAATACTGAGAAAACATTTTAATGCCCTGAAAAAAAGTTTTGGTTGAATAATTTTCAGTTTGGGACAGAATTATAATAATATTTGATGCTTTAAAATAGTTAATTTTTTCACTAGTAAAAATAATACTTTAACATACTTGCTATAGCAAATGGGTGCTTTGCATATATTCATTGTACACATGAACTAGGCAAGAGCAATGCATACTTCAGGGCTGACTAGGGATTTCTCAGCCTTGGGAAGATTTTTTCAAACTCTATTATTTTCATATTCCCTATTAACAACTCTTAACTATTTTCTTTCTGAGGAGTTCATTTCATCCTATGATTGGTAAGCTCTAAACTTAATCCTGTATGATTATCACTAGGCCATTCTTAAGCTAAGAAGAAAAGAAGAAAAACTAAAATTGTTTGAGAATAAACAGCTGTCAGGCATCCTTTTGGAAGACCCAGTATATTCCACTAGGCTATTGATAAAAGATTCAGTATTTCCCAACCAAACCTTTTGGGACTTTTTCTTAAAAAAAAAAAAAAAAAAAGTATTATGGAAGAAGCAGGCAGGATGGGGCAAGGAAGTATAATACTCACCACTACTCACAAACGTCAAACTACTTAGCTCAGCATCTGACCTTTCATTTTATTGCGTTTGTATATGTGGGTTGGATAGAAATAATGCCTACCTGTTCAACAGGTGTGAATAAATGAACCGTGCGTTGAAAATATGAGAATGCTAGTTACATCAATCAGGTTGAGGAGGGAAAGAAAGTACTAAATACTAAAAATCAGTTCTTTTGTATGAATTATAGGTGTGAGAAAGATTATTGGTTAGTTCAGAAGGTGAGTAGAAAGAGATTCTTCTAATGAATCATCAAGATTCACATTTTAATTCTGAATTAGAAATAACTTGCAAAGAATAGACTTGATTGTCTGTCGATTGTAAATTAAAGTTATTGAATTATTATAATTTAAATTGGGACCTTTAAAAATGCCCAAAGCTATAACTACTTAGTAAGTAGTAAATTATTTTCTGCTTTTGGTGATGAAAATCTAACCCATTGAAAATATGAAGGGTAGTATGGTATTAGGGAAACATTACTTTGATCCTGAGATCAGAAAACCTCGATCCTAGTCCTGATTATGCCATTGCCTAGTTGTATAATCCTTTCCTTTTACAGTTTCATTACTTAAAAATATATGGAGTTCCATTAAATAAACCACTGATTCCCTTCTACATCAAAAATGTATTATTTCTATTTGAAAAATGTAACACAAACACAATATACAACAAAAAACTAAAAATTTTCTACATTGGCCCTTTGAGTAGAGTCATTGTGCCAAGTTTGTTGATTGGATGGGTAACAAGGACAGAATTATCACCTTCACCCTTAGACACAAGTGATCCAGGTAAGAGATAAGACTCATTAATTATGGGTGACATAGAGAATGATTCTCTTCCCTGCCTTTGGTCAGCACTGTGGATAAACATAGGGTTTTTAGAGTATCAGGATAATTAATCTGGCATGTAATTATTCATTAAAGCAGGACATTCTTTGTGCATGTATTGAGTTAGGAAGGTCTTTACAGAAAGGCATTTCCAGCTTTTCTTGAAAACACAGATTCTGACCTCTGCTGAACAATTCAGTTGGGACCATTACATATCCAGATGGTGATTTCTTCAAGTGATTATTTTTCCGCCTTGAGCCTTTCCAGGAATTCTAGCATGGGCAGACCGCCAGGGGACACTGGCTACCCAGACACTGCAGAGACGTTCCATGTGTGCTGGTTTCTAGGGATATTAGAGCCCAGCTGCTGTCCTGAGCACCCCATGTCATCTCTTCTAATGCATAGACTTGTATAGCCATAGTCCCAGGTGCCTTCTCCAAAGCATACTATCCCTTGCACATAAATATGGGACTACCTGGGTTTACCTCTTGGCTCTCATCTCTGTGATCTTGGAAAAATCATTCAAACTCTATAGCTTTAACTTCTTCCTTTTTACAATGGAGATAATAATGTTTATGATATCTATCTCATCCTGTTAGTATGAGGAAAGTACCTTATAAACTTTAAAATGCTTTATAATTAAATTATCATCAATAATAGTAATGATAACAACTGTGGTTGCTGACTCAAATGTACTATTAAATATATAGAAAAGTGAAAGAAATGGAAATATAAATATATGACAAGTCAAAAAATTTAGTAGCTACACAACAAGAGGCTGGCAGTGCTGAAAAAGTATGGAAACACAAACTCTGTTAGGATTCCTAAATTAGGGAGGGAAAAAACCTCAACACTTTCTGTTCTTAATTTCCTTCAATAGACATGTAATTACATGGAGCTAGGAATTAAATTGATAATGCTATTTTTAGTTGATTTTATATACACACATACACATATATACATATATCTTCTTTAGGTAAGATTTAGGTATATTGCCACCTGTAATTTCATTGATTTGAAAATTCCCTCTACCCAATGCAAGTTGACACCTTCTCTGTCTAAATCACTGAATTAATTGATTTAAATAGGAACACACATAGCCTGTATCAGTCAGACAAAACTTGAAATTCATTCTTCCAGGCATTGAGACCAGTTCTCTAGACACTACATCATGCTACCATTGAACAACATTAATAATAATTTGAAAAACATAATAAGGATTAAAAGACATCAGAAGGAAGCCAATAGGACATTTTTATTATTACTTTTACTAAAATTAATGTACTCTTTTTAAAGGGATAGATATTGCAGCTATGATTTCATTGATATAAAGAATTCCCTGCTCTAGGAAACTCCTGCTACCTATGTAGGTTGGCACCTTTTCTTCAATTTACAATCTTAGAAAATTGTCCGTAGTACTGAGAAGTGGGGACTTAATATTCTGGCTTCATCACCTGTGGAATTAAATCCAATTCACTTTCTTGTCATGGCATCACCTCCCTGATGTATTGGTTCTCTTTGAGAATGAAGGACAAGCTACAACAATCTTGAGGAATTTATTTAACCTCTCTGGGGTTCAGTTTCCTGATTTATAAAATTATAGTAGATGACCCTTGAGATCATTTCTTACCCTAGACTTATTGTCCTATAATTGTTCGATCTTTTTAGCAATGAATTCATTGAAAATACAAATGGCTTGCTTATCGAGTTTATGAATGATAAAAAGGTGGATAGGATAGCTAACATGTTGTCTGAAAGTTGAGATCCAATGATAAAGGCAGATTTAATTCAAATTAAAGAGAAATGAGTGGTTTTTTGTTTGTTTTAATTAAAGAACAAATAAAGGATGGGAAGAGATGTGGTTAAACAATCATCAATAAGAAAAGAGTTAGGAGTCTTGGTGTAAAGTAAGCAACTATGTGGAATGTCAGCCATAAAAGGTTATTGGGTCTTGGGGTATAAGCTTGTATAGCACCTTAAGGTAAAGAATTTAGTAAAAGTATTTTACTTTTACTAGTAAAGAATTTTACTGGAATTATCTCACTATTTTTACAGCTACTCTATGTGACAGGTATTAAAATCATATCCATTTTGTAGAAAAGTAAATGATGTACCCACAACTACACAGTAAGTGTGAGAGACTGGATTTGAATCCTGGTATCTTCTTACTTCAAGGGCACAAATAGATCGGCCTTGAAAAGGGAACTATCAGAGACATTAAATGATCTGTTATAAACCCTTTTTTTGCACAAGAGGAAATGTAGCTTTTGACTTGGTCTCCCAACTCCTTCTTCTTTCCCTCTTGGCTTCCATGATTCTGAATTCTCTTGGTTTTGTATTCTCCTGCTTTTCTAACTATTGTTTTTCATTCCTTTTGTTGTAGCATTACCCATACCCCTCCTTTTAAGTGTAAATGTCCCCCAGACTCTGTTCTGAAACATATTGTTGTTTTTTTTACTGTTTTCTCTGCCTTGGCACTTCCATATGCTTCCTTGGATTCAATTATCATCTCAAACCTATGACTTCTGTATATCTATCCAACTCTCATTCCTCTCCTGAAATGGACAATTGTCTACTAATCATCACCAACCTGAATGTTCCATCAGTATCTCAAATTGAACACGTCTGAAGTGAAACACATTATCTGCCTTTCTAAACTCCTCCAAGTTTCCCTATTTTCGATACATTACCCAGGTTCACAACTTTTTTTCCTTGACTCTTCATTCATGTGACCCCAATATGTCCAAATAATTGGCAAGTCTTTTCACTTCTCATTTCTATTTCCATAATTTATCTTGCATTCATCCCCTTCTCTTTTGCATGACCACTACTTAGTTTGGGTCCTCATAACCTCAAACTTGGACTATTAAAAAGAGCCTTTTACTTGACTACCCTACTTTGATTGTCTCTCTTCATAAATTGATACACCTGCCAAAGTCATGCCAAATTAATTATTTCTTAGACGGAGGTCTGACTTCGGGGCTCTCCTCCTGCAGAAGCTTCAGTTCCTCCTTATTGTCTGCAGACTCCTCATCTTGGCATATATACAAAGCCTTTCATGGTCTGACCCTTGTTTATCTTTCCAGACTTGTTTAATATTATTCCTTTCCATGAATGATACATTCTAGCCAGACAAGCCTATTTACTATTCCCTGAGCTTTACATTGTCTCTATCTTTACATCTAGCTTCATGCTAGAGTTTCTCCAGCCCTTCAAATCTCCAGCTTCCTTCAGGGCATCCTCAGCTCGTGTGTCAGTGCTTGGACCCTCTTCCATATATTTATGTATCTAAATCTTATATCTTCCAAAATGTAAACTTCTTGAGGGCAGAGACATTTCAGTTTTGTATTTGTATTCCAATACTTTAGCACAGTACCTCACACATGATAGGCATTTAATAAATGCATGTGGAATTGAACTAAATCTTGTCAGCCTTTCCTAGGTTAGTGTTGTTGTCTAGCCAGCAGGGGGAGCATAGAAGAGGATAATCTTTTTGAAGGAGCACTTTTGGTATAGCTTGTGACCTTGAAGTGGGAAGGGATGGGTCAGGGATGAGGTGAATTGGGGGTGGAGGGAAGAAGGAGAGCATACGCCCACATCTACATGCACATGCATATGTATCTACATATCTACATATACATTTATATTCCCTTTGCTAGATTTAAAGATAAAAAATAACTTAAAACCATCACGGGAAAAAAAGGAAGGGTAGTGGCTCTTGAGGTATTTAAAATTAGATGTATAATTTAGATTAATGCATGTTGGTAGATTTAATTTCAAGGATAGCATTTAAAATGCTGCAAAATTATCAAAAAATAACAGTTACTTGGAAGTAATCATGTCTTGAGCATTATAGGTCAGTCTGGAGAAAGCTCTTTATCCACACACTTTATAAAGGTAGCAATTGCCAAAACTCAGTTTCAGGCACAAATTAAAATACACTCTCTTATCATCTTAGATCTTACACATCATCCTCAATTTCCATAAATATCTACTCGATAAAGTACCTCTCTGGCTTTCAAGGAGTGCTCTTATTGATTAAAAGTCCTTTAGTGTAAGATGTCACCTCTAACATCGATCATGGAAGTGAGTAAGGGAGTGGGGGAGGGAGGGACTTCCAAAGTCAGATTGTACAATTTTACCTCTTATATTAAGGAGAGCAAAAACCTTTGTTGTTGTTGGTTGTTTTATTTATTTATTTTAGTCTTTATATTCACAGTCTATAGCACAAAGCTGTAGGTACAGCAAAAATTTATCAAATAATTTTGTAGTTGGATCTGCCCTTGAAAGAATTTGCATAAGAAATACTAAACTCTAGCCAAAAATAAAAACAAAAACTGACAACCAATACCAGAAAATTCTAAGTGAGACTTGAGAAGGGAAATGCAGTCCTATAGAAGGGAAGAGTTGGGTGGGGCCAGATGAGTAAGTACATCATTTGCTCCTGCAAAAAAGGAAAGCATTGAATAATATCTCTTTCTTCTTCTCCCCTGACTCTCTTAACTGAGAGGGGATAAAATAACTGCTCTTGTTTTTAAGCCAGGTAAAAAAGAGTATATAGATGAGGGATGCCAGCAGCAAGTTTCTGCTAAGACTTATTTTAAATTGCAAAGCTTCAGTTCTTATTACTTCTCCAGGCCTGTAGCACCGACTGCTAACTTGAGCCATTGTTTCCTGTAGAAATTAAATTCAATCTGCTTCTTGTTATAGTCATTTTTATTGGTTTGCTAAACGTTCTGCCCTTGCCCAGGTGGAAACCTGTTTGTTACACAAAACAGCTGAGCTGAGTTGTGGTGACTCATGGTTCAGTGGTTACTAAGAAACAGAAATAAGATCCAGTAAAGAACTAGCTCTGGGATCACCATCCTGGTGCCTTCATAGTTTTAAGAATGCAACTATAGTTGATCTGAAGGAGGTTCCCTTTCTTTTGGATTTCTTGGTTTGAGTTGATTCTGAATGGACATTTTTACAGATATTAAAGCAGAGGAGAAAGGGGAGAATGGAAGGGAAAGGAGTAGCCAATAAGCAAGCCCTCCCAGGAAAGCTTTAAAACTGCCAAACCTATTATGTAAAGAAATAAAATCAGTCCTTGTCAGCTTGCAGCAATCCTTTTGCTCATTGGTAATGAATGGCAATACTACTCAGACTGAGAAAATATTTTAGAGATGAAATTATTTGTGACTCCTCATCCTGAATTCCTGGGAGGGGTGTTATAGGTGTGTGTTTGTATGTGCTAAGGAATCTTAACAATGAATGTTTAACATGGACCCTGGGAGATGATAAAATGCAGAAGTAAACTTTTGAGACTGTTTCAAGAAATCTCATTGCAGCCCATGGATCTTTTGGGAGCTCATATAGTTGTCCTGAACTTAGAGCATCCTTCCCATGGATTTTGTCCAGTTACCCAGGGAGGTTGCAAAGGGTAAGATGTGTGTTCAGGGCAAGGGGGAAAGATGGGGTTAATCCTGAAGAGAGTATATGGGATGCAAAGTATCCTGACCACAAAGATGGAGAAGTGAATTATGAGGAGAAGTTGTTTTAACTACAACAGAATTATAGTTTGTAAAGGTTCTGATTTGGTTTCATGATGTGTAAACTGACATGGCCGGTGTTGTCTCTAATACTATGACTATAAATAGGATCTTGGCAATATTATTAATAACTAAAGAGCTCTTCTTAATTTTGTTTGGGATTCCCTACCCCACCTCCGGGATTGATATTGTGATTTCCTCTCCCTCCTTCCTTCCCCCCTGCCTCACTGCCCCCTTTCTTTTTCCAGAATCCAGAGCAGCTGTTGGAAGATTGTGCTCCTAGGGAGATGATTCCTCATGAAGTCTCTGGATCCCCTTCAGAAATCAAATGCGACTTTCCATTTACCAGACTGAAACCAGAATTAGCCAGACAGTGAAGCAGTCACAGTGGAGGGGGGACGGCGAAAAATGAAATCCAACCAAGAACGGAGCAACGAATGCTTGCCTCCCAAAAAACGTGAGATTCCTGCCACTAGCCGGCCATCGGAGGAGAAGCCAGTGGTCGTGCCAAATGACAACCACAGGGCCGAGAGCTTAACATGGCTACCCAGCACTCAGAGTGGACAAGGCAACATGGGGGGGAGGCCTGGGCCTGGGGGGACCTCGACAGCAGAGCTTGGTTTACAGCAGGGAATAGGTTTACACAAATCACTGTCCACAGGGATGGATTACTCTCCACCCAGTGCCCCCAGGTCTGTTCCAGCCACTACCACGCTCCCTGCGGTTTATCCTCCCCCGCAGTCAGGGACCCCCGTGTCCCCTGTGCAGTACACACACTTGCCGCACACTTTCCAGTTCATTGGGTCCTCCCAGTATAGCGGGCCCTATGCTGGCTTCATCCCCTCCCAGCTGATCTCCCCTCCAGCCAACCCTGCCACCAGTGGCGTGGCCTCCGCCGCCGTGGCCACCACGCCATCGCAGCGCTCCCACCTGGAGGCCTATTCCACTCTGCTAGCCAACGTGGGCAGCTTGAGCCAGCAGCCAGGGCACAAGGTTGAGCAGCAACAGCATTTGATCAGGACTCCAGGGCTTATCACGGCAGGATCCCCACCACCTACCCAACAGAACCAATATGTCCATATTTCCAGCTCTCCCCAGAGTGCTGGGCGTACCATGTCCCCTCCAGCCATCCCAGTCCACCTGCATCCCCATCAGACGATGATCCCCCACACACTCACCCTGGGGCCTTCCTCTCAGGTGGTGGTGCAATACACAGACTCTGGTGGTCATTTTGTTCCCCGGGAATCCACTAAGAAGGCGGACAGCAGCAGGCTACAGCAGGCCATGCAGGCCAAGGAGATGCTGAATGGAGAGATGGAGAAGAGCCGGAGATACGGGGTCCCCTCCTCGGCAGACCTGGGCCTCATGAAGGCAGGTGGGAAGGCGGCCTCTCACCACTATGAAACCAGACACGTCGTGGTCCACTCAGGCCCCGCCGACTACAGCACCCGCGACGCCTCGGGCGCGCGGACCTCCGTGATGGTCCTCCCCAGCAGCAACACACCCACCACAGACATGGAAGTCCAACAGGTCACTCACCGAGAGGCCTCCCCGTCCACCCTCAACGACAAGAGCAGCCTCCACCTGGGGAAGCCCAGCCACCGGTCTTACGCTCTGTCCCCGCAGCAGGCTCTGGGCCCCGAGGGCGTGAAGGCCGCCGTGGCCACTCTGTCCCCACACACTGTCATCCAGACCACCCACAGTGCTTCAGACCCTCTCCCCGTTGGACTTCCGGCCTTCTATGCAGGGACTCAGCCACCCGTCATCGGCTACCTGAGCAGCCAACAACAAGCAATCAGTTACGCCGGCAACCTGCCACAACACCTGGTGATCCCCGGGACCCAGCCTCTGCTCATCCCCGTGGGCGGCGCTGACATGGAGCCGTCCGGGGTAGCCCCTGCGATCGTCACTTCCTCTCCACAGTTTGCAGCAGTGCCTCATACATTTGTCACTACCACCATTCCCAAGAGCGAGAATTTCAGCGCCGAGTCCCTGGCCACTCAGGCAGCCTACCCAGCCATGGTGCAGGCCCAGATCCACCTCCCTGTGGTCCAGTCCATTGCATCTTCCACAGCTGTTCCCCCAACACTGCCCCCTTATTTCATGAAAGGGTCAATCATCCAGCTGGCCAATGGAGAGCTAAAGAAGGTAGAGGACTTGAAAACAGAAGACTTCATCCAGAGTGCTGAGATTAGCAACGACCTGAAAATAGACTCCAGCACCGTGGAAAGGATTGAAGACAGTCCTACCCCAGGCATTGCAGTGATCCAGTTTGCAGTGGGAGAACATCGAGCACAGGTAATATCTACCGCAGACCTCCCTCACAGAACGGGGCAGTAATACACCCTCTTCAAAATGCTCCACTTTTTTTTTCTAACAAGATGTACAGATTTCTGGGCCAAGCTTGGGGGAGATTATCTTCTCACTTGTGCTTAGGAATAAGTCCCATGTAAGGGTCTATCTTCCCTAAGCCTAAATAACCAACCTATTTTTCCTATTTCAAGAGGAAATGAAGCAAAAGATGAGGAACGGTGGTGAATTAAACTGGTACTGTATTTAGAGTCAGGGGTTAAATCCTAGCTTTGACTCTTATACCAGTGTGACTTTGAGCAAATTTCTTTGAGGCTTAAGTTCCCTCATTTGAAAAATGATAGAATCATACTAGAAGACCCTTAAGGTCCCTTCTGCCTCTAAACCACCATGTGAAGGTCAATGAGTCCCTGTAGCACACTGCTACATCAGTGAAACCAGATCTACCATGAGTGATCTTCCTGACTGTAGGAACAATGAATTGCAAGAATAGGATGACAACTAAAACTGAGACACCATTAAGTGTTTCCTTTCCTGCTTTCCATGCACTCCTTCCCTCTTTCCTACCTCCCTAAATCCTTTGAAATCACTTATTTTGATAGCTCATTTGTAAAGAAAAGCAATGAACTTGTTCAAGTTGTTTTAAATCAGTTGTTAGGTCAAATGGCTTTGATTTGGTCAACACTTAAAATTTCCATGATTAGAAATTAAAGAATCTTCTTGAAATGTTTCTATTGAAGACTTTGAAGGAACAAAAATAGTACAGAATCCCCTTCAGATTTTAAGTGGTTTAAAAGGAATAGAGTTGATATGTTGAAAACTTAAGGCTCATGTATTGTGCTGCATTTGAATTGGTGTGTTTGTGTATGTGTGTGTTTGTGTGTCTTAAAGAGAAAAATTAAGAAGATTGGGATGGGAGGAATGATCACTTTACAATATATTTTCAGAAGTTTAACTTGAATGATCCAAAGTAATGGTCTTACTAGTTTTAGGTGCTTACTAAGTATTTCAGGATCCAAATTTAGCCATCCCAAATTTCCTGACTGTTACAAATATTTTTCTGCATGATACTTACAGTGATACTATTGTTGTTGTTGAGTTGTGCCGGATTCTTTGTGATCCCACTTGGGATTTTTTTTTTTTTTTTTTGGTAAGGATGGTAGATTAGTTTGCTATTTCCTTCTCAAACTCATTTTACATATGAGGCAAATAGAGTTAAGTGACTTGTCCAGTGTCATACAACTAGTAAATCTCTGAGGCCAGATTTGAATTCATGAAGATTAAATCTTCCTGATTCCATGCTCTTGTCTATAATGACATCCAGGAAGATTTTGAAAAGTTCAGATCTTCAAAAAAAAAAAAAAAAAAAGACCACATTTTAATTACATTTATTAAAAAAAAAAAAAAAAAAACAGTGAATATGAATTTCTCAAAGTTTAACATCCTTCTCCATTTTAATACTTGCCTCCTCTTGAGGGTTAAAAAAAAAAGTTTTAAAAAGATAACAGTGTTACACATAGCACAAACAACCCTTAATAAGTAGGCACCTCTTGGTTCATTGTCTGAACTAAGCCTGTAGAGTAAACACATATCTCCCTTTTAAGTGGGAATTGAACTGGGTTTTTCCTGGCATTTTAAAGTTTTTTTTTTTTTAATTTTTGAGTTTCAAGAATTATGAACCCCTCTCCACAGAACTCCTAGGATAGAAACTCTCTGCCCTATTCATATTAACAACTTATTTGTGACTTAGGATCTTAGAGAGTTGCCCGGGTAACTTTTTCAAGGATCATTCATCTAAGCCAAGTCTTCTTGCCCCCATGAACAACTCTCTTATTACTATAGTTTTAGCAAGTCCATCATAAAAAATATTCCTTGATAGGTTTTTTTTGAGAGACAGAAGAAAGGGAAGTAATATGTTACTTAGTATACACATGATAAATCCCCAATGGCATCAGTAGCATATGATTATGTAACCTTCACATTCCTTTTCAGGCTTCATGATCCGCTAGGCAGCTCTTAGTAAGGAAATATCTATTTGTATTTTTCCCTCTTCAATACTCTTCAAAATGAGAATGTAAGAGAGAGAGAAATCAGCTTCCACGTGGAGTCATCTCTTTGCTCTCATTTCTCTCCTTGCAGCCAGACCACTAGTCACACTGCAGAGGTGCAAATTAGAAGGTAGACTTTGTGTGGAATCTTGTTCACAGATCTGTCAGCACAGCCCCCTGTGTTGTCACAGTGCATGCTGGGAAAATCTTCTATATAGAAGGGAAGAACATGATGTGCACTGCTAAAAGGGGTGTCGTGGATTTCTTGCAGTAAGAACAGAATTGCAAGACACCAACTCCACAAACGATTTGTCACCTTCCTGAGAGCCATATCAGAATCAGGCTTACATCATCACAGCTAAAATACTTCACCAGCTGTGTTTCTCACAAGGGATGGCTCCAGAGTCCGCAGAAAAAGTCACACAGAAGTATGACTAATCTATGGGCTTAATTTAGCTTTTATACTGTGGGAGTCCCTGTCCAGCTCTGTGGTGTCTCTCAGTGTGGAATTTCTTCTCAATGCCTGAGGAATCCATTTCATCTCAGTGGGTAAAAAATTGACAATGCTTCCAACCATGGGACATTATTTAGGTTAATTATCAGAATTACAATATTTTGTGATGTTTTGCTTTTTATGGAGAAGAGAGGTAAGAGTGGTCAAAGATGAATATAATTAGCATCTTATGCCTAAATTCTCAGATAAAAAAAGAAAAATTTCCAAAATATTTATTTTCACAACCTTTATTATTCTATGTATTTTTCTGTTTTCATTCTTAGGTGCAGAATAATTTTGGAGTGGCCATCCAATACATCTTTCCCATGTTCTTTAGGTCATTGATTACAAAAGTAGAGTTTGGCACTGATTTATAAGTTGACAAGTATGAGCACTAGTCTCAGCTCTGCAACTTATTAGTATTGTGACATTGGACAAGTCAGTACATTTCTCTGAGCCTTATCTTTCCTTATTTTATATTTTCATTTCCATCCAACAGATGGATTGATCTGTTGCATTCCCTCCACTGGGAGATAAACAAATTGAAGAAGAGCTTTTATCCTCATAGGACTTAAAGTTTCTTAGGGAGATTTGGCACATGCACAAATAATTTTAACATAAAATGACATCTTATAAGTGCATAAATAAAAGAAGTGTACAAGCAATCTAGAGCACAAGGAGAAGAGGTTATTACCAACATTACTGGCATTACAGTAGGTTTGAAACATTGCTTAGATGGTTAATCAAGCACCCCAGGATCAAATCTTTAGCAGTTTCTTCAAGCTCCAGGTTTCTCTGCTTCTCTTCCTGTCTTAAAAAACCCTTTGTAGTTTTATCAACACTGACCATCACCACAGATAACCTTCAGAGGGTGGGGGAAATATGGGGAGATATGCTATTGTCCTACCTCCATTTTAGATTACAGTAATAAGGTGGTACAGTGGACAAAGCATCAGATCTGGAATCAGGAATACTCATCTTCCTGAGTTCAAATGTGACCTCAGATACTTATTGGCCATGTGATCCTGTTCAAGTCATTTAAACCACCTTGCCTTAGTTTCCTCATTTATAAAATGAGTTAAAGAGGGAAACTGCAAACCATGCCATTATCTTTGTGAAGAAAACTCCAAATGAGGTCATGAAGAGTCAGACGACTGAAATAACTAAACAATGACATGTTAGATTGCCTATGCAGGAGAAATCAAACCCACACAGTATAAAATGTGGGCTTATTTTATTTTTAAGGAGTCAAGTTTTTAATTATTGCTATGGAAAGATGCTGTAAAATGTTGTCCAGTTGAAGTTCCAGACACTGAAGTATGACAAAAACAAAAGAAAACAAAACAAAAAATCCTTTGCACATTCACCACAGTCTCTGAAGTTTCACCATTCCCAACACAGTATTACTTCATGGACACAATTCCTTCTCCTTTGAAAATATTGTTGTTTCTCACTGTTCATTAATCTACAGAACAAAAGGAGAAACAAAAGAAAGTTTTAGTCATTGCCCACTACTAGCCACTGCAGGCATTCACTTGGCCTTTTTACAATCACTGTGCATTCACTAATCATTCTAGTCAAAGGGTCAGCATACACTCTTTTTAGAAAGACGGGTAATCAGTGGCATGAGCCTTCCACCACTCAGAGCCAGCAGGTCTGTGGCCATAAGGTCTTTTGTTGGTGGGTGAGCAATCCAGTGTGCTGGCAGACAGAACTTGCTTTCTTGTGAGTCACTGCCTACTGTGATGCCCCTAATGCACAGATCTCTGTTGTACAGAAGCCTCCTTCCCTTGAGCTAGAGCATCATCAGTTGAAACAGCTGCAACCTAGAAAAGAGGAGTGACTTCTTCCACATTGGGTAATAAGCGTAGGGAAAAGTGGTGGGGAAAATCAGGTTCAAAAGAATCATTATGTTGTCTGTGTCCTCCAATCTAAGTCTCTCGAAGAAAAGTAGTTTTATACCAAAATGCTGATAGAGAAGACTTAATTTAACTAAAAACACAGTAGATTTTTTAACCCTGTTATACTCAAGTAGTTTATAATAAGAAATGACCAAATAATTTTAGGCTATACATGTTTACATCTTAAAGGAAGGGAAACTGAAAAGCTCATTTTCATGAAAACCTATGTCTAACTTAACAATAAATGGTAAATCATAAACAGAGAAAATACTAGTAGATTAGGGATTTTAGAACTAGATATCATTTTTTTTCTCTACCACCCTACCCATTTTGTCTATTCCATCATATCAACCCCATAGAAAAATAAGCAAAATAAATACCAAATGTACTATTTTTCCTGTCCCTACACATATACCTTTTGGGACAGCATGCTATAGGATCATAGAGGTAGAGGTGAAAAGAACCATTGGAAACATTAAGTCCAACCATTTCCTTTTTCAAAAGAGAGGTTAAAGGATTGCTCAAGTATCTCAGGCAAGATTTAAATCAGGCCTTTGTGACTTGAGGTCCAGTGCTCCATCCAATGCAGTATATTGCCTCTCTGTTTTTGTTTTGCTTTGTTTTTTTAATTGTATAAAAAGAGAATATGGAACTTAAACTTGTAAAGCACATCAGCAGCTATTCTAATATATATGTCTATGTATGCCCCATCAAGATCCCCACTGTAATAGACTAAAACAGTCTAATTACTAATTACAGACTAATAACAGTCTATTACAGTGAACAGTGAAACACCCAACTAGAGCTGACCTTTAGGCCAGGAATATAGATGTCTCATCCTAAACAAATGAAAAGACCCAAACAGAAACTGTCCAAGTGGATTCCTGCTTCCAGGAAGACTTGGTCACCCACAGAAGGACCTGTAGCTGGCTACTTCTCCCTTGCTTCCATACAAAGACCAGGGGATTCTTTGTCTTGATCACTAATCAGTCTCCTTTCACTAACATTCACACAAACACACACACACACAGAGTACAGGATTTCTGAAGAATATAAAAATTATATTATTTATATTATAATAAATATCATTTACAAAATGTTTCAAGATTGTTGATTCTTCTCAATGATTATTTCTTAAATATTATACTTTATGTATCATAAAAACCTGTCTGTAACTTCCTAGATCCTTAGTGACTGTTTCCTTTACTTGACTAGGCAACTGCTTAATATGTCCCAGGCTCTTGTTCTCTGTCTCCTTTGTGTGTGTGTGTGTGTGTGTGTGTGTGTGTGAATGCTAGTGAAAGGAGACTGATTAGTGTGTATAGGGGGTGGGGGCTCTGCTTTTGGTGTCCTAAAGCACCATGCCTACCAATGGCTTTTATTCTACTCCACTATTTTTTAATTTGACTGCTGTGGACTATGAGTCATCAATGGCAGCTTTATGCATTTCATGGATTAGTTAGCACCTAAAAATAACTGGAGACTTAATGCAAACAGCATATAAGCCCACACAGTCTTTTAGCCGCCAGTATGCATCTGTTTGCCAACCTTGCAATACACTAACTAGACTTCAAATCAAGGAATATGGAGTGGGCACCTACTGTGAGTGGCAGTAATGTGCTGAGTGCTGGGGAAGGGTCCTGCTTGACCTTAGCAATGCCTTCCTGGTGACAGTCGTATCTGTCCTTGTCAGCATTCTCATATGGACAGTAAGTAGAAGAATGACAATCACAAGTGTTTTTGTGACCATGGGATCAAGAGATGAAAGGGACCTCAGAGACCATCTAGTCTAAACTCATCATTTTATGGATGAAAAAACTGAGACCCAGAGTTTAAGTAATTTATCTAAGGTCTGCGATAGGGTCAGAAAGAGGATTTGAATCAAAGTCCTCAGACTCAAGGGCCAGTGTTTTTAATATTGTTTTGCTCTTCTACTAAAGTAGTCTTCATGTTAAACATCTATGCCAATTTAGTGGAGTAGAGAAGTGAGCATGATTTTTTTTTCAATGTGCATGTTTCTTGACTTCTTCTTAAGGTATCAGGTCTCTGTGGAAACTCTATAGATCCCCAGGAAAAAGAGAGCGGGTCCATTTGAATGCGTGTTTTAGTCCAGTGAAAAACTGTCATGTCAGAATCCCTTTTCATCTACACCTCCTGATTTGTCAAATGAAGCATGGCAGGGAGCCAGCACTTAAGGTCCTAATGTGCCTGTCATAGCACAATCAAAGCTTTGTGTGGCCGTAGTTTATGTTCCATGTCCTGACGGAATTTTCATTTAAAGTTTGTGTTTACAGCACGGTTTGTCAGCATCATTTGGGTGCCCACCAGGACATGGGTTTACCGAACAACCTGAAAGGCTTCCAGCAAACACTGAGTCACACTTGGAATTAGCATGATTAAGTGACTTAAATAGAAACACTCACAGATATTCTCATCTTCCACAGAAAAGTTTTGACTGTTTTTATTAATGATTTTTAAACACTGAAATAAATAGATCTCTCTTTCTCTCATCCCCTTCACCACTGACACAGGATTCTCTGGTTTTAATAGGTTCAAAAGGATGCTTAAGAAAAGGGGACTTAAAAAAGAAGTGGGCTCTTCTCTACAGGTATAAACAAGATGAAATCATACCAATGGAACCCAAATGAGTAGGTTTCAATTTCACAGACTCTCTAAGGCAAAATCAAAACCTGAAAGGAGGATGCCTGCCCTCTGGCCCAGCCTGAAAGTGACTTCTTCACTCCCCAGCTCTAGGCAGGATATTCCTATTTTGGAGAGCACCAGGCATAAAACAGATGCCCTTCCCATTTGTGAAAACATGGCCTTCTTGGTAGGGAAAAGGGAGACATATTTTAACAACAGACGTTTTGTTTTCTCTGCATCTTGTTTCTGGTGATGTGTACATATGTGTGTATATACACATAGATTAATCTAAGGCTGAAATATACAATCAAACAAAATATAAATATATGTGTGTATATGTAGAGCTGCTTGGATGAAGAAGATGTTTACTATTGGTTTTTTTCCATGCAATTTTATACTCCCCAGGACCTGGCCCTTTTTCTCTCCCTCCCTCCCCTAATACACACACACACACACACACACACACACACACACACACACACACACAGTATGTGTTTAATACCTCCAAGTTAATTCCTTGATTGATTATACACACACTGGATTTGGAAAATTGCATAGAAGATGAGTTACCAGCCAGTCAGGTAGATGATATATAATTAGGTCTTCTTTAGATAACATCAGGTAAGGATTTCCTTCCCATCCTGGTGTTTCTCTTATGAATGAGCACATGAACTGGTGATGCAGCTAGATGTTATGGTAGGTTGGGGAAGGAAGGGTGCTTTATTATAAAAAGCAGCAGCAGCAGCAGGGAGAGGAAGTTTGGCAGAGTGAAAATCACATGGGATTATACAATTAGAACACAAAGAGATCTGAGATATAATCTAGTCCAACTCCATTTGTTTTACAGATGAGAGAACAACCCATCTAAGTTAAGCGACTTACTTAAGGTTACCTAGGCAGTAAATGATAGAGCTATTATTTGAATTTAAGTCTTCTAACTCCCATTCTAGAGAATCAGTTCAAATCACAGCTCTGCTATTTAACACTTATATAACCTCAAAAAAGTCACCTAATCTACCTGGACTTCAGTCTCCTCATTTGTAAAATAAAGAGATAGGATGAGATGATCTTTAAGGTCATTTTCAGCCATAAATCCTATGATATTCAGTTTCTGGTTTCAGGTTTCATTAGACTAAAAAATATTAGGCTTAGAAGAAAAAATAAGTAGTGATGAGGCCAGAATAATACATATTAGATTAATAGGGTGTTTTGGAAAATATGAATTTAGATGCTGATGTAAATACCAAAAAATGATTTTTCCATTTGCCTTTGCTGTTGCAAGTCCTAAATGTATGTGCATGCCATATATGGTGTGTGTGTGTGTGTGTGTGTGTGTGTGTTAGAGGTGGGAGAGGGATGAGTAGGAAATTAAACCAAAAGTTGAAAAATGAAGCCAACTTGATCTTTGTGTTATCTTGCTTTTCTTTAGTTCATCAGAAGATGAACTAAATCAGATGAAAGGTTAAGATGCTTAAAATGTACAGTATCGTAAATAAAAGGAAGAAACATAGAAGTCACTGATATAAATAGGAAATAACTAAAATTTCATCAATAAAATCATAACTCAGCATCTGACAAATGTTACTAAGGGGAAGAGAGAAATAGAGCCACAAACTTATGACCAAGAAATATGGTTTGGCCATAAGGGAGTTTAGCGTCTTTTACTCTCAAAATTCATTCTTGAGAGACAGGGTCGACCTATAGATTCTATTCATTTACAATGAATCAAGGTAAACAGAGTCAGTAGTAGTTGTGCCAAGAAAGTGGATGTCCTGCACAATCAAAAATGTATCCTGTGCTATTGATCTCGAAGGAGCCAGCCTATTGTTTGAACATCGCCCTCTGGTGGCAAATAGATATTATAGTATTCCTGAATAAGTGGGAAAAAAATTTATTAAGCATTTCTATTTCTCAAACACTACTTAAGTGCTAAAGTTACAAACAAATAACGAACTAGTCTTTGCTATTAAGAAAATCTCATTTTAATTGAAGGAGATAATGCATGCAAGAAAGTTCAGGTTCAGGTTGCAAAGGAAAGCGCAGAAGTCCTTATGGTTCAGTAGTGGGGCAAATGGTAAGGTTCCAAGGTCCTAATATTATATCAGTGATTTAGATGACACCATGGATAATGGAGAGAAGGTTCATCAGGGCTGAGACAAGGAGACAGGACTTACAGGAAGGTGTGGAGACCTTAAGAGGAAATAAGAGGATAGAAACTAAGTTCTTCTGGTTCCCATCTCTCCAAAAAATAGTATCAGAGATTTTAGAGCTAGAAGGATCCTTAGAGGTCAGCTGGTCCAAATCATTCATTTTATACAGATGAGGAAACAAAGATCCAGAGAGGTAAAAGTGTCTTATTCAGCATCACATAAATAAGCAGACCCAGTATTCAAACCCAGGTTTTATGATTGACTCCATATCCAACTCATTTTCCATTATCATGAGTTGTTTTGACTTGATAGACAAATGAGAACATTTGGTAACCAGGCAAATTGGGCTTTAACTTGTATAAAGATTTTTTATAATTCTACATATTTATATCATCATTTTCTTAACATTACCCAAAACACATACTATTCTTATGTCTACATTTCCTATTTTTTATTCCCTCTCCATTCTTAGTATCCTTTCCTCTCTTACAATTGAAATCCCACTCTATCCTTTAAGATCCAGCTCAAGTCCTTGTTCCATTAAGTTTCTAGTACTCATTGACCTGTTACTTTTCTGAACTTCTGTAGCATTTTTGTTGATATTCATATAATTCTGCACTACATTTTATATGTAGTAATGCCTGTTATTTGTAGTAAATATTTGTTAGTGTATACGTATTGTACCATGTACATATGATTGTCCTCTTATCCAAATTGTAAGGTCCCCCAGAGCAAGAACTGTGTTTTCTACTCTCTTCTATTTTCCCACAATGACTTACATATAGTAAGTGCTAAGTATTTGTTGAATTGGTTTGAAAATGCAAAACCTAAAATAATTTAATAGTCAATAATTGGTCATTAGATAGTTATTGAACTATCAGTGGAGGGGGAAGTGCTGTGGTAAAGACTTCAGTGGCTTAAAATAATATTAGACATACTTCTTATCTTCAAAAGTAATATTATTATATAATCTCCATTCAATAGAAAATGGCTAGTTTAGCTAGCAGTAGTTTTTTAGGTTTAGAATTCTAAGAGAACAGAACATAGCATTCATGTTCTTTTGGAAATTACTTTTGGTGAGTAATATTATCTTATTGTTAAATTCACATTTGGGCTGTTTACAAATTTTGATTGTGAGCGCAATTCTGAAATACAAATTTATTCACTTTAAAGGTTTTGATATGTTTTTTCAATACATAAAAGAAGATTTTAAATGACAATGAGGGAGAAAACATATTTTAGCTAAATTCACATGGGAAATAGTTAGCCAGATAATTCAGGTCCTCAAAAAACTGCTAGAGGGTTGGGGAGGATAAAGGAGATAACATTCAGAATGAGTAATCCTTTTCAATTTGCTGTACTAATCAAACTGTCTTCCTAAAAAGGAAGTTGGTATAAATTGCAGAATAAAAGATTTATACTTGATATTAGGAAAAGCAGTCAGATTTGTTCAAAACTAGAATGGATATAACATGAGATAATGAGTTCCCTGACTAGAAGCAAAACCTAAATGACCACTTGTCTAAATTCATAGGGTCACAAATAGAGGACTGGAAGGGATCTCAGAACTTTGCCCATTCCTAGTTTTTTCTGTTTTCTTATACTTTATTCCTTCCATTTAGTTAATAATCCAGGAATACCTGTCTACCATCTTGCTGTTCCTTGGACATAATACACTTATCTCTCGACTCCAGATCTTTGTACTATCCACATGTGTGGATAACTGTTTTCCCTGCTTCCTTCTTTCCTTGGTGAGCTAAGTAGTTCATGGGATAAAGTCTTGAGCAAAATAAGGAACACCTAAGTTCAAATCCAGCCTCCAACATTTACTAGCCCTGTGATTTTGGGCAAGTCATTTAACCTCAATTTTCTCAGCTGTAAAATGGATATAAGAATAGTCCCTACCTCCCAGGATTGTCATGAGGGTCAAATGAGATATTTGTAAAGTGTTTAGTATAGTGCTTAACACATAGTAGCTATTTAATAAGTGCTTGTGTCATACATTCTCACTTTCTGCTGGTTATCTTTCCTGACCTCTCCTACTTCCTCTATTCACCCACTAATGTCTTCCTTCTGTGATTGCCTTCCACCAATCCTGTATATATCTCATATGTATGTAAATAGTTTGCATGTTTTGTCCTCCATTAAAACAGGAGTTCCCTGAGGGCAAGAGCCACATTTTCACTTTAGTCATATCACTGGCATTTACCCCAGTACCTGGCTGTAGTAAGTGCTTAATAAATGCTTGTTGACTAAGTGCATATATGATCTTATTAAATTTAACCTGAAGCTTTTATAAGAGTAGAGTCAGAGTCCCTACTTTTCTAGGACCATGAGGAATACCTTTGGAATGAGATATCCAGAATTTAAAAGGAAAGATAAAAGACCTTTGACATGGAAACAAAGATTTTTCTCTCATCCATTCTCTAAATGTAAGATATTGATATCAACATATTTAGTAGATTTAAAGCATGGCCTTTATTGTCCTTCTTCCCCTTTCCTCTCTTTTCCACAGTTCCTATAAGTATATTTTTAAGCTCTGAAATCACAGCAAAACTTTTCTCCCTACCACCCACTATTTGAGTTTTGTAATGGAAAGGAACAAAAAGCTACAAGTTTTCTAACTTGTAAGATGTCAGGAATAATTTAGGAAGTAATTGATCAAAGTGGTTCATCTATATTCTACCTCTTAGAGTGACAGATAACATATTCAGATATGAAAGCTTCTGAAAAACTCCATTCTAATGAGACTATAGAAACCTGATGAGAAAAATAATTTCTATACCAGAATTGCCATACAGATTTATTTGTGAGTATCAAATCAGTATTTCCTTCTTTATTCAGACCAAAAATGCAAATTACTACAAAGTGCATGTGTTTTTGTTAGTGTCTTTAGATGGTTATATTGGTCTTTTTTTTCATATGTAACATTACTTTGAAGAGATAACATATTTTAGAGAAATCATCTGTCTCAAGTCCACTTAAGCACACAACCACTTGTCTTCCTATGGATGTTTTAGTCTGATCACTTATTGTTCAGATACCTCTTAGTTCAAAGCAGAAAGAGAACATGATCTCAGTCCATCAGCCTAATAAGCTAAAAACAACAAATAAAGATAAACTTCTCATCCTCATCCCTATCAAAAATGGTTGAATTAAGAGAAAATTTACTTAGGAAATGGAGACATTCAATCCATTATCTTTTTTCATCTCCTCCAGGCACATCACTGCACTGTTCTTCTTTGCAATGGGAAAAATTTCTTTCCTTCCCCTAAATGGAAAGATAGACATTAGGGGCAAAGAAAATATGTGAGAGGATATACTTTCTCCCAATGGTACATTCAACCAGCAGAGGATTTTTCTTTGTGAAATTATGACAGTCTGATCTTCAATCTTGAAATCTTCCAGAAAGGGTATCTTTTGAAAGAACAGCTAGAAATAAGTAAGGATACAAAGGAATAAAAGGCAGGTGCTAAAATAGATGACTAAGAAAAAATGATGCTGCCTAAAACATGAAAAAATACCTGAATAAAAAAATATAGTTGTGGGAAAGGGATTAGTGGGACTATCCCACAAGCCATGGCTAGAAAGTGGGTCAAAATTAATGTGAAAAATTTTATTACAGTATCCTCATTTCACCTCTTTAAGATATCAGTACACTGAGACCGTAACTTCTTCATGGCTCCATACCTTTAACTAGATCCAAATTAATTTGCATGGCAAAGAGAATATTGGCAGGAAATCAGACTTAACTGTCCCAGTCTTCATTTATTATAAAAAAAAAAAAAAATAGGTGGCCAAGGTATAGTATATGTAGCAGAGACAGGTTATGCCCTAATACTGTAGAATTGCTCATGTTGTCTGATGATGTTCTGGTGGTATTTTCGAATATTTATCATATTATCTCTGCTTTTTTCTTAGATGCTCTAAACTTTGAGCTGTTCTCTGCATCCCTCTACCAAGGTGTGGTGACTAGAAAGTCCTTCTCTGACATAGCGGTTCAACCATTCTCTTCCTACATAGTTGAGGCTGTGGTTCACAATACCTAGTCAAAGAAAGCTAACAAAAGGTGGGGAGGGGGGAACCTCTCAGACTAAGATTATTCTTTAAACATTCTCTGTCTAATATTGTTACAAGTGTCTAGTTTCAGACAACTTATGTGACTTCTTAATTTTCTTAAAATTAGGAAATGTCTTAAAACTTTATCATGACCCTTGTTACTCCCATTATACTGAGTCTCAAAAAAATCTTTCCCGGGAACTCCACTTCAAACAAAACCAAAAAGCAAAGAGTTCAGTGTAAGCTGGGGTGCCTATGTAAACCCCAATGACAAAGGTCTCTTTGATTGGATTGGGCCAGGGGAAGAAGCCACAGATAGCAACCTCCATCCCCTTTAGTCCACGTTTCTGCCTTTATTAAGCATTGCTATCGAAGGTGATGCTTTGTCTATTCCCAGCACCTAAAGTTCTGTTTCTCTACAATCAAATGAAGAGAAATGTTGTGGCTCTAGTATAGATGAATTGATTTGACAGAGTAAATTAATGTTGCATTTGCCTAGACACCACCATATTCTATTTAGAATGGTGTCTTTTTTCTCTTTGACTATTCCAAATTTTACACATTCTTCAAGGTAAACCCTTTTCAGGAAGCCTTTCTTGATAATACATTACTTAAACTGTACCATGGAGGCCCTAAATATAATCTGCCTTCTAGAAGCAGGGGGTTTCTACAATGTTAGAGGTTAGAAGTTATGACTTGTCTAATCTACAGACATACTATACCTTGGCCACCTATTTTTTATATGTATGGATACTGAGACAGTTAAATCCAATTCCTCTCAACATTCTCTTTGCCATGCAAATTAATTTGGACCCGGTTAAAAATAGGTTAAAGATTAAGAGAATACGGTCTCTCTGCGTTGATATCTTAAAGAGGTGAAACGAGGATACTATAATAAAATCTTTCACTTTAATTCTGATCCACTTTCTAGAAGCACTCTACAATGGAATTAGGAAGCTGAGTTCATCTTCATCTCCTATTTCTGACCCTCCTTAGCTTTGTTGACCCTGGGCAAGTCATTTTTAATCTTTATGTGCCTCAAGCAATTCCCTAGGACTTAACTAAATCAAGGATGATGTATGATCTGCATTGGTTAGGGAAGCTGCCATACTCACAGCTCTTTATCTTGAAGAAATAATAGCTTATCCATATTCTCTTGAGTTATTTTCCAATTGTTTCATGTTATTAGTCATGTTTCTTCAACTAATACATGCTTTCCTTGACAACCAAAACCATATCTTACATTACTTTATAAATCCCCATAGTGCCTAGCACAGGGCTAAGACCATAGCATGAACTCATTAAATAATTGCTAATGGATTCATTTCAACAAGTAATAATACTAGCAGTCATGTCAATGTGTTATCATTAAAGGTGCTGAGTAGCTTTTTAGAATTTGCAACTTTGCCATTTATTTCTGCTATGACTATATCTGGTAAGTATATCATTATAAAGTAGTCATTTCTTATTTGTTTGGGTGGCTAGTTATACCTCAGGTCCATGACTAAAAAACAAACATTTTCATAGTTGTTTTCCCTCTTTTTTCTCCTCTTCCTTCTTTTTCTTCTTCTTTCTACTCCTTCTCTCTGTCTTCTCTCTCTCTCTCTCTCTCTTTTCTCTTTTCTTTCCACAGGTCAGTGTTGAAGTCTTGGTAGAATATCCTTTTTTTGTATTTGGACAAGGCTGGTCATCATGCTGCCCCGAGAGAACCAGCCAGCTCTTTGATTTGCCATGTTCCAAACTCTCAGTCGGGGATGTCTGCATCTCGCTCACCCTCAAAAACCTGAAGAATGGCTCTGTTAAAAAGGGCCAGCCCATGGATTCAGCCAGCATCTTGCTGAAGCATTCAAAGAATGACAGTCTAGGAGGAAGTAGACACAGGTATGCTGAGCAGGAAAATGGGATTAATCAGGGAAGTTCACAGATGCTAGCTGAGAACGGGGAACTAAAGTTTCCAGACAAAATAGGATTGCCTGCAGCACCCTTGCTCACCAAAACAGAACCCAGCAAGCCCGTGGCAACGAGGAAGAGGAGGTGGTCTGCACCTGAAACACGGAAACTTGAGAAATCAGATGAGGAGCCGCCTTTGACTCTTCCCAAGCCTTCTTTTATTCCTCAGGAGGTTAAGATTTGCATTGAAGGTCGATCTAATGTAGGCAAGTAAAGGCGCTTTGGGGGAAAGGAAATTAGGCTCTCCCTTGTCATTTTTATCCAGATTACTGTACTGTAGGCTAAATAACCCAGTATTTACATGTTATCATCTTATTTTAGGTTTATGTTATAACCTTGTTGTTATAGTTGCATCTGGTTTTATGCAGGAGACTGGTGCATTTTTTTTTTTCCACAAACGTTTGTTGGTGATTAGGTTGGTTGGGAGCTAAGGCAGGGGCTGTCTAGGCTCCCCATATCTATTTAATGGAAACAAACATGGCATCCGTCCTGGCTCCTGCCTTTTTTCTGACAGTGCAGAAACACCTGGTGTCCAGCTGACTTCTGCTGATTCTTTCTCATGAGGCCACGGAAAGGGAATTAGAATGGAAGAATCAGAGTGAGTGTGTGAGAATGTGTGCTTCTGCTTGTATGTATCTGTGTGTGTGTGTGTGTCTGTGTGTGTGTGCATGTGTATGGATGCAGATGTAAGCAGTTATCTCTTTCTCTCTGCCTCTCTCTGTCTCTCTCACTCACAGCATGAAATTAAAGCTCCATCGCAATTGTCATTATGAGATCCTCACACACAAAATCAACATTAGGAACCCAGCTTTAAGGCATCTTCAAGAAGCATCAGGCAGGAAGCAAATAGTTTAAAATCACATTTCTCTTCAACTTATTTTACAATGAAAATGACTTTTAATCCAATAAATATATATCTATATATAAACAAATATTTTCCCCCATGGGGCCTGACTGCACTGATATTTTTCATAGAGCAACTGCCACATGTGGATTCCATTTCTGCTTTGCTAATGACATTGCAAGGGTGTACCTTCACGAAAAAAAAATCTGGTCCTCCTCTTACATTGTTGAGGTTGGGTTGGGTTGGGTTTTCTCCTAAGGAAAATGGAGAAAGAGGTAGTGGTACACTCTATCGAGCTGCCAGCACAGGCTTACTCTCAGTTTCCATGTAGTGTTAGAAAAGCAGATCGGGTTTTCCATGGACATTTGCTTCTAAGAGGTAGATAATGTCTTGCCCCTTCAACAGAATGCAAACCGAATCTGTTTGCACTTCAGTTGGCAAATCTTTTGTCTTTCTTGACTCTAGTACTGTTTATAGTTCATGATTATGGACGACCCGGTGCCACTCTTTCAGATTTCAGTGTGACACATAAAATGGTATGTGGAAAATGAACAGAATGTCTTTAAGAACCTAAAATGCTATTCACACTTTATTCCCGAGCATCTTGGTCTATCACTCAACTAGTACTGTATCTCACTTTTCATCTGTTTGGGAAGAAAAACAAATACACGGAGAAGTTATTTTCCCATCCCTCTCTGCCCCCAACACTGTCAACTCTAGTACAGTTAGGGAGAGTTTCTCATAAGCAAGATGTTGAAAGTTTTTATGTGATTTAAAGGGATGAATGTGAATTATGAACCAGCATGTGACAGTAAATGTCCACCATGGGCAACTTGAAAGGAGTGCTTTTAAGCTCTGATGCTTGAGAAAGAATAAAATGCAGAGCTGACAGAAAATCAGAGAAAATGAGAGAAAAGGGATAGAGGAAAAATACTCATTTTTGTCCAGTGTTTTTTTTTTTTTTTTAAAGAATTGACTTTAAAGAGTCTTGCAATTTGCACATCTTGAGTTTATCATTTATGTAGTGTTCCTTCAGTTTTTATCCAATAATATTATGGGAAAGGGAGGGGGCTGAAAGAGCATAAATAAATGTAGCAATTTCTTTCTAACCTGCCTAAGCTTTAGGCTGTTTTATAAGGTTATGTTCCTTTCAGAGTTCATTTTGATCTTTATATCACATCTATCACAAAGAACCAGGACTTAGCAGGACAACTCTGAAAATCTTCAGATTCATTGAAAGTTTTCCGTAATAGACATTTCTATATGTGATCAAGTTTTTTTTTGTTAAAGAAAACTTATTTTATTATTATTATTGTTATTGTTATTATTATTATTATTATTTTAATAATGACTTCTTTTCCATTTGAAATCAAATCTAGATTTCAGAGTTTGGTACAAAACAGGAAAAGGTATCAGAGTTTTCAGTCTTTCATTCCCAGAAATCTGAAATATTTGGGGGTTTGAGTTTGCATTTTTATAGTGGATTTAAGAGACTGTACCAATGGGGGGGGTGGGAAATAAGGGGGAGAAAACAAACTTACTGTTTCTATATTCGACTTGTAATAACTAAATGGAACAAATTTTCATCTGATATTTCTTCTGCCATTTAACATAGTACTTCCAACTCCTTCTAGAAATTTTCAGAGAATTCAATTATCAACTTAATTTTTGACTCTCTTGTTTGTTACTTGAA
Organism: Antechinus flavipes; assembly: GCF_016432865.1. NCBI lineage: Eukaryota > Metazoa > Chordata > Mammalia > Dasyuromorphia > Dasyuridae > Antechinus > Antechinus flavipes. Next base: position 547,494,616 of record NC_067398.1, read on the forward strand.
ATTTAGCTCAAACCAGAACTAATTCTTTTTGTACCATTTTCTGAGGTGTACCAAAAACATCTGAGTAAGTTTAAAATAGCTTGAAACTCTTCTCGAATTTCCTTGAATTTTATTAACTTCTCAGCATGTTAGCAAATAGCAGTCATACTGCTTGTTTAGTGCTGTATTTTTTAAATGTTTCTGCTCGGAGAACTAGCTTAATCTTCCATACACTCTGCTCAGGGCACTTGGCATTCAATGGGTTTTATTTTTCTTTTCCTTTTTCTTTTCTTTCTTTTTAACCTTTGATAGTAAGAGAAATATAGGGCCACAGTCCAGACTTAGCTTTCATCAGCACTACTATAGATGGTGATTCACACGTACTCAGAAAGACACATACCTTTGGACAAACCAAGAATCAAGGACTTTCAAACTTACTGGACATATGGAATTATTCAACACTAAAATGGGAAAACATACACCATTTGGAGCAATAGGAACATAATCATAATTTATGTGCTTTCTATTTCAGGTATAGGAATTACAGAATAATCGATTCTTTTTCAATGTTATCCTATTTGATTCTCTTGCTTTATTTATTTTTTTTAGCATGTGCAATACTTCATGTGCCAATGTAGATTCACCAGTGTGCTGATAGCTCCCTTTCATACTCTTTTCTTTTGGTTATTCTTGCTCTCTTTCCCCAGAACCTTCTGTAGACATGGGGCAGATTTAAAAAATAATTCCTTACCACCCTTCTTCCTGCTTTTGTCACTGAGTACTGCATGCACAACTCAGGGGCAGGAGACTTTTCACCTTTTGAAGAAGTGTCCTATTTGTCTTCACATTTCAACAATAACAACCAACAAAACAGAAATGCAGACCAGACCCAGGAGTAAAGAAATTTTAAAAAAGTAAAGATTGAGCTGTAGTTTCCCCAGTGACAACAAAAGTGACGGTATAGATGTAAAGGGTAAATGGAGGGGACACAGATTCATGTGATGGATCCATCAGCAGTTTATCCAGGAATCAATGCATTTCCTAAATGGTCTTTTACATGAGTAGAAGTAAAACCAGTATCCTTGCCTGAAGTTGTATCTCTGGGTGAGTGTAGGTCCCAGTGTATCCTGGGTGCTGTCCAGACACAAGCATTGGTGCCCATTTCAGGACTGTGCTGTCAGCTACTCTCTTTGGAACCCAAGCCAAATGGTAGCGGCACCTTACTCAATAGCAGCAGCAACAACAGCATCTGTTACAGAAGATTCACTAGTATTGGGGGTGGGAGGGTTCCTTTCAACTGGCAGAAACTGGTTAGCCTTAGCTCACGGCTTCCAGAACTGTTGCTCCCAATACAATGAACTCACACTTTTGGTTGTTTTGGATTGTTTTGTTTTGTTTTGTTTTCTGTAGTGAAAATAACAATTACAGGCATAGAAATATTTAGGTATCATTGAGCTTAAGAAAATCAGTCATGTACCTCTCTGTACAATGCCCACTTTGCAATATTTACCAAGTTGGGTTTTTGTTTTGTTTCATTTTGTTTTGTTTTAACTAATAGCAGGCCTTTTCGTTTACAATGGAACACAATCACCAAGAAATTAGTCAGGGCAAACATAAATAATAATATTAATAATAATAATAATAATAAATAACAAAAACCTCTCTTTATAGGGATTTCTAAATATATAAATGACTGTTCCTTAGAGTGTTTAACTTAGGAATCGTTTCAGTTTGTCTGGGCCACATCGGGGTGGGGGGGATATAGAGTTCGATGCCACTTACCTCAAGTCCTTCTTAGTGGAAATCCAAATTTCATTTTCATTTTAATTCATATGATGACTTTCTCTTGATTTTTTTCCCCTCCCTATCCTTACCATCTTACCTCTATTCGCCTTCAAGTCATCTGAATTCAGGCTGGGACGATTTTTTTCTTCCGTTCCCAGTTATAACTCTGAATTGTGAATCTCCTCTCGTGTCAACTTTTTTGTGTATGTGTGTACCAGGAATTGGCATCACTACTCTGTCTCCCCTATCAAGGAACGTTGCGGAACCTTTCACACCTCTTAACTCAGGGATGGGGCTGGCGTGTGTGTGGTGCACTGATGTGTCCAGAAGCAGCACTTTGTCTGCTCTGGGGTAGGGTTGTTCAATTTCAAGGAGAGTTTGGATTTCCTGCATCATGTGGACTACTTCCTAGAGACTGCATAGGTTGCAATACAATGCTGCATGTTCAGAATGAACTGTAGCTTTTAGAGATCACAAAATCTACTCTGTGCACAAAGTTTTATCTTTACAGAAATCTGTTGCCAAAACTTTGGGTTTTTCTTTTGTCTATTTGTTTTTGTTTTTCAAAGGAAACAATTGACAATACCCTGTTAACACTTATGACTACTACTAAAGCAAATCAATTCCTTTTGGTGAAAAGCAAATCTGGAAAGCTTTCTAAGACACTAATGCCGTGTTATTTCAGAGATGGGCGAACCAGAGTTCTTAGGCTAGAAGGCCCCATTCACAAGATCTGGCAGTTGTCTCGGCTCCTGTGGAGGGAATGGCAACAGGACAAACAGTGACCTAGGCTGTGCTAAAACCCTTCACGATTCCTTTCTCGTGTCACCTACAATGGTACTCGAGAAGAATAGGGCCTGCATAATCTGCAGTCCTGCCCAATGCTGTGGTGGTGATGTGAAAAGCAAAGGAAATGAATTATACTTTTGTAAGTGGAGTGGGGGCTGTTAATTCCCTTTTTTGTGTTTAATCCCAAATTTCTGAAATGTAAAATTTAAAAACACTTTGAGTAATAGAGATATATATAGAGAAATGACTTTTCTTTTTTTTTTTTTAAAAAAAAAAAAGCACATATAATATAATATTGTGTTCAGCTGGTTTCTTCTATTTTCCAAGGACAGTGTTGTGTTTCTTTTGATAGGGAAATTCCAAACAACTTGCACACCTCTACTCCAGAGCTAAAATTTCTTTTACATAAAAGACCTCGCTTCAGATGTGTTACCTTACTGATAGAATCTTTCCTTGTAGCACTATACCTTGTGGAGATATTTTTTTTAATGTAAACCTAATTTGAAAAGCTTAAGAAAAAAACTTTTCTGAAGCACTCACATTGAGGAGTACAGGTAATTTTTTTTTTAAATTGCACAAAAGAAAAATGAATGTTGAAATGATTCATTCAGTGTTTGAAAGACATGGATCTGTTGAAACAGTGAGTTTCATACCTTGTTTGTAAAAAAAAAAAAAAAAAAAGCAGAGAAAGATTCCTTGGTTTATTTTTTTTCCTTTTTTGTAAATAGAAATTTGTCGTGTCTAAATGACGGGATTTGTATGGTTATGGCCAGGAGGAGTTACTATTTCAAAGGCTCTTAAACTACAACTATGCTTAATGTTATGTTTTTGTTACAAAAGTCCCTCTTTTGAGGGAGAAGGAACTCTATTCTGAGCTGAGAGCACTGTTCACCTGTATCTGTGCTACTAGTACTCAGAGCTTCTCCCTTCTCTCTCCCCACCCTTCCCAGTTTTGACTTGTAAGCCATTGCAACTCCTTTCCTTTTTTTTTTTTTTTTGAGATGTTTAATATTTTCAACACTTCCTGTTCCAACAAATCCAAAGAATATAATCTTGAACATGAAGTGTTTGTAACAAAGGATCCTCGCTACCAATAAATAAAGGACTCATTAGAAAAGAAAAAAAAAGTTGGCCTTTTGTCTCACCCTCCCCTCATACCTCATTGAAATGGGGGCCGTGGTAAAGACATGGATTTTGATTTGAAAGCAACAATTTATTTGCAACAGGTTACTTTAATTTTTTTTTTTTAATTCTTGTGATTCGAGGCCAAAATAAATGGAATGTGGAACAATTTCTGAGAAAAGAGCCCTTTTGTTCTGGTCCAAAGATCAGGTTGGAGAGCAGGAAACCTGAACAACTATGGAGTGAATGGGGGTGGGGGGGGGGGGTTATTGAAACCTACCCACAGTTCTTAAAATTCAGATTCTTTCCCCCTCCCTTATATTTGGTATTTAATTGTCTGGCCACATTTTGGGAAGGGGCAAAGAGCATGGCAGGGGAGTCAATTTGTGATATCCCCAAAACTTTCATAAAAATGGCTCAACTGTATTAACATTTAAGTGCATTTGACCAATAGGTAGTTTCTATACAATAATAATCTTTAAGGATTTCAGTAACTTTTCTTGTTATCTAAAATGACTCAAGTCTTCCACTGAGCATAAATTGGAGACGTTATCCAAGTTTTCTTTCTTTTTTTATTTGACAGTCATTTTCTTTCTGGGTGGTCAGAGAGCCTGTCTCCTTTCCCTTGGCTAATCTGTAGGCCTGTATTGGAAGCATTGTTTACAGTCATACTCACTGCAGCAGATACTGTCCTTCAAAGTACCACGGGAGAAAACAACCTTGAAGTGTCAGCTGGCTTTAATCAGCAGTTACCCCAAGAGTCTAGGTTCATGTCCCCTTTCTCACCTCCCCCCCACTCTGAAACTTAGATGACCTACCTGCCCTTAAGTTATTATATGGTTAAGGAGTGGAGTATTCCTCATAGACAGTCAATGGATGTTGAAACTCGATATTTATATACTTTAGATCATAGTCTTGCTTGGTTCTTAAGCATATGTTATTTCCATGAACACTGCCTTTCTGCAGTGTTAAAATAGGGATTCCCCATTACCCCCACTCTCTACCCACTAATTATGAACTCAAATTACAGTGTCAACTAAAAAGAGTTTTTATTATTTTTTTTTCCTTAGCCCTGTCAGTATTTTCTGTGGCCTTAGGCACAAAGAGAAAATCTTCATTTCTAGCCAGGGTCATCCATTCTGGGCCTAGAACCATTCTGAGATTTGTCCTGTTGGATGTTTTCCTGTTGGGTCATCCATCACACTTCCAATCTTCTGCCTCCCACGGGCCAAGTGAAAAGAGACACTGGAGATTTGTGTTGGGGGCACTGTTGGGCTGATGTGGCCAGTACCAAGGAGAACTAGGGAGGGAATCATGTTTTGCACCTTATTGAAAAGAAAAAATTTTAAGTGCATACATAGTTAAGAGCTTTTATTGTGACAGGAGAACTTTTTTCCATATGCGTGCATACTCTCTGTAATTCCAGTGTAAAATATTGTACTTGCACTAGCTTTTTTAAAACAAATATTAAAAAAATGGAAGAATTCATATTCTATTTTCTAATCGTGGTGTGTCTATTTGTAGGATACACTCGAGTCTGTTTATTGAATTTTATGGTCCCTTTCTTTGATGGTGCTTGCAGGTTTTCTAGATAGAAATTATTTCATTATTATAATAAAACAATGTTTGATTCAAAATTTGAACAAAATTGTTTTAAAGAAATTGTCTGTATACCAGTACAAGTTTATTGTTTCAGTATACTCGTACTAATAAAATAACAGTGCCAATTGCAAGTTTGTGTTTCTGCCTCTCTGTTAGGTTCCCAAAGATAAACAATGGGCCAGAGAAAAATCAGCAATCTGGGTTTTTATCTTCCCCCATTTTTGTCCAGCTTGACCATAGTCTTTCACAGGGCGGGCCTGTCAAGAAGGCACAAGTGAAAAGAGTTGTTCCCCTTCCCAGGTCTAACACCTACCTCACTTCATTTTTGCCTCCTTGAGACATAGTTCACAGAAAACAGGCACATTTCCACATCTGGCATCTTGGCTCATCCAGTTAAACATTTTTATTTCTCAAGAACTGAACAGTACCATTTTCAAGAATATTTGTTTTAAACAAGCATTTGGCAGCTCATGAACTTATGTGGCGTGAAGGATACCCTATATACAGTTCTGCTGTAGATACACTGTATACAGTTCTGCTATGAACTGACTTCTAAGGAAGAATTCATTCATTCATGTCATTCATCGTGCCTCACAAAAGCACAAGTAGTTATACTTCCCATTGTTTCCACTAGCATGACTCGTTCATCTCAAAGAGTTGCTGGACCATGAGCGTACATAGGAAATGACTGATGATACATGTATGTCTTTTAGAAATTGCCTATGTAAGCCAAGCTCAAGGAGAACCAAAAATGATCGTTTATCAGCTTCCTTCTGATGAAAGATAGATGCTCCCTGGCACCAGGGTGTTTGCTGTCCTGCTAAAGTCATCTAGTGCAAGTGGGAGAGAGGAAGGGGACATTTTCACCAGAAAATATCCATGCAGAAACTTACCTAAGCCACATTAGGAAGCTCATTCTATTAGCCTAATTGGAACACTGCTTATGCTTTTTAGCTCTACTTCTCAGGTAACATTCTCATGTCTGATGTGGACTCCTCACTGCTTATCAGATTTAAGATTGGAATAAATGAAGAGGAAATAATGGTGCCCACATGTCAGAAGGTAAAGAAAAGCTGGATCACTTTCAACTGGAACTAAGGAAAGCCTCTGGTCATCTCCCATCCTGGCAGCCAGCAGGCTAAAATTTACAAGTTTCTAAAATTAGGTACCTCTCCTGAAGCATCCTGACCAAGCTCTCACCATTCTGACCAGGATGGCCCTGCTCTCCTTAGCAGATAATCCAATTTTAACAACATAGCCAGGAGCAATTCTGATAGGAAGATTTGGGTCCGTGACAATATACAGCTCTTTACTGAGTTGGCTAGGCTAGACTAAGAACATTTAGCCAATCTGCTGCATAGAGAGGATTTTGAAATATTATAAAATGCTATCAGTTCAGCCAAAGTCAAGAGAAGCGTTCAGAATCCATATTATTTAAGGCAGTTGTTGAGCAAGTAAGTAACCCTAACACTGTGTCAACATCTCCTGGCTCAACTTTATTTAGGAGGGCAGCCCCAGTGCTCTTTTTTATGACTCACACATGGAAAAACCTTTGCAGGATAAGTCATCTGTCCATTCAGTCAACACCAAGGCAAGTGACAGTTGCACAAGGATGCTACCAAGCCCAAGTGGGGGGGTCAGCTTAGATTCCTTTCTTTCTATCTGCAACTCAGCCCAGCTACTGAAGCAACATTTGTTGTTCAGTCATTTTCAGTCCTGTTCAACTCTTTGTGACCCCATCCTTATGGTCCCTTCCCACACCAAATATATATATACATACATATATATGTATGTATATATCCTATGAGAGACAGATCTAGGACCCTGCCCCATTATCCCACAAAATGGGCAATAGTTAGCCCTAAGTCAGTAGAGTTATAAGTTAATAAACAACATATTTCTACATGTGGGATTTACTATTGTCTCATCATGTTTTCACCTTGGGGGTGAGAGGGAAGACCAAAGGGAAGAAAATTAGGTATAATTAAAAGATGTTTGTTGCTAGGGGTAAAAGGGATTTTTTTAAAAAACAATTTACTTTCATGTTTTCCTTCTATCTCCCCCAAATCCACCAGCAACACCCCATTCCCTACCCCCAAAAAATCTCTCTTCAATTAGTGCTTAAAATGAATTATTTCAAAAAAGAAACAGTAACTATAAAGAGGATGGGGCAAAGGAAAGCCATTTTTCATAAGGCATATGCTCTTCCTCCATCCAAAAAAAAAAGTACTAAAAGTGTGATACTTGATATTTCAAGGACAGGTTCATACCCTGCTTTATCCCAGTTCTACCATTAATTGATCTGAATGATTATGAGCATGTCAGTCTCTCTGGGTCTCAGTTTCCTCCCATAAAATGAGACAGTTGTACTAGAGAGTCTCTAAGGTTCTTTCCAAATCTGAATCCCCATCCATCACCCACATTAACCAGAAGTTGCAATGTTTTCCCAATAGTAACTCACTTACACATTTATCTTTATATAGCATTAAGAGCTATGTTCATGTATTTGGGGAGAGGCAAGAGGTAAAATTGCCTTCACTAAACTTGAAGATATTGGCAAGATATGTGCCTCAAGAGTCCTGAAAAGATTGACAATTTTCCAGTCTATGCCTCATGCTTCAAATACCTGTAAGTAAAAAATGAGGCTGAATTTGATATTCTGTATGGTCAAGCACCAGAGGTAGACTTATTTCACTGGTCAAAATCACACATTTCCTATTATGTCCACATTCTTCTCCCCCACCCCCCCACCCCCCCAAAAGCCTCCCTCATCTCAAAGGAGACTCAGTTTCTGGGTATTGTCTTGTGATTGGTAAAAAACAAAGGCTGCTTTCAGTTGCTCAAACTTTCCAGTGTATTGATATCCAAGTAACTCTTTAAAACATGGAGCTAGCCATTGATCCAGCTATTCATTGGTTAATTTGTCACCATGATTTCCTGTGAGATTCTTCTGGGAACCACAGGTACTTCCTGGAAAATGTCATTGTAATCTGTCAATTACTCTACCATTACATAGTAGTTACATGTTATCCATTATCAGAAATCGTCATTACCATATCCAAGGGAAGTATCTTAATTTAGAATCTTCCTTCTACATTCTAGTAGAGCTACACTAATGGGAGCTCCATCCCATTACCAGTAGTGGTGGTCTCTTCATTACAAAGGTCTCACTAGGATTTTTACAAGAGGCTGTAGTACTTTTAATGTGAGCACACAACTAAACACATGTTCTTTGTAAAGGATGGGGTTGAGGAAAAGGGGGAAAAATCCAAAGAGGGGAAAGCCAACACCAGCCCAGCCTTCCCCCAGTAACAAGCTCAATGGAAGATGTACTTATGACAACATCCCTAGAAGGCACATGTAATGAACCTCTGGCCTCCACAGATCAAAGATGAGGGCCCAAACCCTAATCATCTCAAAGCTCCCTTAGAAGATCCAGGTTTCATGTTCTTATACTTACAATCTTCCCTTGGTATTTTCTCAGGAACCAAGGTTACTACCCTATCTGACTGGCTTTGCTGGGACCTCCTCCTCCCCAGGGAGCCTGCCAAGACACCACTGGGCAGTAGTCACCACTAGGGAAACACTGTCTGACTTCTAATCCTGGTAAATACTAGTTGGTTACCACATCTGAAGGACACACAGAAAAATTCCCAAATAGTGGGCTTGATTCTGGCAAGTGGAAAGTCCAGCCATCAACTGTGAAGACACAGCTTTATATTAAAGTGAAAACTATTTTCTTTTTTTTAAAAAAATGGAAGGATCTCACATGGATTTCAACAATGAGAGTGCTTGTTGAAGGCAGCAAACACTCTGCACTGGGCTTGGCTACTAAGTCCACCCCAGTTACATGCCTGCAGGAGATGCTAGTTATGGGCTCCAGAGGCCCTCCTGCTGCTCAGAGAATGAGCAAGAAGAGGAGGCATCTTCCATCATGAGGAGCCAGAAAGCTCTTACACAAGACAAGAAGGGAGACTGTGGGCAAAGCGGGTGCATGTCAAAGCTTCCACTCTAGTTGAATGGGTTTTCGGTCCCCCAGGTTAGCTAAAGACCGTGTTGTGCTGCTGGGTAACCCGGATAAATGTCGTCCTCCGACTGAGCTCTTTGAGTTTGGCAGCACCAACGTAGGTACAGGTGGATCTCAGACCCCCCAAGATATCCAGGATAGTGTTTTCCACATTTCCTTTGAAAGGCACTTCCACGGTCTTGCCTTCTGAGGCCCTGGGAACAGAAAGGAAAAAAAATATATTATTCTGGGTTTATTTTTTTTCTTCACGCCTTGCTTTTAAAAGTCTCTGCTTTAGCATTTCAGTAAGATGGCAAGGTTTTCTCCTTTGGGCCCATACAAAGCCTGAAACTCATGAAATCTCAGCTAAAAATAAAAGCAAAGTCTCCAGGATCTGAGATTTACCACTAGCTATCAAATCCCCATACTGAGCAAATAAACATTCCTCCATAACAACTTCTGACTCCAGTGTAGAGCTGAGATTAGAACACAGAGAACAGGAAATGTGTGTCCTCACAAGAGACTCCCACACCAAACTTGAAAGGTAACTAAAATTCCATTCTACCTTAACCCATAGACATCTTATGAATTACCAATAGCCCAGAACATTGGCTATTGTTTCTAGGGAGGAGGCAATACATTGTTTTATTTCTGGGCAGACATTTCCTTTCTCCTCCAAGCTTTGAAAGATGTTACTTAGGTACCTCACTCTTCCCATGTCAAAGCCACAACAGGGCTTCTATCAAGAACTTGAAGCTTACCTGAATGAAGCTGAGGATATCTGCCCAGCCAGAGCTTTTTGAGGACAGAGAGGGAAAGCTGAGGAGAAGGAAGCTGAGATTCCTTGCTCACCTTGAGCATCATGAAAGGTAGAAGATCTATCATCCCAAAGTCTAGATTGCTAGCAATGCAAAAGATCCATCCCCCAAGCCCCCACTCTCACCCTCTTCACATGGGGACTCTCTTGCTTCTCATTGTACTCATGCTAGATTACCTGTATTCCCATCATCACCATTTTGCAAATAAGTTATACCATATGATTCAAGGCAATTCCAATATACTGGATGGAAAATGCCATCTGCATACAGAGAGAGAACAATGGAGGCTGCATATATATATACACGGAAGCATAGTATCTTCACCTTTTTTTTGTTATTGTTTGTTTGCTTGGACTTTTTTTCTTTTTCTCATGATTTTTCCCTTTTGATCTGATTTTTCTTGCACAACATTACAAATATGGAAATATGTTTAAAAAGATTGCACAAGCTATATCAGATTGCTTGCTGCCTTGGAGAGGGAAGAGGTAAGAGAAGGAGGGAGAAAAATTTGGAATATAAAATTTCACAAAAATGAATGTTGAAAACTCTCTACATATATTCAGAAAAATAAAATACTATTAAAAAAACAAGTTACACCATATTTATCCAGGCTATCCTCCATGTTTGGAATACAGTTTGCTTTGCCACTTCTTCTTAGAATCCCTAGCTTCCTTAATGCACAGCTCACATGCATCTCCTACAGGAGATCTTTCCTGATCCCTCTCCCCCATTGTTATCAACCTTTCTCTCTCTTGAAATTAATTTAATATGTTTTCTATTTATATATGTACATAAGATCTTCTCAAATAGATTATAAGGTACCTGAGAGCAAAGCATATTTTGTTTTTATATCCCTTGTACCTAGCACAGTACTTGAGACACAGAAGGAACTTTGAGAAATATTCTTTGAATGGAATTGAATTCAGTGTGTCTCCTCAATCAATCAACAAACATTTATTAAGCACATCTCACTATGTGCCTGCCCCAAGGCTTTACTGGAGATACAAATACAAAAGTGATACAGTCCCTGCCCTCAGGGAGATTATACTCCCCTGGGGAAGACAACGTGAATGTATATAGGTTTATACAAAACAGATACATAGTGATTTGGGGAGTGGAAATGAGGAAAGCCTTCACGTATGTTTAAAAGAAGGTAGGGATTTTAAGCAATGGAAGGAAGGAAGGAAGGAATATATTCCAGGCATGGAAAAGGATCAGGCATAAAGAAGGGTAATAGGGTACTATGTTGGAAGAACAGTAAAAAAGCTGGATTAAAATTAGACTGGACTGCATAACTGGGTAAAATGATCAATATGAAGTAAAGTTTGAAAGTTGAAGAAGAAAATGGCAATATCTTTGCCAACAAAACCCCAAATGGGGTTACAGAGAGTTGGAAATGACTGAAATAACTGAAAACAATAACAACAATAGCTTTCCAGCTTCAGGTTTAGTGCTTTATTCATTGTACCACGTAACAGGGCAAGTGTAACATGAAGAGGACTTAAACAAGGATTGCCAACATGGGTAGAAATATATGGGTGGTTATGAAAAATGTTGTAGGAGTAGAAAAGACAAGATTTGCCAAACTGTTTGTTTGTATATGTGCTATAAGAATAAAGGATGACAAAGAGGTTGTGAATCTCAGTGAGACTGGAAACATGGTGTTATCAACTATTCAGAAAAAGGATGGGTTGGGGAGATAAAAGGAGAAATTAGTCAGTTCTATTTCAGATATGTTGAGTCTGAGTTGCCTAGAGGACATACAGATGGAAATGTCCAATAGATAGTTGGGACTGGGGCTCAAGAGAAAAATTAAAGCTATAAAATGAAGGTAATTACCCTAACTGATCAGCCTCACAGGGATGGTCCAAGGAATAAGTGGTGAATGATTGCCAAGGAACTATTAAAGCATAAGGAGTTGTGTCCTAATTGAATGTAATGTCAAAATAGGAGAAGCTGCCTCATGAAGGAGAGGTCATTGTAATAAGCATCTCTTATCCATAAGTCATTTCTAGCATTTTGAATAGTGCTCCAGGGCCCCTAGCCATGTAAGTGGAGCCCTGGCCAGTGGTTTGCTTGAGTGGGACTTTAATTATTTCAATGTTTTCTTTCTAGAACAGTGTCTTGATACTCGTGAATCTTTCATTCTCTGTTATGTTTAAACCCTCCTGAAATTACAGGAGACTTGTTTCTTTCAGTTCCTCAGTTTCTATTTTGGTATGCTAAATTGGAGTCCATCCCTCCTCAGCCCCGACTCTGAATAAAAAGCAGATGCAACAGCTGAAGATTTAAAGAAATTGGTTCAAAGAAAAATTAAATCTGTCCTAAGTAGGGGAGCTAGCCATTTCTTTTCTGCAATGGTCCTGTTTATATAACTGTTTTTGTGCAGAGTAGCACCAGTCTCTCAAACAGGAACAACGAATTTTGATAGATCATTAAGCTTCTTGGCACTAGGCCCAGGCTCCCACTTGAGGTAGGAATTCCGCCCTCCTCTCCCTAGCAGCACTGTGTAACCTGATGTATCAGTTACCACATGGGAAAAGGAGGTCTCTCTGAGGCTATTGAGGCTTTGAAAGGATGAGCTGTGTCTCTTGTTCTCAATTATAAGGAAGGTTCCAAAGCATTTGCATAACATCCTCCTCCCACTGAAGCCCCCAACCACCTTCCAAGTCCATAAATTAGAGAATAAGAAAGAGGAGAACAGAAGTCTGACAGGATGATAGTTTACAGGGTATCTTTCTTAAAGAGTATTAAAGCTCAAATTCCCTAGCAACAACATTGGATTAGAAATTTGGAAACTTGAGGTCTCAAATAATCTTGTCCATCCCCCTCATTTTGCATAGGAGAGAATCGAGGCTAAGAAAAATTAAATGATATACTTTAGCTCAAAAGCTAGTGAGTTGTAAAGAAACAGGTTTTTCTAACTGACTCCAAAGCTTGCATTCTTTACTTACATGCAACACTTGTTGTCGGTTGTTTCAAATGGAATTCTCTTGGCAGATACTGGTGTAGTATGCCATTTCTTTCTCTAGCTCAATTGACAAATGAGGAAATTGAGGCAGAGTTAAGGACTTGCCCAGGATCACACACCTAAGGAGTGTCTAAGGCTAGATTTGAAATTAGGTCTTCCTGCATCCAGGCACTGTGCTCTAGTTGCCCACTTACCCACAGTTCTCTATTAATTCTGCAATAAAACACTAACTCCACTAAGTGGTAGTTCAATGTCCCAATATGGCTTCAGCTTACATTTCTGACCTATTCCCTACTGATGTCCTTCATGCTCCCTACACTGAAGTCCAACTTTGGCACACCCCTGGTGACCTCTGTGCCATTGCCCAGGCTCCCATGTGCCTGAAGTAGACTTGTACATGTTTAGTGAAAGGATCTCTTTGAATTGGCAGGTTCTTTAAAAAGTCATCCAGTGCCATTTCTATTAAAAAAGCTTTCCTGATCCCTATTATCCCTCTACTCCTTAGTCCTTTTTTCTTATTCAAATTATATCATATTTACTGTTTGCATGTAAGTAGGTCACTAAGTGGAATGGTGGAAAGAGCATTGAATTGGATTCAAGATCTGCATTCAAATTCAGCCTTAGATGCTTATTGTCTGTGGGACCCTGGGCAAGTCACTTTACCCCTCTCAATAGCCACATCTGTAAAATGAAGAACAGGAAGAGATAAGTGTCTATTTAAAAACTACCATGTACCAGACACTGTGCTATGTACTTTACAATATCATCTCATTTGATTCTTATAATAATCCTGGGAGACTGATGCTTTATTACCCCCATTTTAAAGATAAATTTAGGCAAACAGAAGTGCCCAGCATCACACAGACAGTGAGTATCTGAGTCTGAATTTGAATGCAGATCTTCTTTCACTTCACTGAGGCATCTAACAACTTAATAGCTACAACAAAAAATAATATCACCTACCTCCCAGTACTGAAGTGAGAATAAAAATGAAATCAAATTTGTAAAGTACTTTATAATCTTAAAATTCTATATAAATGTTATCATTACTATTATTAAATATTATATGCCCTAATAGAATATTAGCTTTATATCCTCAGCACCTAACACAGTGCCCTTTATACAGTAGGCATTTAATATATAGTTATTGAATTGAATTAAATTTAACTATCAGAATTTGATAGCTATCCAGTTTACTTTGTAAAGTCTTTTATCTCCTCTTTTGTATTAGGAAGTGAATGAAGGACAAACAACAATAATAGAAAGTGATGTAATATTCTGTGGAATGATATAAATTATGAATTATATTACAGGGTTTATCACACACACACACACAGAGTCCAGGTTATCATTGGTGGTCATTCATGAAAGTCTCTTTTGGCAATAAGTTAACATAATTTAATATTTAATTATACTGCTCCATCAACTGTCCAGTTTTTCCATCTGTGCCTCAAGGAAGCTTTGAAAATTGGCTACATTTAAGTAAATTTAGAAAATTATCTGAATACCATTCTGTGGTCTAAACAGCAGTTACATTATGAAACACCCAAAGCCATAATTTCCAAGCCTGGTGACTGCTATATGACTTCCCTACAGGCTGAAGGTGATGCTATTACAGCATTCCCCGAATGCTCCTAAGGAAGACAGTTCCAGTCACAATCTCACTGAAACTAGGAAGGATGCTCCCAGGATAATATGACCTAGCAGTAATAGTGTAAACCCTAGGTCCCAAAATAATCATTGTCACTCAGAAGACATGTTAGCATGAAAAAAATTCTGAATTTGGAGTCAGAGGCAATGGGTTCAAATCCCAGTTTTGCCACTTATTACCCCAAGTGATCCTCTTACCTTGATGGGCTAATCATCTCTCAAGGATAGGATGGCCTATATTACTTTGCAAAAATCATCCTTTTCAAAAGCATTGTCTTCTATATGACAGCTGATCTAGGTACTGGGGACACAGAGACAAAAATAAATCACATCCTTCCCTTGAAGAATTTACATTGTATGGCGGAAGGAAGAGGGACAATATGGATCCAGGAAAAAAAATATACACACATGAAAAAATATATATACATAACAAATACATGTGTGTGTGTGTATATATAAATATAAATGTATATAAATACATACAAATGGAAGGATTTCTTGGGGTAATCAAGTGGATGAAGCTACAGAGTGGGATCAAGGTAGGCCAAACTCTGAAGGAAGCTGGGAATTCTAAGAGGCAGAGCTGAAAAAGAAATTTATTCTAGGCATGAAGGACAGTTTATGCAAAGACATGGAGGCAAGAGATTAAATGTTATGTATGAAAAACAGAAGAAGACCAATTTGGCTGGAATATCAATTGTGTGACATAGATAGCACTTAAACAAACAAGTGCTTTAATGCTGGCTAAACACTTCACAAGGTGGCTGTGTAGTACAGTGAATGAGTATTGGGCTTGCAATTAGGAAGATTTCCCCTCATAGGTTCAAATTCCACATCAGAAATTTATAAGTTGTGTGACCCTAGGCAACTCCCTTTACTTGGTTTCCTTATTTGTAAAAATGAGTTGGAGAAGGAAATGGCAAACCCCTTCTGTATCTTTGCCAAGAAAACCCCTAATGGAATTACAGAGTCGGACAAGACTTAAAATAACTGAACAATGAATAAACACTTTACATTTTACTTCATCTGATCTTCCCAACAACCATGTGAGGTAGCACATTTCTTTATTTTATTAGATGAAGGAACTGAGGCAGACAGGGGTTCAATGACTTATCCAGGATCACACAGCTGGCAGGTATCTGCGCCATGACTTAAATTCACTTCCTGCTCCAAGGCAAGTGTTCTAGCCACTGTGAAACCTAGCTTTCTCTAAGAGAAGAGTAATTGATAGCAAGCCTGGATAGAAAGGTTGCAACCAAATTATAAGGGTTTAGACTCCAAACATAAGACTTTGTATTTTATCCTAGAAGGAATAAGAAACTATTGAAGGTTATTGAGCAAGGAAGTGACATGATTAAACCTGAGAGTAACAATTTGGCAGCTGTACAGAAGATGGAAAGGAGAAAAGACTGACTGAATGTAGTTACAATTAGGAAGATTTCCCCTCTGTTAGAAGTACAAGGAAGAGGCAATAGAAAGCTGAACCAGGGAGGTTGGTTGTGATATGAAGGGCAAAAAAGAAACAGATCTGAGAATATGGAGGCAAAATCAACAAGATGACAACTCAATGGATAATAGGGATAAAAGATAGTGAAGAATGAAAGATAACTCCCAGATGGAAGGATAAGCATGTCCTGAAAAGAAAAAAGGAAGTTAGGAGAAGGAGAGTTAGCCGTGAGATTAATAAGCGTGACGTTTAAAAAAAAAAAAAAAAAAAAGGTCATTGGATTTGATAATTAAGAGACTACTGGTAATCTGGGGAAAATGAGTTTTAGGTGAGTGATGAAGAATGAAGCTAGATTCCAAGGGGTTGAGAAATGAGTGGGAGGTGAGAAAGGAGAGAAAAGTGAAGACAGCTTTTCCCCCTAGGAGTTTGGCTGCAAAAAGGAAGAAAGATATAAGATAATAATGTGAGGAGATGAGATGTTAGAATCCAGTGAAGGGTTTTTTTTTGTTTTTTTTTTAAGGCTAAAGGAACATTTGGCACATTTTTAAACAAAAAGGAAGGAGCCAGGGAACAAGGAAAGTTAGAAAATTAAGGAGGGAGAAGGGATCCTTGGGAAATAAGAGTTTCTAGAAGAAAGGCAAGGAAGCATCACAACTAGCACCCAAATCAGGTTCCCTAAAAGTTTTAATTATACTTTAAAAAAGAAAGACCAGATCTCTCTCTAGTTAAATCAACTCAGGGTACATTTTTCCAGTCCTTCCCCAGAGCACTTTCCAAAAGAAAAATAGACAAGAAAGACATGCAGCTCATTTCCTTTTAGCTGAGCTCCATCCCATTTCTATCATCCCCAACATAAGAACACAAAGCAGCTGGAGAAATTTAAGACTGAACCAATTCAAAGTCAGAATGCTCCGGCTGCTGTCTCACCTGTATTCAGCAACTCGTCCTGAGTGTTTCTTCATTGCTGTTTCAGAACTCATCCCGTAGAAGAGTTTTACCTTTTGACCATTCCTCTCAATCACTTCACCAGCACATTCCGTGTGACCTGAGAACATCCCTCCCAGCATGACAAAGTCAGCACCAGCTCCTGCAAAGGGACAAGGAAAATAGATCTAAAGGGCAAATTCAAAATCATCTCTGGGACCAATGTGGACACAACACACTACCAAGTGTGCCTACAGCAAGCCCACCTGTGCCACCTAAATGAGACAGACTGATGTCCCCCAGGAGTCAGGAGGCTTTAGCTTTCAACACATAATCCAAACACTGAATGGCAGAGGCAATGGGCAGGTTAATTAAAATTGATGGTTGGTACTGTGGGTAATCATTCAAAATGCTGATGAGAGAAGTCTATAAAAGAGTGATTACCATACAAACAGAAAGCCAACTCCCATATAGGCTCATGGATATGTAAGAGCTAGAAAGGCTCTCTTAGAGGTCATCTGAGCTACCTTTTGACTCAAAGTCACTTAATGCATGGCTTTATGACTTCATTTATTTATTCTTTTTAAAAATTCATGTCATTTGTTTATTTGCTTATTTATTTACTGTTTGCTAATTTATTTATTTATTCCACAAAAACTCTATCACCTTAGATAAGCCACTTCCCTCTGAATTTTGGTTGCCCCAACTGTAAAATGAAATGACTAGAATAGATGAAGTCAAAGAATTCTTTCAGGTTGAGAACCCACAACTCAGGGCTTAGCCAAGTGCCTGGTATATAGTATGTGCTTAATAAATTATTGACTTACTGATTTTCTAGTGCCTATTTAAATATCCTCCAGGGAAAGGGACTGTGCCTTTATAACTGTCTTCTTCTACTCTGACTCTTCAGAAGGGAACTCAAGTGCATTACATGTTACATAACGTTTACATAAGATGACAAGGTTGAATATATTGGAGAAAGTCTATGGAAGTCGGAAAAGCTTTAGATTTCTCAGACATCATCTTCTCACTTTAAAATTTCCACTGAATAATCATAATAATTAACATTTATATAGCACTTTAAGGTTTGCAAAGCACTTTAAAGGAGACATATTGCATTTCGGGGCAGCTAAGTGGTACAGTGGATAGAGCACCAGCCCTGAAGTCAGGAGGACCTGAGTTCAAATCTGATCTCAGACACTTAGTACTTCCTAGCTGTGTGACCCTGGGCAAGTCACTTAGCTCAAACTGCCTTAACAATTTTATATTTTATATATATATATGTATATATATTACACACACATATACATACACATATGTATAATTTGATCCTCACCAGAACCCTGGGAAATTGGTGATTTATTTTACCCCATTTTACAGATGAAGAAGCTGAGGCAAGGATGAAGTGACTTGTCCAAGGTCACATAGTAGTGAATATTGGAAACAGATTTTGACTACATATCTACCTGACTCCAGGTCCATAAATCTATGCACTGTACCTCCTAGCTGCCTACGATATTATAAAAAGGAAGCAATCATAAGAAGAATAAATAATTGTCCATTTCCAATATTAAACTTCATCAGATTTTCACCAAATTATCACACTAAGAGATTGGAGGACAAGCAGGTTTTTAAGGTCACTGATAGTCAAAGTTGACTAACTACCTCTGCATCTGTCCTGTACAAGTGGGGATTATTTCAATTAAATAATTCATACAAAATTTACAGAGTAAATTTAACTGAGGGCCTGAATTCTGAGTATAGGAGAATATAGAATTCTGATATTAATGCTCTACCTTTGTATGTATAAGTGAGGTCATACCATTTGTCTTCTCAAGGAGTTGGGCGGGGGGGAATGTGAATTCAAATTTTTAAAAAATGTTAAAAATGTAATTGGGAAAGATTTAATGACTTTTTATAAAGGAAAAAAATATCAATGCTTGTTCAGTGGTTTCCAACTCTTCATGACCCTATTTTGAGTTTTCTTGGCAAAGTTACTGGAATAATTTTGTCCTTTCCTTTTTCAGCTCATTTTGTGGATGAGGAAACTAAGGCAAATGGGAGGCCCGAGGTCACAGAATCATCCTAACTCCAGAGCCAGTACTTTCACTGTGCTCAACTGAGCTTTTAGTTACGAGGCTGGTTAGGGGATGGAGGTGTCTGTCCCTGAATGGTAGCCAGGGGTTTGTGGCAGTCACTCTGAGTGACCCACTCTGTAGTTCCGATCTTCAGGGCTCTTGACTAGAACGTAGAGAAGGCCAGACAGAGCCCCCAGGAGCCGGGCGTCGGCCCCCAAAAGCACCCTTCTCCCCTGCTGCTCAGCACGGGGGGGCCGGGGAAGAGGTGGCCACGGCTTTCTCCTTGGCTTCTCCAATGGGACAAAGAAAGGCTGGGCTAGGGAGGAGACCCGGCCGATTCAAGGCGACATAACCCCCGACGGCAGAACTCAGAGCAGCCACTGCTAAATTCCCTCCCTACCCATCTACGGCTCCCTGGATGTTTTCAAACTATGGCTGATGAGTAAGACCAAGAAGCCAGACGCAGAACTGTCAAACCTCTGCTCCTTAGGCCCCTGCTCGGGGGATGCTGTAATTCTGAGCACTGCCCTCTACTGCCCCCTTGTGTGCCTCAAAGGAGGGTTGGAAGGGACCTCTCCGTCCTGAAACAGACACAAGGGGGTGGAGGAAGGGGGGCTGAAAGCAGATAGGTCATCGCCCCTGACCTTTTACAACCGCTTCCCCAAAAGGGTTCCTCACCCTTCGGTCAGGAAAAAGGGATGCATCCATCTAAGAACCAGAGTCCGTCAGAGAAAAGAGGACTTGGGAGACCCATGCCCCCTGCCGGGGGACTAGCTTGCTATGTGATCTTGGGTTAATCACTTCACCGCATCTGGGCATGAGCCACTGAAACTTGATGATTTCCGAGTCTATGGTGTTTAAGAAAAAATCCTACGTGCTGGGCAGGGAATTCTGGAGCCAGCCAGGCTCCCATATAATCTGTCCCCTAACAGGCACAAGAAAAATGGAGTCCCCTCCATAGAAACCCAACGGGAGGAAATGCTAATCGTGCCCTGAGAACTCCTCCCTCCCCCCCCTCCCCCCCGATCCTGGTCGTGCCCTGTCCAACTGAGCTCTCCAAGTGCGCTCCTGTCTTCTTGTTCCTCGTCACCCAGAACCTGTCCCTCCCTCAGCCTCCCTCTTCCCAAAGAGGCAGCTGGGGAACAGTTGCTCCTGTGCTTACCAAAGGCTTTGGCGACATCTCCTGGACAAGTACAGCCTCCGTCCTTAAGAAAAGAAAAAGCCAGTCAGTCCGACCAGGCAGGAGAGAGGGAGCCCCCTGGTGCCCTCTGGGATTGGTGCAACTGTGGGGGAATTGGTGCAGGATGCATAGACAAATAGCCCCAGAGCCTAGGTCACATTCAGCTATAGAAGGAGTGGGGGGGGGGGGGGGGGGGGGGGGGGGGGGGGAGGGAGAGGGAAAAGGAGAGGGAAAAGGAGAGGGAAAAGGAGAGGGAGAGACAGAAAGACAGAGGGAGAGAGAAACAGAGAGAGAGAGAGAGAAAGAGAGAGAGAGAGACAGAGAGAGAGAGAGAGAGAGAGAGAAATAGAGAAACAGAAAGAGAGAGAGACAGAGAAAGAGAGAGACAGACAGACAGAGACAGAGAGAAGAAGGAGAGAAAGACAGAAACAGGGGCAGAGAGAAAGAGAGAGAGACAGAGACAGAGAGACAGAGACAGAAAGAGAAACAGAGAGAGGGAAAGACAGAGACAGAGGCTGAGAGACAAAGAAGAGACAGACAGAGACCAGGGGCTGAGAGACAGAGAGAGACAGAGACAGAGAAAGAGAGAGACAGAGAGAGACAGACAGAGAGAGAGAGAGAGAGAGAGAGAGAGAGAGAGAGAGAGAGACAGAGAGAGAGAGAAAGACAGAGAGAGACAGAGAGAGGGAGAGAGAGGAAGGTGAGAGAGAGGAAAGGAGGGAAGGAAAGAGAGAAAGGGAGGGAGGGAGAGAGAGACAGAGAAAAAGACAGAGAGAGACAGAAGGGGAGGGAGAGATGGGGGAGAAGGGAAAAGAGATGATGGAGAAAGACAAATCAAGCGGAGAGAGATGGAAGAAGAGGGAGACAAATAGAGAGGAGAGAAAAGGAAGAGGGAGACAAATAAATATGTGGTAGGGGAAATGAGAAAATGATCTTTAGATAGGATATTGACAATAAATATAATAGAAAAGGCACCTAAGTTATATCATTTATAAAATGAGAGGTTGAAGATGATCTTTATGCTTTTCTTTCACCTCTACAACCAAAAAGATTCTAGAGCATTTATGCTTCCCACTCCTTAATTTACTTTCAATTTTCCTAAAATATAACATCCATGCTAAGGCATATCACTTCTATTTACTCCAACAACCATATTTAAAATCCCTACTATTTGAAAGCACTGTGTTAGATATTAGGGATAAGATGCCAAATATAACTCAGACCTATGCTTGGTGAGCTTACAACAGAATGGGAGAAAGCCAAATACACAATTATAAAAAAGATCAATTAATACCTGGAGCTACTACACTGGAAGAATAGGGGGATATGGGTGGAGGAGGGAGAAATCAAATCAGTCCCCCCGAGTTCTTTTCCCATTACCCTGGCAGGGGTCTGCCTCATTTGCTGAAGGACCTCTGACTCCTCTGCCCCTGGGGAGCAGCACGTCTCACTTCTGCCTATGGCCTCCCTGAGTTTATTTTGGTTTTCATTCTAGCAAACCCCATTTTATACAGCCAGAGCCAGTCATCATTCCAAGCTTCTTCATTGTGTATGCACAGTGCACCCAGGAGGTGGGGAAAGTGTACTATTGGGTTGGAAATAGTTTCTGACCTCATCCTACATGAGTGGCTTACATAATCCATTGCCAAGCACTGCTATTTCTGCTCGAGTCTTCCTCTCCCCGGGTCATTCGTGTTCATGTTTATAAAACAGGACTAACACTTTTCAGCTTCTGATTTAATTGTTAGTCTTTCCCTCCCTGCTTGAAGTGTTCTCGCAACTGGATGGTAGATAGGATGAGATTTTATTTGACACAAATAGAAAATTAATTTACGGGAAGGGGAAAGGATATTGGGTTACTTCCTGTATTAAAAAAAAAAAAAACCCTCCCACTTCACACAGATGCTATCATGCTTATATAATTTATACCATCCCTCTAAATACAACTCAAAAACCATTTGGGGCAATGTAGATCATCCAACCCACATCACTGCATCTCCTACATAGCCCACTTCTAATCCTTCAAAGTGGTTTGATATTTAGCAAGAAGACAGTACAATGTTTTTTCTGTGAATTGAGCAAATATGAGTCTACAATGATGAGGAGGAATTGAATTTAAACATATGACTTACTCTACTTCTAAGATGAAATAAAGGAGAGACAGAACAAGCACTGGGATGATGGGAAATGATAGTTATTCTTTTCCCAATCAACATGAAATAATAGCCACTATTTCATGAATCTGTTAATGTTTAAAAGCACTTTCCTCACAATAACCCTATGAGGCAGTTAGTTTAAGAACAAGCAGATACCACTATTTCACAGAAAGGAAAAATGAGACTCAGAGACATTCTGTGACTTGGTCACATATCTATTAAGTGTTAGGGTCAGGACTTGAACACAAGCCTCATAACTCCAAGTCCAGCAATCCTTCCAAAATGACCAAGAGGATGGCTAACTTCATACCTTCATGACATTTACTCAGATATGTCTAGGTGTCGATCAGGACTGTGCTTAGAAGTTAAAAGATGAGCAATTAGGTGGCACAGTGGATAGAGCACTGGCTCTGAGGATTAGGAAGACCTGAATTCAAATGTGACCTCACACTAGCTATTTGATTCTAGAGCAAGTCACTTTACCCCGATGGAAAACCCGGAAGGAAGGAAGCAAGGAAGGAAGAAAAGAAAAAAGGAAGGAAGGAAGGAAGGAAGGAAGGAAGGAAGGAAGGAAGGAAGGAAGGAAGGAAGGAAGGAAGGAAGGAAGGAAGGAAGGAAAGAAAGAAATCTAAATTACAGGATGGAAAAAACATGGTTCAATAGCAGCTCATGTGATTAAAAAAAAAAATATCACCTACTTAGGAAAATCAGTATCTGCCAGCAATGGACAGCAAATGCCAAAGAATCTAATGAGAAGATTACATTACATTACATTACATTACATTACAAGATCTCCATTACAAGAAGCCTAGCGTAATACAGTACTGCTGAGTTCTACCCTGAAGTGCCATACCTGTTCTAGGTTCCAAATCTTAGGAAGAACTTTGACAAACTGGAACACTTTGAAAATAAAGCAACCAGAACTAAGGGAGGAGTAGTAACTATAACACGGGAAGATAGTTTAATGGAACTAGGATTGTACAGCCTAAAGATGAGAAGACTTAGAGGGCACATGAGAGTTGTTTTCAAATATTTAAAGGGATGTCATACAAGATGGATTGGACTAGTTCTTCTTGGCGCCAGAGTATAGAATAGGGACCAATGAATATGGAGGTCAATTTCAGCTCAATATAAGGAAAGAAATTCCCACCATTTGGGACTGTCTAAAAATAGAAGGAGCCATTTCATGAAATAGTAGTGAGAGCTCCCTTACCTCAAGTACTCAAGCAAAGACTGGATATGGCAGCAGACTGGGATGTTGTAGGAGGGACTCGCATATCAGCAAGAGTAGATGATCTATAAGATCTTTTCTGACTCAAAAAGGTTATGATCCTAGGACTGCCAACAAGGAATCAGGACTATGCCAGAAGCCTGAGTTGCCATCCAACTTCCAGGTTGTTGTTCAGGTATATCCAATTCTTTGTGATCCTATTCGGGGTTTCCTTGGCAAAAATACTAGAAGAGTTTGTCATTTCCTTCTCCAGATCATTTCTCAGACAAGGATATGAGGCAAACAGGGTTAAGTGACTTGCCTAGAATCAGCCAGCCAATATCTGAAGCTAAATTTGAACTCAGGAAAATGAGTCTTCCTGATTCTAGACCCAGTATCTCTCCACTGCACCACACAGCTGCATTATTAAATCGCTTTCACAAGTGTTCTACTCTATCATGGCTAACAGGGACAGGAGCACGCTATCTGTGACTATTCTGGGATAGAAGGGTGCCCATTTCTAGATAACACTACAAGTTATTGTAAGAATACTGACTCAAATAAAAGAAGTCTTGAGCCCTGAGAAACACCTATAAATAGTATTATGTCTGCTACATGGTACAGAGCAGGGCTTCTTGGACTTTTTCCATTCATGACCCCTTTTTGCCTGAAAAATATCTGTGTGACCCTGTGTTTACAGGCATAAGTACACAAATAAGTATACAAATCAAACATTTAAGGATAAGTCATAATTTCACAACCACACTCAGTTATGAGAACCCATATGGAGTCGCAAATCACAATTTAAGGAGCTAGAGAAAATAGTGCTGTGCATTTAAAATTAGTATACCTGAATTCAAATACTGCCTCAGATCATGGAAACACTGTAAAAACTGTGAAAGTTTAACTCTGAAACACAGAGCAAATTATTTAATCTATCTCAGTTTTAGCTTTTTCATCTGTGAAATGAGGATACTAACAGTACTTATCATCCAGGGGTGGCCCTCTATTCCTACATTACATTGCCTAATTTTAAGAATGAAATGGACACAGAGGGCCAACCTCAGTCAGTATTTGTCCAGAATGCCTTGGATCCAAGATCTCTCTCTTATACATGCTGCCTGCCTCAGTGAACTTCAGAATATCACTAGCAAAAATTATAAGGAAGTCATTAGAAATCGTTAGCTGGAACATTAGATGGAAGTCAGGAAAACGAGTTCAAACCCAGCTTTAGACACTCACTAATTGTACAAGGCTGAGCAAGTCACTTAACTACTATTTGTCTCAGTTTTTCCATCTGTAAAATGGGAATAAAAATAACACCTACCTCCTAGGTGTAATGGGCTGAGGCTTGAGTTGATGCACTGAGGTCCCAAGCACATGAGGCTAAATAGTAATTGGACCATACTCTATTAATATATAAGCTTGGAGAAAGAATGGCCCCCAACCACTCTTTGTGCAAGTCCTGATGTGTTGTATAGGAAATGACGATTTTGGTGGGTGGAGGCAGGGGAGTGGAAAAGGAAGGACTATTTAGCCTCATGTGCTTGGGACCTCAGTGCATCAACTCAAGCCTCAGCCCATTACACCTAGGGTTGTTGTAAAGAACAAATGAGACAGTATTTGTAAGGAACAGTGTCTGACACACAATAGGCACTTAATAAATTCATGTTTCCTTTTTTCCTATAAACTGTCATTATTGATCAAAAGTGATAAAGGAGATTTACTCAACAAAAAGTAATCCACACCAAGGACATCATAAATCTGGACCAAAATTAAATATAATTAAATATGTATATATGTATATAATATATAATATATAATATAATAAATACAATACATAATATGTAATATATAAATATATGATACATATATATGTATGTCAGATAATTTTTTTACACAAATACAGATCTAATTATAACCATCCATTATAGTTCTGTTCATATGATGCTTCTGCTTATTTTAGGTCAGTTCTCACTTCTACCATTTCAAGAATGAAAATCTAAAAGTTCATTATAAGTTTGTTTGTTTGTTTGTTTGTTTTTGGGGGGGTGTTGCTTAAAGGCAAAAAAGCAGGGAAAAGATCATTTAGGATCTCATACAAACACATATCTGTATATATTTACAGATTAAAGGAGTCCAATTTTCATGTTTTGCCTTTAGCAAATAACCACACCCCCCCAAAAAAAAAACTACATATGCAAAATAAGGCAGACTTGCTATATAGCTCAACAACTTATACTGTTTTATAACAGCTTCTCAATAAAGAATGAAACAATGGAAACAAGAATCATTTGATTTCTGGCAGAATTCTAGAATATATAGCCCCTTTTTCAAAAGTATTTTTCTACCCAGTGCTTGAAATTCCATCATTGAAGAGCCATGATCCCTTAGTTTTAAATACAAGTACTCCTGATAGAGGTGATACATTGAATCAATATCAACTTAGAGCAGGAATTTTTTGCCTTTTTTTGTATTAGGATTCCTTTGTGTCCCATAGTGAAGTATATAGACCCCTACTCAGAATAATATTTTAAAATGCATAAAACAAAATACATAGGATTACAAAGGAAATCAATTAAATTGAAATAGTTATTATTTTAAAAAAAAATTTCATAGACCTCAGGTTAAGTGACTTTGACTTAAAACACACACTTAGCAAATTCTTTCATTCCTAAAAGAAAGACTTCAGAGCAATAATTCATTAGATAGCTAGACTGGGAAAAGGGAAGGCTGAGAGATTTGGTTTATATAAAAATCAATTAAAAGGATACTCAAAGGGGAAGTAGGTAAGGGTCAGTAAGAACAAAATGGGCCTACTTAATTTTGCCTGGGGCTGGCTGTAACTACAGTTACAAGTAGTTACAAGTAATAACATTTTTCATGGGATTTGTGAGTAAACTTTAAAGGTCATATTGTCTGATATTACTGTTTTAATTGCTCACATTTATAGATACATTATCCATTTGTGACACAGTCCTTAATATCCATTATTATGGGATCACTTCCTCATTGATACATAGATGTGGTACAGAGAGGAAGAGCAGCAAGGTAAAAGTGAGAAAAAATAATCAGGCTCTTTATTCTTTTGGGGTTCTTCTGGCCTCCAGCATTAAAAGGAAAGACATGGGGAATTTCAACCTTTCTTCAGGACCATGAAAGAAGAAAGACTTTGGGAAGAAGTTACATAAGAGAGCTGGCAGATTCCCTCATGTCTCTATCCACAGCTTACTACTCCAGAGACTTTGGGGAATTTACCTTTGGATAAAATCTGGGACTCTCTCATTTGAGCTGAATTACATTATTCCTAATGGGAGAATTCTTTAAATCTATTATCTGGTAAAAACAAATTTAAACATCCACATGCAGTAAGTGTCATATAAATGCTTATTGTGTTCCACTGTATTGGTTCAACCTATTTCCATTTTGATTCATCCTTCTATTCCAATATTATTATTAAAAATCTACTTTCTGCTATTCTTAGCTTTTTTTTCTCCCACCTCAGATTGCTCTGGGAATTTATTCTTACAGGTCCAGGACACTCCTGTATACAAAAGGACTCAGCTTCTATCTTCTAAATGTCATTTTAATGTCTAAATTGGTCATTATAAATATGGGCTTGCACTCTTGATTAGTAAGAGTTCACTGTATCAAGTGGACTGTCGCAAGATTAACCACAGTGTACTATTGTCATCTTCCCCTTTGAGTATCCTTTTAATTGATTTTCATATATACCAAACCTCTCAGCCTTCCCTTTTCCCAGTCTAGTTATCTAATGAATTATTGCTCTGAAGTCTTCCTTTTACAATTCCTGGAAAGAACACATCAATCCATTTGCTGTGTCTCCATTCACCATCCAGTGATTGTCACTGGATCAAAACTCCCCTCTGACCATGATTTCCCTTTATATGTGATCTCCCTCCACTAGAATGTAAGCTCTTTTAAATCAGTCAGTCAGTCAACAAGCATTAATTAAATTTTTACTGTGTGCTAGACACTGTGCTAAGCACTGAGAATGCAAAGCAAAGCAAAAGAATCTTTGATTTGTAGGATCTCACATTCTAATATAGGACAGCTAGGTGATGCAGTGGATAGAATATCAGGCTTGAACTCAGGAAGACATTTCCTGTTTTCTTATCTGTAAAAATGTGCTGAAGAAGGAAATGGCAAAGTACTCCATTATCTTTATCAAGAAAACTTTAAACATGATCACAAATTTCACAAAGACTCAAACATAACAACAAAAACAAAATATTATAATGGGGGAGGGGGAGAATCAGCATATAAAGAATTAAGTGGATATAAGATATATTAAGTTCTTAAAGGATAGAAATTTAAAAGATCAGGGAATGTCTCCTTTTTTCTATAATTACTCCCAGCAGGTAAGCATTCTGCCTGACATAAATTAAGAGCTTAATAAATGTTTTATTACCCCTACTTTTTTTTCTAATAAATTCTACTCCTGATCATTGTTATTATTTGTGTATATCTCTTATTTTCTATTTATTGTTCTTTTCACACTTCCATTCCTAACACAAGGCCTGGAACACTGTAGGCACAAAGTAAAGGCTTATTTATTGATTTATCTGATCCACTACAGCCTTTTTAAGCAATATTTCTTTCTGCTCTTCATCAGCATTATTTCTCTTTGCATCTTCAGGATTTTGTTTATCCCTCCCATGCTTACTTGATTCATAGAATTTTAGCCCACGAAATCTGATTTATCTTTTCTCTAAACTTTTTTGAAATCTACTGGATTTCATTTCAAAGCTGGAGTTCATTACAAACTTGGAGCATCTATCTTCCCACCTCTAAAATGGACTAGTCTTTTCTCTCCCAAGACCTGCAAAATTTATTTTGCCAACAGTAAGTCCCTTCCTGGTAGGTGAAAATCTCATCCAAAATAGAATTTCTCCTTGTTCATTTTCCATCTTTTGAAGGCAAGTCGGGAAATATTGAGTTGCTCTGATTTTGGCAAAGAAGGCTAAAGTACATTTGGAATCATGGAGGTCCCACCATTATTACTTTATCCTACTTCTCTGCCAGGCTTTTGATCTGTGTCCCTAACACCTCATTGATTTCTTGTTTCTATTTAGGTTTTGTTTCTGTCTAATGTCCAATGGCATTATCGCTTCTATTCCTACCTTCATTGACATTTAGCCAACTGTTCCTTTATACTTTCCTCCTCTGTTTTCTAAATTTCCTCACATTCATATATTACCTTTAAATACAATCCTATTCTAATTTCTCCAACCCAATTCCTTTTTATCTTCTTGTTCACCATTTTTTGGAGGAGGTGGTTACACAAACTTTGTATATTTATATATAAATGACAAAAGCCATGGATTTTACTATTCTCTTTGTCTCTTTTGTGAACATCTAAATATCTCTAATATTATTCTTCCTATACTTAGTCCATATACATTAATGGGGTTATTTTTAAGTTTTTCTTTTCCTCTAAAAGTCCCTTTGATTCAATTTATAAGACACCAGACAAGGAATGTTATTAGACTTTATTAGGTACACTACATATCTGCCTATTGACCTGACATTTCTAGATTTTAAGCTGTGCTCCAGAAGATCAAATTCCTCTCTTTGTAATCTGCCTTCTTCTTTTGAAGCCTGTAATTTTATACAAAGTGCTTTAAGGTTTGCTCTTGTGCAATCATTTTCTAACTCTGTGATCCCCTTGGGGTTTTCTTGGTAAGAAAGTGATTTGCCATTTCCTTTCCAGCTCATTTTACACATGAGAAACTGAAGCAAACAGGGTGAAGTGACTTGCCCAGGATCACACAACTAGTAAGTGTCTTAGGAAAGATCTGAACTCAGATCTGGATTCCAAGTCTGCACTCTCTCCACTGTGTCACCAAGTTATCCCCAAGTCTTTAGGTAATCTGCCACCCAAGTGCACAGCAAAATATTGTTGACAAGAATCATCCAGCTTATAATCGAATACTGCAGTGAGAAGAATTATACTATATTATAGGGCAGCTCATTCTAAAAATAACAATAAATTTACAAAATACCAATTATTGTCATTATTAGTTAAAGAAGGTGACATGAAACATGGGGAAAAACAGTTGCTTGGGGATCGGGGATCTCAGTACAAATCCCATCTCTCCTTCTTGTGCAATCTTAGGGAAGCTATATTACCTTCCTCAGGCTTAGTTTCTTCATCCATCCAACAAGGGAATTGGACCAGATGGCTTCTGACATCCCTTCCAGCTCACAACCTATGATTTTATGATGCTCTCCATGGGTAGAAATGATTCTGGGTTTCTGAAGGCCAGAGAAGCTTCAAAGACTGACACAAGTTCTAGAAGGTCTTACCAATCTGAGAGGGTTTAAAGACAGTCCTGGCAACAGAACAGTCTTCTGTTAAAGAACAATCTAAATAAATATTAATAGAGAAGTTTAAGCAGCTTAGGTGGTGCAATAGAGTGCCAGGCCTGAAGTTAGGAAAAATTCATCTTCTAAGTTCAAATCTAGGTGTGAACATTTACTATCTATATGACACTGGGCAAGTCACTTAACTCTATGCTTCAATTCCAACATGCATATAATGTGCTGGAGAAAGAAATGGCAAACCACCCCATTATCTTTGCCAAGAATGCCCCAAATGGGGTCATAAAGAGTAGGACACAACTGAAAAATGACTGAATTACAACAAGAGCCTTATTTTCAGCAGTTTGATTATATAGTGATAAGGTTTTGGTTCATGTTAATCCATGAAAGAAAGAAAAAAAATATAAAATGCCCTTTATTCCTGAGTGGTCCCCTTTCACTAGCTATAATAAAAGCTATATAGGGAAAATGAGGATAAAATATTAAGAATCACATCATTTTTAGACCATCAATAAGTATTCACTTAATGGTTGATATTCTAAATATGAGATATTCCCAGTGAACAGTGAGTTGAAGATACTTCAAATGTGGTCTGACCGTAGCAAGGTACAACAGTATTATTATTTCCCATGATCTTCCCAGAATGCTACATTTCTATTAATTCAATCAACCTTTGTATTGGTTCAGTTTCAACTAGTTGTCAACTGCAATCCTGAAATTCATATGAATTACTGACAAGTCAAATTTGCTCCATATTATTTGTACAGTTTTTTAAACCTAAATGTAATGTTTTACATTATTTGCTTTTATCTCATAGTTTAGGTTCAGGATTAATAACTTTTTGAAATGAAGTTATAGGCTTCATTCTGTCATCATAACATAACCTATTCCTTTAAGTTTTTTTTTGGTCTTCTTCAGTCTGATAATTAGGCTAACTATATTTTCATTGATTAAAAAAATATTGAAGAAGGCAGGACCAAAAGTAAAACTTAATAATAGCTTGACCAAAACAAAATTAATAATGTTGGTCTGCTGCAGTAAAAATAAATGCATCATAAAAATATTTCTGCTACATAAAAAATGCATCATGAACAACATTTTTAAAAAATCAATAAAACTACTATTCCCTTGTAAATGGTTACATAAGACTTGGTTGTTTTTGTCACTCACATTGCAGAGCTGGTATTGGGGGAAATGTAAAAAATATTTTGAAGAGTTTTAGGAGAGGATGATTAATGTTTTAAAGAGAAGGAACATAATAGATGAAAAAAATGTAGAAATGGGAGTCAGAAAAATCTGGGTCTTTTTCAGCTCAGCCACCATCTGACAATATAAAAATGACTTCACTTTTTTGGGCCTCAGTTTCTTTATTTTTAAAATAAGACATATGTACTACATTATTTTGAAAGTATTTTCCAGTTTCTAATCTCTGTTCCTTCTGTATCTCTTTACCTAAGGTGTGTGAACTTGTTTTTTTAAATACTTTTTTACAGTATATCAATACAATTGTTTCCTTCTGCAGTCCTATGGTTTTTTTTTATTTTATCTATTTAAAAATAGGATTCCGAGATGGGTTCACATACTTCACCAATTTGCCCAAGAGGTCTAAGACACAAAAAAGGTGATGAACTCCTGATCTAGTAAATGATATAGGAGAGAGAGAGGGGAAATCTCCATATCGTTTATATTTGCTGGACTTATCTTGAATTTTTCAGGTCTGTGCTTTACTGGAAAACACTCTTGCTTTTTTAAGTATGGAAGAAAAGTTCTAATAAACAGAAACACTATCCCAAGCATAGCCCCCTGGGCCCAACTGACTCCTTGCTGTGGCTTGCTTCTTCACTTTAATAGAGCAGATGTGCTTTTTCAGCAACTAAAGTGTAAAATGAGACAGCTGGCAATTGAACAAAAAGGCAGTAACCAAAAAGTCTGATGGGTTTCCAGTGGATTCAGAATTATTGGCAACAGAAATGTAATTGTGAAACAACATTAGAAAGTGGTTGTGGAGTGATGATCCTTTTGAACCTCAGCTAGTTCAACTAGTTAGCTCAGTGCTAATAAGGCCAAGGCTGTGGGCTCCTTTCCTCTGCAGGCCAGTTAGCATCACTTTGTTCTGTGGCCACAGCTGTCTCACAAATGTGTATTTGGTAATAACAGGGAGCCATGTGAGGAAGCATGGCTGAGTCCATAAAATCCATTACCAGTGCTGGGAAAAATCCAAAATGTACATTCTGCTTGGCTGGAGGCAAGGAGAAGGATCCCAGCATGCTAGTCATCTGACAATTATGTGCCAGACACTGTGCTAAGTCTTTGGGATACAACAATAAGCAAAAAAGAGTCCCTCG
Organism: Antechinus flavipes; assembly: GCF_016432865.1. Lineage (NCBI taxonomy): Eukaryota > Metazoa > Chordata > Mammalia > Dasyuromorphia > Dasyuridae > Antechinus > Antechinus flavipes. Next base: position 547,527,023 of record NC_067398.1, read on the forward strand.
TCTCCACCAGCCCCTCTAACGGAGAAGCCCCAGATCTCTCACGTATCTCTTACAGAGTGAAGTACATAACTAGCCTCCAGTTCATTATCTGCTGAGATGTAAAAGCATATTCTCCGTGAAGAACAGAAAGACCACTGTGAGGTTGTAATCACAGTAGCATTACACACACAGAGTAAAAATTCAATAAACACTGATGATTGAATGATTAGTTATTGAAAAACTCTAAAGGAAGCTCTTTCTTGTGAAGGGTCATGGAGATCTGCTATTGATTTTATACTACTTAATTTTTTATAAAGAGGGAGAGGGCTGACACAAAAGATCATATTTATCAAATCATAACAAAATCACACAAAGCTAATGTGGCTAGTTAGCACCATGACAACAGAATGGGATGGTGGGCTGAAAATTCAACAAGGATAAATGCAAAGTTTGACATTTAGGTACAAACAACAAATTCCACAAGTACAGGAAGAAGATTTGGCTTGGCAGACACCCATGTGAAAATGATATTCAGGATTTAGCTGATCACAGTCTTAATATAAGCCAGCAGTATAATACAACCACTGAAAAAGGAAACACAGTTTAAGGTTGTATTGGTAGAAATATATTATACTGATCGGCAGGGAACTATAAATTAGTACGTTCTGCCCAGATCAGATCACACCTATAAGGGTCATTGTATTTGATCCTGATCATTTGCCACCCTATAAGAGGGTCACTGATAAACCAAAATGAATCCAACAGCAACATTGTGAAGGGCCCAGGAGGCAAATTTTATAAGGAAAAGGTCAGCCTAAAGAAGAAAAGATTGCAATGTTTTAACTATTTGAAGGGCTGTCAAATATCCAGAAAATAAAAGGAGTAAGAGAAATAGACTTCTGCTATTCTGCTCCTAAAGGCTGAACAGGAATCAACAATAAAGGTGAATTTCAAATGGTACTTTACAATTCACATACATCATCTCATCACAAGACAATTCCATTATATTTATATATATATATATAATATGCATATATATAATACTAATATTGTTATGCTCGTTTTATAGTTTTAAAAATTATAGTTCAGAGTGGTTAAATGACCTTCTTAAGTTTTACTCAGGTAATAAGAGAAAGAGTTAGGTTTGGACCCAGGTCATATGACTCCAAAGTCAAGTAGACGTTATTCTAAGTATATCTCAGCTACCTCAGGGAGCAGAAGCTACAAAGAAACAGATTTCATTTCCACATAAGGGAGAACTCCTCTATGAATATACCTATTCAACAATGAAACAAGTTTCCAAAAGCGATAGTGAATTTTCCTTTACTCAGTACAATTAAGCAGAAACTGTATGGCTATGGGTAAGCATGGTGAAGAGATGATTCTTCATTGAGTAGGAATTGTACTCAAAATTAGTTCAATTGAACAAATTTTTATTAAATACTTATTATGTGCAGGGCTTCATATTGGAAGCTGAGAATGCAAAGACAAAAACAAAATATCTGCCCTCAGGAAGCTTATAGTCTACTTATGCATAAAATGTAACCATATAAGTAAATACAAGGTTATATGAAAAGAGAAGAGAAAGACAAGAGATAGAGATAGAAGGAGAGAGGGGAAGGTGAAAAGAGAGGAGGAAAAGGGGATAGGAGGAGAAAGAGGGGAGAGCAAAAAGACTGAAAGAGGATAGAGAGGCAAAGAAAGAGACAGAGAGAATACATCATGAATATCTGGGAAGGAATCAAAGAACATTTCACATGAAGAGTAATAGCTGAGCTGAGTTAAGCTTTGAAGGGATGGGAATTCTGAGAGGTGAAGATGAGGAGGGAACCCAAGGTCTAGTTCATGAGAAGAAAGAAAAGAAACAGAAGGAAGAATGCCAAATTCTAAAGACAACTGGCAATTCTGTTTGTTTGGAACACAAAGTTCATAAAGGGGATTAATATGAAATCAATATGGAACAGTAGGTGGTAGCCAGATTATAGGGATCTTTAGGTGTCAGGCTCAAGAATTTGTATTTTTTTTTTCTTCCAGTCAATGGAAGAAACCTGGAGAGGATTGAAAGTACAGGAGTTTTATGTTCATTCATGTGCTCTGGGAAGATGATTCTGGCAGTTACATGGAAGGTAGAGTAGAGAGCAATGCCAAGGAGAACAGTTAAGAAGCTATTACAATAATCTGGTAGAGAATTGATAAGGGCCTGAGCTAAAGCAGTAACCATATGAATGGAGGACAGAGAACAGATATGAGATATGCTGTGAAAGTAGAATCAAAGAGATCTGGCAACTGATTATCTACATTATCTTCCCATTTTAAAGTTCTGGAACTCTATGTGCATTTGTCATTAACATAATTAACTAATGAGAATGATCATTCAAAATAATAATAGCTACTATTTGTATAGAACTTTAAGATTTGAAAAGTATTATACATATATTATCTCATTTGATCTTCATAACACTATAAAGTAGATGCTATTATCCACATTTAGCAGATGAGGAAACTAAACTTGACAAAGGTTAATTGATTTTCCCAGAGATACATAGCCAGGAAATATCTGGGACAAGATTATGAACTCAGATCTTCCTATTTTTAAGTCCAGCCCTTTGTCTATTTGTTCATAAGCCTGACAGAATCTTAAGAGAGTACTTATTTCAATCCCTTCATTATTACAAATAAAGAAACCAATCCTAGAAATCTAAAGTAATTTTTCAAGGTCACCGAATTAATTCATATCTACATAGCTTTTATTTTAAAATATAAAGGTAGAGACGGCTCGGTGGTATAGTACCCAATAGAGTACTGAAATCAGGAGGAGCTGAGTTCAAGTCTTGTCTCAGACACTTAGTTATGTGACGCTGTATACAAACCACTTAATACGCTCACAGTAAAATAAAATATAGAAGTACTACACGCCACACCTTTCTTCTTGAGCTATACTCTGTAATATGGACACTTCACTAACTTATTTAAATCCTTTCACCCATTTAGTCTGCATTAGTGAAGTTTTCTTGCAACATTTATAGTTTTATGATGTCATTTTACATGTCCCAGGAACTTAGACCTACAAGTGGCTCCAGGTGACAATGGACAGGGAGTACAATGGCCTATGCTAAGGATGAGAAGCATAATTTCCCTTCATTGCTCCCATCCCTGCCTCTATCCCACCCTCACCACCAGACTAAAGTCCCAACTTACAGAGATAATGTGTCCCTTGAGACCATGGGCAGAGTCAGCACACTCAATAACAGCACTCAGCTGAGGATAGCCCACACCAGTTTTGGTTCGAGTGGTGCACACAGAACCTGGCAAGAGAAAGACAAGACCCATTATGAGAAGATTAAGGAACACTCACTGACACCAAGTGAGGGAATGAAGAATACTTTTCCCTTCTTTCCCTCCCTCTGTCTCTGTGTCCCTCTATCTCTGTCTCTCCCTCTGTCTCCTTGTCTTCTCTGTCTCTGTCCTTCCCTCTGTCTTTTTCTGTCTCTGTCTCTCTCTCTCTCCACACACACTACACACTACACACTTATTTTCAGGACCGAGTGAATCAATCAAAATATCCTTGTAAGGATACCCTATAATTTAAAAAAAATATATAACCGTATCAGGCTATCAATCTGTGTATACCCTTTGATCTAGCAGTGTCTTTACTGGACCTATCCCAAAGAGATCATTAAAAATGGAAAAGGACCCATGTGTACAAAAATGTTTGTAGCAGCTCTTTTTGTAATCGTAGAGAACTAGAAAATGAGAGGATGCCCATCAGTTGGGGAATGGATGAATAAGATATGGTATATGGATGTAACAGAATGTTATATTCTATGAGAAATTATGAGCAGGCAGATTTCAGGAAAGCCTGGAAAGACTTACATGAACTGATGCTAAGTGAAGTGAGTAGAACCAGGAGAACATTGTACACAGCAACAAGAAGACTATGTGATGATCAGCTGTGATGAACTTGGCTCTATTCAACAATGAAGTGATTCAAGGGAATTGCAATAAACTTAGAATGGAGAAAGTCATCCACATCCAGAGAAAGAACTAAGGAGACTGATTGTGGATCAAAGCATACTATTTTCACCTTTTTTGTTGTCGTTTACTTGCTTTTCTTTCCCATTTTTTCCCCTTTTGATCTGATTTTTTCTTGCACAGAATGATAAATGTGGAAATTGTTTAGAATAATTACACATGTTTAATCTATATTGAATTACATGCTGTCTAGGAGAGGGAAGATGTGGGGAGATAGGGAGAAAAACTTGGAATACAAGGTTTTGCAGGGTTGAATATTGAAAACTATTTTTGCATATATTTGGAAAAAAGCTATTATTATTAAAAAATTAAAATTAGTTTTCACTAATATAGCCAAATTTTTAAAAAACTGAAAAAAAAGAGATAATCATATTTTGTATTTGTAAAGCACAGACTATTAAAAGTAGAACAACTAGCTCATTGGATCATAGTTATAAAGCTGTACAGAAACTCCAAGTTTTTAAGTCAAACCTTCTTTTTTAAGATGAGAAAACTGAAGCCCAAGGAAAGCTGACTGCCTTGCCCAAAGTTGCCTATGTAACAAGCATACATGGTAAAATTTGAAACCAGATCCTCTGACTCTGGGGCTGGTGTTTTTCCCATTGTACCATGCACTTTTTAGCAGATCAACTGATCAAACACCTTAACTCTGTAAATGATGAAACGTTAGTTTCTGGACTTTAGCTCAGAAAGATTAAGTGACATAAGATTACACAGCCAGTCAGTATGTCAAATTAAGGACCTAAATTTAAGATGCTTAATTGCAAGCTTGAAGAGTTTTCAAAATGCCTCATTTGCTCTTTTCAATAAACTTATAAGATGGATACAGATATTATAATTTTTATTCTATTGATGAAAAAGCTACAGCTTTTAAAGGAGAAATAATTTATGCAAGTCACACACATATAAATTAGTCTCCTATTTTCTCACCTGGTCCTCCTCTTGCCATATCCCATCACTTGGGATACAGCAAGACCTGCTGCCCATAGCAACTCTGCTTGATGGCTGCCCAGTATCATTGCATTTTGTCCAGTTTGTTTTATGATAGTCACTTTAAACTGAGCTAAACCCCACATATACATACACTTTCACATGTAAAATGACACAAAATATAACATGAGTCTTCCTTGAATAAAAAGGGAGAGAATAATAGAAAATTATATGCCTCACAGCCCAATCTCCTTAGCAAGGTTTATATTCGTGTTGGTAGAAAGGCAAATTGTCAGATATGTGGAATTAGTCTGCCTTCTCATATACCTGCTTAGAAATTAGGATTAAACAGTCCAGCCTCAGTGGAGTACATGAAGAAGACAAAAGGCACCATCTAAGCCCTGCATGTCAGGAAAATCCTACTGGAGCTACCTCTTCCCAAATCCCTTCATGTAAGGGTTTAATTGAGCCATATTTGTCACTTGAAGCTCTTCACAATTTTCCCCCAACCTATCTTTCTAGCTCTATTACATATTCTCCTTTTCCTATATACAAGTCTACTCAAATTGGCCTTGCCATTCCTCCCAACAGGGCATCCCATTTCTAATATGTCTTTCTCTAGCTGTCCCTCATATCTGCAAAGTACTTTCTCTTTAACCCATCTCTTAGAATCTCTATTTTTCCTTAAATGTCTATTCAAATGCCACCTTTTACATTTCTGAATACCCCAACTACTGATGCTTTTCTCCTACAATTGTATCTATTTTTATATATACCTATGTATGTACCTGTTGATTCCTCCAGCTGGATTATGATCTTTAAGGGCAGGAGTATTTCAATTTGGTCCTTGTATCTTCCACATCTAGAACAGTGTCTGACATATAGTGACATATAGCATAGTCAAAAGTGTCTGTTGATTGATTGAATGATAGTAATCCCAGGACATCTCCAGGGCAGTCATTCTTTAAATCAGGGGTGGGGCCAAATAGCCCAAGTCAAGCCACAGAGAAGGATTCAGAATACTAGAATAGCCTCAACTGGGTTCTGGAGAATTGGCCAAGTGGGTGACAACTTTAAACTTTTCTATTATGTGTCCTGCCTTTAATAGCAATTTTATATTATTTGAATCTCTTTACCTCAGTGAAGTATCTTCAACCAAAAGCAAAAAGGATTGTGGCAGGAGACAAACAGCTCTGACTATCCTAAAGAAATGATTTTATCTCCCCATATCTGTCACCAACTGTTATTCCTCCATTGCCCTTACTTATTTTCTGCCTTATTTCATGTTTTGAACTTCTTTGGCTTTTCCACCACATGCCCAGGAACCTCATGATTCGAAAATATTGTCATCCTGCAAGAACTAAACAGCCTTGGTACTCACTTCTCATCAGTACCTTCTGATCCTCTGAAAGGTAGAGGCATGAACTGCTCATCTCTCATTTAAGGAGAAAGGGACAGCATACACAGCTCAATCTCTCATGGCTACCTATTGCATTCATTTGGGACTTCAATGAGCTCTTCATCATGCCCTCCAAGCCTAATACTTCTAATCCACCACCCTTTCCAACCTTCTCTCCCCTAGTTTTTTACTTTTCTTTTGAGTGTTGTCTTACATTAAATTGTAAACTCTTTGAGGTCAGAGACGTGCTTTTTTTTTTTTTTTTTTTTTTTTTTGGTATTTGTATTTCTAGTGCTTAGCACTGTGTTTAGCACAAAGTAGATGTTGAATAAATGGTAATGACTATTATTAACTATTGGCTGACCCCAACAAAGGGATAATTTCATACAAGTTTAGAATTCAAAGGCTTTTCAGAGATTATCCTAATTCGATATGCTTTACAGGTGAGAAGTCACAGATTCTTAAACTTTATAAGGAACCAAACTCAGTCGAAAATAAAATCTAAAAATTCTAGTACAGTGGTCTTTCTGCCACACCTTAGTAAATTGTAGAAACCTCTGGAACTCTACCAGTCAAATGTAGATTTACTCAAAGGCAGAGATCTTAAAACATCCAAGACCAACAGATATCTAATTCATTATTGAGAAGCTCCAACTATATTTGTTTGTTAGCCATCCATTTATTCCAAAACATCTGAAAAATATCTATTGTATACTGAATTCTAGCTCTTTACACATTTATTTCCTAATCCTTTAAAAAAGGAATTCTTGATCTGAGGACTGAAAACTGTTTATTTTGATAATTGTATTTCCATAGAATTGGTTTCTTTTGTAATCCTATGTACTTAATTTTATATATTTTAAAAGATGATCTTGAAAAGGGATCCATAAGCTTCATCAAACTGTCAGAGGGGTCCATGTACCTCCCCCCAAAAAAGATGAGGGCACACAGATCAAACAGCTTGAAAATAATGACAGAGCACACACCTAAAAGTGTGCTACAGTCTGAGGAACTTAGTTAATCTCAGCTGTCACTAACAAACATTGGTAAGTCACTTAAGCTTTTGGTCCTTGGCTTCTTCATCTGAAAAATGAGGAGATTGGACCAAAAGCTTAAGTGACTTACCTAATGTTTAATTAACTAAGAGATAACGTTTTTATGCCTAATCAAGATTTCTTATGCTTATTTCTCTTCTGACATATATAAGAAATTCTTTAAACAGATCTTTGCTTTCCTTTCTTTCCCATTAATCTTTCTTGGGAGTAAAACAGAGGGAGAAGAGAAATGGGAAATAATACAATAAAAAAGCAACTTGGCACTGAACTAAATCATGTTAGCAAGATTTTAGTGTCACAAACACGTTTGGATATAATTCTTCTCCTTCAACCAAAACCACAAAAGTGGCTACCTTTCTTTGGTGGGTACAAATTAGCAAGGCTTTTATCTGAAGCACGATGGTTCATTGTTAGCCTTCTGGTATACTCCTCATGGGACCAGGGATAAGGAAGGCACTCATCACTTCCTACTGATTGCCTCTCCTAGTTATTACAAAGAATAATTCTATGTTCCCATGATTCTGCTCCTTGAAAGGTAGTTCCAAAAATGTAAAAAACTCTGCCCTCTTCTCATGTGAACTATTACAACAGTCTCCTAACTGGTCAACTCACCTTCAGTCTATTTTCCTTCCAATCCATAGACATCACTGCCAGATTAATATTGATATTTGAGATTGTTCTTGTAATATCCCTGTCCAGAATTCTTAATAACTGCCTATTGTCATTGTACAAAGCACAAATGCTTTAGCTGAGCCTTCAGGACCCTCCACAATCTGACTCAAGCTTATCTGAAAATATCTTTACCTCTTATTACCATCTCGTCATTTAATCCATAGTCAGAAGAAAATAAAATGTTAAATCCTCTGCTTGGCTTTTAAAACCCTTCAATACTTAACTCTTTCCTGCCTTTCCAGTCTTTATAACTTTCACTCCCCTCCCAGTAACTCTGTGATCTCGTGACACTGATTTCATTGTGCATCTTCACTGATTGCTCCCCCAAAACTGGGATTGCCCTTTCCATTTCCTCTTCGTGACTTTCTTCAAGTTTCAGGAAGTCTTCCCTTCTGCTAGAAGCTTGTTCCAGCCTTCCTTAATCTTAGGGCCCTGACTCTGAGATTGTATCTGATTTATCCTGTATATATTTTCTATGTACATATAAGATGAGTCTGCATGTTATCTCCCCAATTATACTGTGAACTCTTTGAGAGCAAAGATGTTGTTTGCCATGTTTTATATCTCTAGCACTTGGCAAGGTGCCTGAAACATAGATTCTTAATAAATGTCTCTTATCTTGACTTGAAAATGAGCTTTAATGACAGTAGTTAGGTATAAAGGAGTATTCTTAGATTTTAATCTTGCCCTTGATAACCTTGGGCTATCAGCTTCTGTTCCTTCTTTGAAATAAGGGGGGTGAATTAGATGAATTCTAACATCCCTTCCAGCTCTAGATCTTTGAAAGCAAAAGTAAATAGAAAAATAAGCGATCATGGAGAATTTTAAAAATAGGCACCTCAGATTTCTTATCACTGCCTGGTCCCTATGCCTAGAATGCAACTTCTTTGTCCATTGGAATCCTACTTGTCCTTGAAATTATGGCTTAAATGCCATCTCCCCCAAGAAGCTTCTTCTTTGATCTTCTCAGTTAGAAGGGACCTCTCCAATCTCACCTCATAACAATTTGTACTTCTTTGAACTTATCACTGCCCATTTTGTAATTTTGCATGAGTTTCGTCCCTCTCCCTCCTGCTGGCAGAGTTTTCAGCTTTTGAGGAATAAAAATATTATCTTATTCATTCTTATTCAATAAAAATTTTATCTTAATCCCATTATTGTTAGCCCTTTACCTGGTTTAGCAAGATCTTAATAAATATTGAATGAATGAATGAATAGAATACAGATAAAGAACACCTCTCCATATAGCCATTCTAGTCATTCTGCCCTATGTACTTCATTTGGGTACTTTCCAACTAGTTCCGAAGGGCCCCTGGAGGATACAGCAAAGTAGCATCACATATATACTTTTCTCCCACAAGACCAGTGGTTCTTCCTCAGAGCAAAGAGCCTTCTGGACTCCAAGAGTTAACTCAGAGGAAGCATTATGAGAGTTAAGCCAAGGTCAGAGCTTTTGTGGAGATGGCCCTTGTGAATGAGTATGATCTCCACCTATACACAGGAAGAGTAGTCAAAAGTCTTACACCTTGGGACATGCTGGAAAATTAGAGCCTTAAGGAGAAAAATGTGAATGTGAAAAAGCCCAAGATATGAAGCTAAATGTGGACTTCAGATTTGAACTAGCCATATGTAGGATTCTTCAATATTCCAATCAGTCCTTTCTCTCCTAAATTCTCCTAACATTTTTGCTAGCTCTCCTTTGTTCCTATCACATTCTATTTTATGTCATTAATTTTAAAATCACATTTTTTATCTCCCCTTTTCAGACAGACTATAAGATCCTTGAAGTCAGATACTGTTATTTTCCATCTTTGTATGCCCAGTTCCTAAAAGTGTCCTTGCATACAAAAGTATTTAAGAATTTTTTTGTATTTGCTATGGAAAGAGTAAAACATTATTGCCACAGATGTTCCACCTTCCCCCTTAAAGGGTTTTAGGCTGAGGAATCAATGAAGCCAGCATTCTCTCCTTCTGTACTCATTACTGAAATCACAATCAATTGTCCAAATTTTGGACAAACTCACTTAAAGATTCTCCAAGGTCAGTGGCCATTTTTCTATCAATTCCCCAACAATAGGAACTTCTTCCCTACTCTCCACTTTCTCTTCAATATGCTTCTCATACACTATCTCAGTTCTTACCTGGTCCAATTCCCACTTTGATGATGTCTGCTCCAGAAAGAATAAGCTCCTCTACCATCTCTCCAGTCACCACATTACCTGCCTGAGACAGAGAGAAGAGCATCATTAACTCAAGATGTTTTCCTAGAAAGTGTAGAAAAGATTCTCCATCTGGGCTCCACAACTTCTAGCTTCCTCCCCTGTAAATCAATCTCTCAATAAACACTTATTAAGCACCTACTGTGTGCTGGGCACTATGCTAAGCACTGGGAATACAAAGGAAAGCAAGAAAAGACAGTTTTTGGTCTCAAGAAGGAAATTTTCTAATGGAGGAGACAACATGCAAACCCACCATGTACAAACAAGCTCTATATAAGACTAACTTATTTAATCAACAGAAGGGAAACTCTAGAATTAAAGGGCATAAAGAATAGTTTCCAGCAGAAGATGAGACTTTAGCTGGCACTTGAAGGAAGGAGGAAAGACATTAGGCAGAGATGAAGAAGGAGAACATTTCAAGCATGAAGACATTCAGTGAAAATGTGTGAAGTCTGGAGATGGAGTCTTGTTTGAAGAACAGTAAACAGAACAGTGTCACTCTATTGCAGAGTAAATGATTGGGGTTGGGCATAAAAGCATAAGACATAAGAAGATTGGATACTTGACTTTAAGATCTCTATAAGCTACCTTGAGGAACAATAATAATAGTTAACATTTAGATGATACATCTAAATGCAAAAGTGTGAAGCACTTTATATACATTATCTCATTTGAATTTTACAATTTTATGTAGTAGGTCTTGTTATTATGCCCATTTTACAGATGAGGAAACTGAGTCTATGAGAAATGAAATGCCTTGCCTAAAGGCTCTCTTGCCATGTCCTGTGATCTTAGAACTATCCTATCATTTTTTCTTTTCTTGAACTTTGTTAGGTGCTGTAACATAAGGGATTTTTTTAGTATGGCAAAACACTGCTTCAGAAGACTACATGAGATTCAAAATGAAGTGAAAACTCATTAATGCAGTGTAAATGAGGCACTTACATAAAGGATTCTAAGAGAGTCTTAAGCAAATTTTCAGGTATGACATTGAACTTGTGATGATCAAATGTGAAGCAGAAAGCACTGTTTTCAAATGAAATTTCAACTCTATTTTGTATCACTGACATTCCTTCAAATTAGTTCCACATTCACCTTGTAATACTTGTTATGACTCAAGCTTTTAAACAACTGTTTCCTTTAGTAAAAGAACTTGATGGAAGGACTATATTTTCAGGGGTTTTTTGCTTTCAAAATTTTCCAAGTTTGAAATAAACTTCTACTTGAAGTTAATTTAAGTCAGTATTAGAGGTATGATTCTTTTTTTTTTTTTTGAAACAGTTTCTGATTCATCTCCCTGAGTTCAAGTCTGGCCTAAATCACTTACTAGTTGGGTAAGTCACTTAACACCATTTGCCTTTGTTCCTCATCTGTAAAAATGATCTGGAGAAGGAAATGCAAACCATTCCAGTATTTTTTCCAAGAGAAACCGAAATGAGAGTCATATAGAATTGGACACAACTAAGATGACTGAATAACAATATTACTATCTTGAACCCCAGTGCTTTATCCATTATGTCACCTGGGAGCCTCTATAAGATCATTATACGAGCTAGGGCACTAGGAAAAAATATCAGTAGGAAAAGACTTTAGAGATCTCTAATTTGAGAAAGATCAAACCATAGCACAGTGAATTAAAGTGAGTGATAATTTAAAAAACTGTAAATCATGAGTGAGTGTACCAGCTTTTACCAAGGTCACACAATGAATTGGTGTATATAAAACCCTAGTGAGGACTTGTGCATCCTGGTTCCTATTTCAATGCCCTTTCTTTTTTTCTTTTATTTTATTTTTTGGGTGGGGTTAAGTGACTTGCCAGGATCACACAGCCAGGAAGTATTAAGTGTCTGAGGTCAGATTTGAACTCAGGTCCTCCTGACTTCAGGGCTGTTGCTCTATCCACTGCACCACCTCACTGCTCCTCAATGTTCTTTCTAATATGTCACACTTCTTGTTAGTAGTCTTGTGTCTCACCACTTCTAGTCAGTAGTACCTACCTGAAGAAAATATCTCTCACTGACCTAAGCACTGAAGCTTACCTTTCTTTCTTTTGAAAACAATATGGATTTCTGAAATCCATTTGCAGTAAATTAAGAGATTCCAGGAAGTTTGAAGAAGCTACTAACCTCAAATATGCATCTGGGTTGGCAATAGTCCAAGCTTCTCTTGCTGCATGGGTGTGAAGTCAGAGATAGTAGTTCCCCAGAAAAGGCCTTCATGAGAAATTATGAGAAGCCTCTGACAAGCAGATTCCCCAAAAGGATGAATAGCATACTTGGAAAGGGGCCGAGTGCTGGGGACTGGACATGTTTGGGTGTGTATGATGCTGGCCATTTTTGTCAGTCATATCCATGCCCTAACATGCTTACTATTTTGAAGGGGGAACTTAAAAGGAGTGAGAAGAAAGGTTCTAAAAGCTAATTCCCTGACTCTCTAAATGATCTTTCATTGAATCAAACACATGGCTAATTTTTTTAAAATTGTGGACATGTTTTTTAAAAAGAGTTTCTGATGCCATCTGGACAGAACAGAATTTTACTTGGCAGTGGCCAAGACCTACTACAAGCAGCAGAAATTCATTCAAGAGCAATGCATTTCAGGCCAGACTTGAAGTAGATTCATTTATCCTCAAGGTAAAGGCCAAGCAATGGCTTAGTCTATCCAAAAAAGATGATGTTTGGACTGAGGATTTAACACTAAGTAGAAGTACCAAATATTCTACCACTTCTGATTGATAGAAAGATCGGTAAGCATATCGCCCTACCAATAAGACAAGACTATGGTCTCTTGATCAAAGGCAAGATCAAAAGCAAACTTGCCAGGAAAAGAGAGTATATGCAATTCACTCCCTGGTTACAAAGCACCAATCTCTCTACCAAGCAAGAAAAATGATACAATTTTTAAAAAGCGACATATCATTGAGTATAAAAGCTTCTCTTCTAAGAAGAAAAAGCTATACATTCAGCTTTGCCACCAAGAGAGGAAACTAAGTCATGGAGGCAAAGAGAGCCAGATCCTTCTCTATAAAATAATAGAATCTAAATAGTGGAAAGGAGCCTAGAGGTCATTCAGTAGAACCCAATCCTGATCATCCAAGCTCTGTTTTAAAACTTTAGTCAAAGAAAAACCCACTGCATCTTGAGGCAATGCATTCTACTTTTAAAAAGCTTTTCTTGTTAAAAGCCTTTTCCTGACATTAGGCTTAAATATTCTTCTTTGCAACTTCTGAGGATTTCTAGATCTTCTGGGGACAGAACAGGTCCCTCAACTACATAGAAATCCTTCAGATACCTGAAGAAAACTATCATGTCCCTGTTAGGTCTTCCCTTCTCCAGGATAAACATATCATTCCTTCAGTTGACCCTTACTTGGAATTATTTTGAATCCCTTCACCATCTTTGTTGTTCTCCATTGGATACCCACCTGCTTATTAATATCCTTAATTAAAGTGTGGCTCCTATAAAGAACCTAGAATTCTAGATATGGTCTGACCAGGGTAGAGTAAAATGGGACTATAATTTCCCCAATACTGAACACTATACTTTTCTTAACATGGTCTAAGATTGAGTTGGCTATTGTGACTACTAATTTAGACTGTTGATTCATATTGAGCTTCTAATTCACTAAAAACTCAAAATTTTTTCTTAGATAGACTCCTGAATAGCCATACTTTTTCTACCTTGTATTTATGAAATCTTACTTATCCCTAGAAAATTTTGTCTTCTTAAATTTTTCTCCATGTTCTAACCTATCAGGATTTTTTTTTAATCTTAAAAAAATTAGATCATAGCAGTTTTCTGCTATGTTTCTGCTAAACATAGAAGTTTCTATTCCCTTCAGTTTTCTGTCATCAGTAAATTTGATAAGAATGACATTTAGGATAAAAGAGCTTTTCTTTAATATAGTAAGTAATATCCCTCTAAGTCAAAGAATATTATATGCAATGGAGAAGTTAGAGGCCTTGATTAAGATCATGGATAAATTAGCAAGGATGCCCACTATTACCACTACAATCTAATATATTGCTAGTAATTCTAGTTATAGCACTATGAGAAGAAAAAGAAATTAAGAGAATGAGCATAAGCCAAGAGAAAACAAAATTATAATTTTTTGCAGATGATGTGATGTATACTTAGAAAACAACAGAGAACCAACTAAAAATTAATTGAAACAACTTCAATTACAGTATGTAAAACAAATCCAGAGAACATACAAAATGTAAAATAAACAATTTTGATTATATTAAATTAAAAATGTTTTGCACAAAGACTAGAGGAAGGAGAGGGATAAGCCAAGATGTTGGAGGAAAGGCAGCAACTTACTTGAGCTCACCCCCAAAATGTGTGAACATCTTTAAATAATGCCATTAAAAATTTTCTGGAGCAGCAGAACTCAAAAACAGGGGAGTGAAATAGTTTTCCAGCCAAAGACAACTTAGAATATCAACATTTAAGGTCTGTTGCATAAGGCTACAGCCCCAGTCACGGCAAAGTTGTACTTTGAGACAACCATTCTGGAGAGCAATTTATAACTCTGTCTAAGGAGCAACCAAACTGTGCATACCCTAGTTTACTACTAGGTCTATATGCCAAAGAGATCATTAAAAAGGAAAAAGGACCTATATATGCAAAAATATTTATAGAAGTTCTTTTTGTGGTGGCAAAATGTTGGAAATTAAATGAATACCCATCAACTGGGGAATGGCTGAATAAGTTGTGATATGAGAATGTAATGTAATACTATTGTGCAATAAAAAATGATTGTCCAGGTGATACCTGGAAAGACTTTTTATGAACTGAAGCAAAGTGGAATGAGAAGGACCAGAAAAACATTGTACACAGTAACAGCAATATCGTGTGCCGATCAATTATGAATGACTAGCTCTTCTCAGCATTATAATGATCCAAGACAGTCCCAAGGGATTCAAGATGGAAAATCTCATCCCTATCTAAATAAAGAATTGATGGACTCTGAATGCAGTTTGAAGCATACTATTTTTATTTTATCTCTTTCTTTTTTTCCTTTTGGTCTATTTTTTCATTCCCAACTGTGACTAATACAAAAATATGTTTTATATGACTGAACATAGGTAACATATCAAACTGCTTACCATTTGAAGAAAAGGGAAAAGGAAGGAGGAAGTGGAGAAGAAAAATGTGGATCTTGTAAAAATGAATGTTAAAAATTGTCTTTACATATAACTGCAGAAAATACTGTTAGCAAACAAATCCACATAAACCATTAGCACTGTCATAATCCCAACAAAACACATCAAGAAAAGTTAAAGGGAGAAATTCTACTGAAAGTAATACATGGTATGTATTAAAAATAAATAAACTTACTACAATTTTTAAAAAAAGTAATACATGGAACACAATACATTGTTGGTGGAACTGTCCACCAATTCAACCATTTTAGAGAGCAATCTGGAAGCATGCCCAAAGAGTTATAAAACTGTGTAGATCCTTTAATCCAGTAATAGCTCTATTAGATCTGTTTCCCAAGGTGATCAAGACAAAAGGGGAAAAAAAATCCACTAGAAGTTCTAAAATATTTTTAGCAGTTCTCTTTGTGATGGCAAAAAACTGGAAATTGAGGGAATGCCTACCAACACGGGAATGGCTCAACAAATTTGGGACCTAATTGTGATGGAATACTACTATGCTATAAGAAATGATGAATAGGTTGATTTGAGAAAATCATGAAAATACTTGCATGAAATAATCAAAGTGTAAAATGAGCAGAATTTAGAGAACAATGTAAACAATAGCAGCAATATTGTTCAAAGAATAACAGTGAGTGACTAGTTTATTAAGAATAGTGCACTCAAATAAACTACAAAGGGTCTATGAAGGAAGATGCTATTCCCTTCCAGAGAAAGAACTGATAAACAGAAGTATGCATCATATAGTTTTACCTACACAGAGAGAAAGACACACATGCATGTGTATGTGTGTCTATGTGTATAAAGAAAGTAATTACAGAAGCTATGGAATTTTGAAGAGTGTATCTACCAAGATTCACCCAGAAACTACATGAATTCAACTATAAAATACTTTACCAAAGACCTAAATAATTGAAGAAATATTTATTGCTCATGAGTAGCTTAAGTCGATATGATAAAAATATCAATATTATCTAAAGTAACTAACATAATCAGTGCTGTGCCACTCAATTTACCAAAGAATATTTTATAGAGATAGAAAAAATAACAAAATTCATACACAGGAATAAATGGTAAAGAATGTCAAGGATAATAATGAAGAAAAGTGGGAGGAAGGTAGTCTACTAGTATTTGTTCTCAAACTGCCCTACAAAGCAGTAATCATAGAACAATTTGATGCTAGTTTTAAAAATAGGAGAGGGACATTGATCAGTAGGTTAGGTATACAACATACAGAAGCAAATAAACAGAATAATGTAGTATTTTAACCTCAGTCACTATGGATACAGCTCACTATTTGATAAAAACTGGACAAAAATCTGGCAGATATTAGATTTAACAAAGACTTCACACCAGAAATCAAAGAAAGCTACAAATGGATATATAACCTAAATTTAAAAGATCATATCATAAGCAGATTAGAGGAGCAAGAAAGAAATTATCTTTTTGGATCTACAGATAGAAAAATATTTCATGACTAAGGAAGTGATACACGGGATCATACAAAATAGAAAATTTTTCAATATTTTGCCCAAGCAAATCTAATGTAATTAAAATTAGAAGGTACAATATTTGGGAAATGGGGGTAGAGGGGAATCTTTGCAGCAAATGAAAAATGCTCTAAATCACTATAATTAGATAAATGAAAAATAAGCAACTTTGAAGATCCATCTCACACCTGTTAAACTGGCAATGTTGAAAAAAAGATAAAAATGACAAATCCTAGAGAGGCTGTGGGGAAACAGCTTCACTAGTGAACTGTGAGTGAGGCTATGAATTGATTCAGCCATTCTGAAAAGCAATTTGGAACTATGGTCAAAAAGTTATTAAAATGTGAATATAACCTTTGACCCAGTGATATGCCCTATGCTTAAATCCCCCCCAAAAAAAAAAATCAAAGAAAGAGAAAAAAGAATCTATATATACCCAGATATTCATAGCAGCTCTCTTTAGAGTAACCCAAAACTGGAAATTAAACATGAAGGAACATACTCCTATTGAAGAATGGCTAAACAAATAATGATATATGACTGTAATGGAATATTATTGTATTGTAAAAAACAAGGAAAAATACAGTTTCAGGTGAAATTGCAAAGATTTCTATGAACTGATACAGAGCAAAGTGAATAGAACAAAAAAAAATCTATAAATAATAACAACATTACAGAGGAAAATATGTCTAGTCCAAAAGAATAAAGATGAAACATGCAATGCACCTCTTTCAGAGAGATAATGAATTTAAAATGAAGAAAGAAATGTGTATTTTTTAAGGACATAGCCAATATGGAAATCTGTTTTGTCAGACTATACATGTATTTTTTGAGAGCCTAATTTCTTGTTATTGTTGTTTTGTTCTTTGTTCTTTGCATGCTTACTGTGAGTAAGGAACCAGAGAAACATTAAGAAAATTAAGAAATAGAAGAAAATATAACTATTTGAAAAAGAATTATGAATAATAATATCATTAAAGATGCCACATTTTGAGAAACTTTGCACCAAAAAAGAAGCTCATGCAACATATCAATATAATTAATAGTTACTTTCTGTCATTAATATTACATGTAATTTTATTTTATGAAAATGATTGGCTTGTAAAAATTATTATTATTATTAATTAAAAGGAAAAATGCCATCAGTGCCTTTATCCAAATTTTTAATAAAAAATGTTGAACAGCAATGGACTAAACACAGATTTTTGGGACACTCTACTAGCTTTCCAAGTTGATGTCAAAAGACTACAACTATTCGCCTCAGTTTCCTCATCTATAAAATGAATTACAGAAGGAAATAGCAAACCATACTAGTATATTTGCCGAGAAAACCTCCCTTAGGGTCACAAATAAAAAAGCCCTCAGGTACCTCTCCTTCTCCACAATCTTTCAAAGATCACTGAATCTTTGTTCACTAATCACATCTACCTGTTCTTTCAGTACATTGGCATGTAGTTCAGCTGGGTCTGGAGACTTTAATTTATCAAGGACAGATGGGTAATCTCCATCTATACTAAGCAATAGTTCTATTTCTTCCTTGGTAGAGGATGAAAGTATGCACTGAGCAGACTGCTGAACTTGAAATCAGAGAATCAAGAGTCGCCTTTTTGTCTCCTCCAACATAGCTCAAAACATCCAGTTTCCATTTTGTTATCCTTATTTTTTCTGCCCAGTTTAAGTTCATTTTGAGCCTTCAGACCTTATTCTCATAGTTTATTAATAATTTATTATAGAATACCATCTCATTCATCCTTTGTTTCATCTTGTCTACATTTCTTTTTCAAATTTAGTTAGCTGGTGAGTTCCTTATATATCTGATCCAATGCAACAAGAATTTACTTTCAAAATCAGAGGTGCTGTTCAAGGTACTGAAATATAATCCATGCCCTCAAGAAGCATCTATTCTATTGAAGGTAGGGAAAGGACATTACTACAATATATTAACAGACTAGTATAGATGTGGTAATCTAAAGAGATAGAGAAGAATATCGACCACTAAATGCATCAAGAAAGTTTTCTCCCCTTAGAAGTGGTCTCATGAGCTGAGTCTAGAAGGAAATTAGGGATTGGAGGAGTGACAAATACATTTCAGATATAGGAAACAGCCAGCAAATATAAAGGCTAAAGTCAGGAAATTAAGTACCAAGTTCCAAGAATAGCAAGAAGGCCACTTTAGATGGAATATCACTTTCATTAAAAACCCAAACTATGTCAGTCATTCTCTTTTCCATCACAGATTCTTAGTCACTCCCTCAGATTTCCACCATTTCCACATGTTATAATATTGTTTCTGAACAACTAGTAAAATACTGCCTTGCTCAATGGATAGGACTCTTGAATTTGAACTGGCAGGGGTTGGGCTCTGGTAAAGTGGGTAGTGAAGCATCCCATTAGCATAGAAATTAGAAAGGTTAATTTTATCTCCGACAAACTATCTCATATGGATGAACAAATACAGAGCTGCCAACATGGTATCATACAGCAGGAGGGACACACAGTGAGCTTAAGCACTTAATTGGTTTCCTCCATGTCCCCTGGAGCCTCTAAATAGCACAAGCTAGAATAGTCATGAAAAATTCAATTTACTCTTTGAGCCCAAGTAAAGAAAGAATGGGAATTCCTCCTTGATATAATATGGCAGACAGATGGGGGAAGACTCTGCCAATAGTTGTTTTTTTCCACTGGGGATGGGATACACTGTCCAGGTTCAATTATGTTCTTGATATTAACAACTGATCTTCAACACATTAAAAGTAGAGATATGAAGGCTTAGAGAAGAAAGGAAAATAAGAGAGAGGCATAGTTTTTCCCCTCAATTTTTAAAAAACAAAACAGAAATAATATGCCCTCTAGAAAAACAACTCCTCAACCCTTCCTCCCATTTGTATCCCTAGCCAGTGGCAATAGGCAATTTGTGTTACCTTTACGTTGTTCTTTCCCATTTACTTTTATTAACTCCTCTAGGATCCCTAATTGAGAGGAATTTCCTTCCCTGGTAGAGAAAAGAGTTTATTCACAGCAGATCAAAAAATGTAATAGGAGAATGTTCTGAGTCTTCTCTCTCTCTGAGAGTTCAAAAAATAGCTATTCACCTGTTGCTGGGTTACCATCACTGCACAGGGACTCCTGGCTAGAAGACTGTACAGGCAGCATTTATCTTTCATGGAGCATGACTGATTTAGATTTCTTGTTAGATGACCTTCAGACACATACACCACATAAATCCATGGAGTTTATTATGGTTCTCTGTCACATTTTCAGTCCCTACCAATGCCTACATGAGGGATGACTGTTTTTTCAGTTGTTTTAGTCATGCATGACTCTTTGTGACACTATTAAGCAAATACTGAAGAGATCTGCCATTTCCTTTTCCAGTTCATTTTACAGATGGAGAAACTGAGGCAAATAGGATCAAGTGACTTGCCCAAGGTCACATAGCCAGGAAATATCTGAGACCAGATTTGAACTCAGGAAGATGAGTCTCTCTGACTTCAGACCTGGCATTCCAACCAGAAAATCACAAGTGATAGATCCTTTTCTACAATAATCCTTTTTACCCAGTGAGCTGTTTCTTAAAATGCAACGGAAAGAGCACTGGCCCTAAAGTCCAAGAACCCAGGTTCAAATTCCACTTTTGATATTTCTTGCCTGTGTGTCCCTGGGCAAGCCACATAACTGCATTAGATTCCATGCATCAAAGCTCTAAAGCTGAAAGGAATGTCAACAACTCCCTTGTCTTACAGAAAAGGAAACTGGAGTCCAGGAAGTTAATGAACTTGTCCAAGATCACACAGGGAGGAAAGGATTTCCACAGACTCCTTTAACTCTAAAACTAATTTTTATTTTAATTTCATTTTTTCTTTTATTTCTAAATGCTTTCAATTAAAGCTTGCTGCCTATCAGTTTCCTCATGTGGGAAATAAGAGGATTAGACTACAATTTAGTACCTAAATGGTCTCTGTGACTCTTCCAGATCTAAATCTATGCTCCTAAGATCCTTCCAAATTCGAGTTCCTGCCCTACTCTGGTCCCTCACTCCAGTATCTTCAAGTGACCCATATTTCAGATGGGTTCAAAAGTCAAGGAGACATTTAGGTTTGTATTCCTAACCTCACCTGTAAGCATCATTATCATAGGCATAGTACAAAAGAATAAAGAAGTATGCATGTATGGGTGGGTGTGTATGTGTGTGTGTGTGTGTGTGTGTGTGTGTGTGTGTGTGTGTATGTGTGTTAGCAGTAATCCCCATCCTATCATGAGAAGGCCTGGATCTGTTGACATTTGCCAAGGACATTCTTGAACATCACTTTTGTTCACTGTATTGTAATGATCATAATAACGCTTAGCACTTGTGAGGCATCTTTCATCCCCAAAACACTTTACAAACATTAATTCATTCTCACAACAATCATGGGAGGCATAAATGACAAATGAAAATGACAACAAAAACTCAGAGTGAAGGAGAATTTCATTTCTCCTAATGAATTGCAGATGATGGGCAAGGTAGAGGTTAGAACAAGAAAGGAATAATTTAGGAATAAACATTTTCCTAGCCAAAGGGGAGGGCCAGCCTTCTATTTCTAAGTAACCAACAGAGAGACATGAAAACACATTTCTGGCTTGCATACAGATATTGGACAAGCTGTTGTCAGTAATTATCCTAAGGATGGCAGGATCCTCCACTCAAACCAGATAGGTCCTGGACAGACACATGATGGTAAGAGGGCACAATCCCTTTGTCTTTTCCCATGATCCTCCTTTCTTTATTCTGTCCTCTCTTCTGGGGCTGTTTTTTAGTTAAAGAACTCAAGCTCAAGCTCCCCAGAGTTACACAGACAGCTCAGACTGGCTATGGGCCAAGGCAGCTGTCAATGAAACTTCATTACTAGTTGTTTGGAGAGTGTGCTAAAGAGCCCTGTGCTGAGAAAGAGACCTTTTAGATGGATTTTTTTGTGTCCTCCCTACCTCCCCCCACTCCCCACCAAATAATTTTTCATTTCTTCTTCCCCACTGCTTTATAAAAGAAAAAAAGCCTATTTTAAAAATCATCTTCTATAATGTCAGGATTTGACGTTGAAAGGGACCTCAAAAGATAATCTAGTCCAACTCTCTCCTTTCACAAATGAGGTCATTAAAATTCAAAAGGGGAAATGACCTACCCAATGAAATACAGTAGCATAACAGGATCCAAATTTAAACTTTTAGGATTCGAAAAGACATGTTCTTTCCCTTATACCACACTGCCCTCCTTCTGCTTATGCTGAAGTTGTATTGCTCTTTCATAAACTGTCAGATCTTTTGCACAATTTAATTTATCTGGGGTTTATAAAAATTAATGAAAGTGACTGATATTTGTGTAACACTTTAAAGTTTCTAAAGCACTTTTATATATACCATCTCATCTGAATTTCACAATAACCTGTAAGGTAAACCCTCCAAGCATTATTATCCTTGTTTTATAAGTGGGAAAAATGAGGCTGAGAGGTTAAGAGACTAAGAGACTATGAGCAGTATCATAATCACCTAGCTAACATGAGTTGGGATTTGAACTCAGGTCTCCACAACTTCTGGCATAATACAGTATTTACTATAACATAATGGCTCTTTCTTTATCCCATGTAATGTTCTCTTGTTTTGGTTTTCTTAGGGTCTCTGGGAGCAGCCTTACTTTCAGTTCAGTAATCACCACACGAGTAGCCAGGGGTTAAAGTCCAAATCCTTAATTATCTCTTTCAAAGTCTTGTCTCCTTTCCCGGAGCCCGGTTAGCTTTCTTAGAGGCCTATCTCTCTCCTTGGTTCCAAGAACTTGAGCTCCCGCCTTTCTTCTCTGACTTCTGAATCTCTCCGAATAAATCCTGGCTGAGGCTCCTAGCTTATATGCTCTATGCTGAATATAAACCAAGCATTATATCACTAGGAAACCATTATTTGTTGTAAGATTAAATCAATCATACTGAACCATGCTAAACTAGATAACCATAATATCTATCAATTCCACTGACTTAGCACCTTGTAAGAATCCTTTATTTCAAGATCAGAGTTCTGGCCCATAACAATCCCAAGAGAGATAATAATACTCCTAATATATGCTTCTGCCTTGGCTGATGGAATGTTTTGGGGATAGTTACAAAGTACAAGGGAAGCAAGGGCACAAAAACTTGCTGGAAGTTGTTTAAATGGCTTCTCCAAAGAAATAAAAATGACTGAACCCATTTAATTTCTAATGTCTAACTGGGTGCAAACAAGACTTAATTCTACTTGTCATTCTGTCACTTAAAAATAACATTTTCTCCCTTTTCTAAGTTCTCAGTCAAAGGGGATAAAAGGATACTTCCAGCTTAATGAGGGACAGATTGTATGCCAAATGGCCTGGCCAGAAAGATTCTTAGCTATACAGAAAAAGATAAAGGTAGCACAGGACTGCCAGACAAATTTTCTATGGTTGCTTTCTTTCCTATAAATGAAGGGATTCTAAAAGCAATTACTGAGGCCATTTTCCTCCCCTAGCCTTAAGAGGATATAAGCAATGAATGCTCTTAGGCACAGAAAAAAAGAGCATGCTTCTTATCATATCTAGTAATTCAACAAATGTCAAATGAACCCCTACTATGTGTCCCACAGAGAATAAATGGGGCTCATAAGTATTTATTGACTCATTGACAAAAGATTCTCTCCAGGCAAGCACAACATTTACACTTTCAGGAAAATAGCTTCCCTGAGCTCCTTTAAAGAATCAAGAGAAAGAGGAAAAAGATATAGTCAATAATTATTTATTAAGAACTTCCTTAGCCCATATCAATGAAATTGCCTCCCCCCCCCCAAACAAAAAAACCTCTTTTATGAAAAAAGAAAAAATAATAAAATTCATCTGGAAGAACAAAAGGTCAAAATGTCAAGGGAATCAATTTTTAAAATGTGAAGGAAAGTAGCTTAATAGTATCAGATTTCAAACTGTATTTTGTTGTTGTTCAGTCATTTTCAGTCATATTCAACATTTTGTGACCCCATTTTGGGTTTTCTTGGCAAAGATGCTAGAGAATTTTGCCATTACCTTTTTCAGCTTATTTTACCATAAGAACACTGAGACAAATAGGGGTTAAGTGTTTTGCTCAAGGTTACACACCTAGTAAGTTTCTGAAACCAGATCTGACCTCAGGAAGATGAGTCTTCCTATCTCCAGATCCAGCACAATATTCACTGAACCACTTAGCTGCCCCAATCTGTATTAAAAAGAAAGGTAATCATCAAAAGAAACTCACACTGACTAAGAAATAGAATAGTGGACCAGTGGAAAAGATTAAATACACAAATACATAATGATCATATTAACCTAAGGTTTGAAAAACCTACATGTACAAGATTTGAGGACAAGAATCACTATTTGACAAAACTATCTGGAAAAAGTGAAAAACAGTTTTGCATAAACAAGGTACAGACCAACATCTTACACTAAATATTGAGGTAAAGTCAAAATGAATGTGTGAGTTAAATATAAAGGGTGATTAGATATAAAGTTAGATATATAAATAAGGAAAGAAATTATGACCAATCAAGACACAGAGAACATTATGGGATATAAAATGACTAATTCTAATTATATCAAAATAAAAAGAGTTTTCACAAACAAAACTAATGAAGCCAAAATTAGAAGGAAAGCAAAAAACTGGAAGGATTTACAGCAGGTTTCTCTGATAAATGCTTTATTTCTCAATATGTAAAAAATAATAATACAAGTCATTCCCCAATTGATAAACAGTCAAAGGATATGAACAGGCAGTTTTCAGAAGTTGACAAAGCTACCTATAGTCATATGAAAAAAAATGCTCTAAATCATTATTGATTAGAGAATTGCACATTAAAACAACAATGAGTTTTTATTTTACACTTTTCATATTGGTTAAAATGATTAAAGAGGAAAATAAGAAATGTTACAGGAGATGTGGAAAAATTATGGCAATTCATTGTTGATGGAATTGTGAACTGATCTAATTTTTGGAGAGCAATGTGGAATAATGCCCAAAGTATTATTAAACTAATTATATCCTTCAATCTAGCAATATCACTACTCAGTCTATTCCCAAAGATGATAAAAGAAAAAGGGAAAGAACCTATATGTTCTAAAATGCTTAAAGCAGCTCTCTTTGTGGTAGAAAAAAACCCTGGAAATTGCATGGATGTCATCAATTGGAGAATGGTTGAACAAATTGTGATATATGATTAAGATACAATACTACTATGCTATAAGAAATGATGAGCTCCTTCTCAACAATGCAGAGATTTATGGCAATTCCATAGAATGGAATGGAAAATACCATCTCCATCCAGAAAGAAAACTATAGAATATAGAATCAACATATAGTATTTTCCCCTTTTTTGTTGGTTTGTTTTTCTTTCTCGTGTTTTTTTCCCCTTTTGGTCTTATTTTTTTTTAACAAAATGACAAATATGGAAATTTGTTTAAACTAACTGCATATATTGAACCTATATCAGATTGCCTGCTGAGGTGAGGAGGGGGAAGGTAAGGGAAAGAGGGAGAAAAGTTTATTTGGAACACAAAGCCTTAGAAAAATGAATGTTGAAAACTATCTTCACATATATTTGGAAAAATAAAATACTACTGAGGACAAAAAAAAAAAAAAAATGATGAGCTTAAGAAAAAACATGGAAAGACTTGTAGAAAATAATGAAAATTAAGATAAACAGAACCAAGAGAACATTGTATACAGTAACAGCAATATTTCTTTAAGAATGATCTTGAAAAGGGCAGCTAGGTAGTGCAGTAGATAGAGCACCAGCTCTGAAGTCAGGAGGACCTGTGTTCAAATCTGATCTCAGACACTTAACACTTCCCAGCTGTGTGATCCTAGGCAAGTCACTTAACCCCATATGTCTCAGCAGGGGAAAAAAAAAAGGAGGAATTGGAAATTGAGTAGATGTCCCTCAGCTGGGGAATAGCTAAATAAGTTTTGGTATATGGATGTAATGGAATATTATTGATCTGTAAGAAATAATGATTTGAGAAAGACCTGGAAAGACTTAAATGAATTGATGCTGAGTGAAACAAAATGAAAAGAACATTTTACACAGTTAACAACAACATTATGTAATGGTTAGCAATGATAGATTTGCTCTTTCCAACAATGAGATGATTCAAGACAATTCCAATAGACTTGTGATGGAAAGTGACATCCACATCCAGAGAGAGAACTATGAAGACTGAATGTGGATTGAAGTATAGTATTTTTACCTTTTTATTGTTGTTGTTTGTTGCCTGTTTTTTCTTGGTTTTTTTTTTCCCCTTTTGATATCTTTTTTTTGTGCACAACATGAAGAATATAGAAATATTTTTAGAAGAATTATAAATGTTTAACCTATATCACCTAGATGTCTTGGGGAAGTGGGAGGTGAAAGGAGAGGGAAAAAAAATTGGAACACAGGTTTTGTAAAGGTGAATGTTGAAAACTATCTTTGCATATATTTGGAAAATAAAATATTATTTAAAAAAAAAGAATGGCCTTGAGGAAATGTCATTTTGATTATTATGAATACCTAAATTAACTATAAAGAACATATGAAGAAAGATAGTACCTGCATCTATAGAAAGAACCAATAAATAGAAGTATGTATAGAACAATTTCAAATGCACACACACACACACACACATATATATATACGTAGAGAGAGAGACAGAGACAGTGAGAGCATCCTACTTGTGCCTAATGATAGTCATCTCTCAGGTCAGGGGTGGGAGAGAGAAGAAAGAAAGAGGGAAAAGAAAACTTACATGATAATGTTGATATGTATTTAAAAGCAATAGCAACTTGTACATAGTGAATTTGCAGTTTCATGTTCAATCATCTTTTTTTACTGTATAATATTATGGAAATGCTTGTTTTATTCCATAAATTAAAAAAAAAATGTTCCAAGTCACTAGTGATTAGAGAAAAACAAATCAAAACAATTCTAAGGTACCACCACACACCTATCAGATTGGCTATGTAACAAAAAAGCAAAATAACTAATCTTGTAGGGAATGTGAAAAACATGGATAATAATACATAATTGGTGGAGTTGTGAACTAATCCAATCATTCTGGAGTACAATTTAGAACTATGCCCAAGAGCCATAAAACTTTCAGAAAAACCGGGAAAGATTGACATGATCTGATACAAAATGAAATGAATGGAACCAGGGGAACATTGTAAACAGTAAAACAGTAATATTATATAGTGATCAACTTCAAAAGACTTAGGTATTTTCAGCAATTCAATGATCTAAGACAATTTCTGGGGACTTATGATGAAAAATGATATCCATCGCCAGAGAAAGAACTGCTAGAGTATGAATGCAGATCAAAGCATACTTTTTTTAAACTTTCTTTTTTTTTTTTTTTTTTTGGGGGGGGGGATAGGGAGTATGTGCTTCCTTTTGCAACATGACTAATATGGAAATATTTTATATGACTGCATGTATACTATTTATATCAAGTAGCTTGTCTTCCAAAGGAATGAGGAAGGGAGGAATTTAAATTTAACATTAAAAAAAATATTTAAAAATTGTTTTAACATGTAATTGGAAAAAAAAAACAAAATTTAAAAATTTTCAAAAAAATAAAAAGAGCTTACTAATTTGCCAATAATGATGCTGAATATTATGGATACAATGAAAAGCAAACCAGATCCTGTCTTTAAGAAATTCATATTCTAATGGAGAAAGAAATATTAGGAAAGTGAAAAATATATTGAGAGGAAAAAGCAAGTAGCTGAGAAGACTGGAAAAGCCCCATTTCAAAAGGTTGCAATTTGCAATGTTAAAGCCATTAGAATGAGAAGTAGACTCACTAATGCATTGTTAGTGGAGTTATGAATCAATATAACCATTTTGAAAAGCAATTTGTAATTAAACAAATAAAATGACTAAGATATTTATAACCTTTTAACTGGAGATTGCATTACTAGAAGACCACTTCATTAGACTCCAAGGAGACAATTGATAAGAAGAGAAAGTACCTACATATATACACCAAAATATTAATAGTAGCAAATTTTTGTCATATCGAATTAAAAACAAAGCAGGTGACAATCAAAAAAAAAAAAAAAAAAGCAATTTACTATATTGCAAAATAGTAAAATAAACTATGACACATGCATGTAAAGGGATATTATTATGTTATAATAAATGATAAACATAATGAAGACAAAGAAATATGGAAGAAATTCACATTAACTAATATAGAGTGAAGTAAGTTATGACAAAAAAACGAAAATTGTGATCTGTGAAGTTAATAGAATATTATTATTGCATTGTCAGAAAAGATGAATACTTAGAATTCAGAGAAGTATAGGAAGATTTACATAAGCTGATGCAAAGTATGATAATTGGAGCCAGGAAAACAATATACTTAATTACTATAATAGTGGAAGTGAAACAAACAAAAAGCCTAATCATTGTACAATTATAGTGATCCAGCTTAACCCCAGAAAGGGGATAAGAGGATGCAATCCCTCTTGACTTTACAGAAATGAGGGAACAAAGTTGTGGAGTATTTTATACTATTAGTCTTGGTTGATGTATTAGTTGATTTTGCTAACTGTTTAATTCTCTACCCTCCCTTCTCCCCTTCCTCCTTTCAGTTTTATGATAAAAAATGACTCTTTGGGTAGAGGAGGTAGCACATTCAGAAATAAAAGTATTATGCAAATAAACAAATCAGTTAAAATTTTAAAATAAAATAATAATCAAGGGGGAAAAGGTGCTTGGAGTAGCTAAAAAGTAACTTCAAGGACACATGCAAAATCTATGTAAATACTGCTACAAAACATAAAATAAAATAATTAAGTGGAGAAATATTCAAGCACTGAAGATTGGGATATGCCAATATAATAAAAATGTTAACACATTTAAGTTAATTTATACATTTAATGTAAAATCAAATTACAAAGAGGACATTTTGTGGAACTAGACAAAAAGATAACAAAATTCATTTGGATAAAAGTTCCAGGGCAACAATTAAAAGAAGTGGGAATTCAGAAAAAATAGCATTACCAGACTTGAAATTATATTAGGAAGCAATAAAGATCAAACTTACTTGATATTGGTCAAAAGGAAAAAAGAAAGAAAAGCAGAACAATAAAACAGATCACGTAAGTATGAAGTAGAAACAACTAAAAACAGCAGCCCAATATTTGGTAAACCCAAGAAAAACAAATTACAAATTAATGAGGAAAGATTTCTTCTGTGGACAAAAAAAAAAAAAAAATGCTGGAAAAACTTGAAAGCAATTTGACAGGAATTAGCTATAGACCAGCAGCTTATATCACATACCATAGTAAGCAGCTAAAAAAATAAAACTGATTCTATTTCTTATTGATTCAATTTTTAAATTAATTATAATTGTAGTTGATTTTATTCTGTAAGTCCCTTTCTTTGTCTCTGAATTAAGAAGTTCATAGGTTTAGAAGTTTGGCCTTCTTTGATTTATGTTGCCCCATAAATCAAATCTTAATTCAAAAGAATATATTATCTACCTAACTGTCCATCCACAATTAAGGGAGACCTATTATTTTACTGATGATTCTTGTATAATCTTGTACTATTAAAGGAGACCTGTAATCTTCCTGATGAATCTTGTATAGCCATGTACAATTAAAAGCAACCTGTTATCTTACTGATGAACCTTACATAGCCATGTACAATTAAAGGATCTCTATTATCTCACTAACAATCCCTGCACGATGCAGATGGTCACCAGGAGTTTTGTTATTTCTCTTCCACTAACAAGCCCTGCAGGAGGCAGATGGGCTCCAAAAATCAATCAGTATTCCTTAATGACAAGGGGTTGTTACTAGCTCTACATTCCCAATTTCCAGACAATCATATTGTCCCCCCATTTCCAATGTTACCAATCATATAGTTTTTCTTTAGACTTTGTAACCAATCATAACTTATTTTCTATCTATAAAGTCACACCTATGAAGTCTGCTACTTTGTTCTATATTTCCCAGAATGAAAAAAATACAAAAAAAATTAGCTTGCCTCATCTCCTGGTTTTAACTTTTCTGAGAAAGCTAAAATCCTATTGTTTGTTTGTCATGGGCCAGAACTCTGAAACAAAGATTCGTACAAGGTGCTAAGAAAATGGAATTGGCAAGACAATGATTATCTAGTTTAGCATGGTGCTTAATAGTTCTCTAGTTCAGTACATGTACTTAGTACTTAATATAGTTCCACAAGATTCACATCTATGATAATGGAGTATATAAGAGCCAGCAAGGACTGGATGAGATTCATTTCCACTTTCAGTCAGGCTCCTGGTAGCTCTCCTGGGAGGAAAGAGAGAGATATTCAATTCCATCTTCCGTCAGGGTCCTGGTGGCTGGCCTGGCCTGCTGCTCTTCTCCACTGAAACCAAGACTCTGGAAGGCCTTGAGAGTTCTGGCCCATAACAACTGCTGAATTTGAGATTTACTAATAAATTGATTATGATTGGGTCTTTGTATCTTGGTATACTTTAATTTTGACCACAATACTGAAAATGGATAAAGACTCTCCAATCAAAAAATCATTTTTTAAAATTGGGAAATAATTAAAGAAATAATTCTTTGTTTTTTGTTACTTTAGATACCTTTTGTTTCTACGTTATCTTTACTTTAAAATATATTCTTTCTTGGGGCAGATAGTTAATTCAGGGGTCCTGGAGTTTGTAGGATCTGAGTTCAAATCCAGTCTCAGACTGGATACTAATTAGCTGTGTGATTCTGGCTAAGTCAAAATATATTCCTTCTCCTTCCCTAACCAAGACAAAAAGTGTTTATCAAATGATTACTGTGTGCTACGTATTATACCAGAGAGTGATATATTGTAGCAAAGAACAAAAAAAGAAAAGAAAAAATTTAGCACAATCAAAACATCAACAGAATTTGATAGTACATATAATATTTCATATCTTTGATCCTTCTTTGCAAAAAAGTGAGAAGGCATTGTCTTATCTTTTTTTTTCATGCCAAACTTGCTCATTAAAATTAAAAGAGAATTTATTTTTATTTTGTTTAAATTGATACTTTTATAAAAATTGTGTATATTATTATGTTATTATGTTTATTAATATCCCTATGTGACCAAGGAAAGTCACTAATATCTCAGAGACCTAGGCAAATCTCAAAGACTCTAAGTTGTTGAACAGGTCTCTATCTGTAGTGA
The DNA here is from genome assembly GCF_016432865.1 of Antechinus flavipes. Lineage (NCBI taxonomy): Eukaryota > Metazoa > Chordata > Mammalia > Dasyuromorphia > Dasyuridae > Antechinus > Antechinus flavipes. The sequence continues at coordinate 547,558,162 of NC_067398.1, forward strand.
AATAAGAAATCCCTCACCAAGAACTCCCTATCTCAGTGAAATTATAGATCTAACACCTATCCTTATCCTATTATTGATAAAAAATCTTATGTCCAATATTTAGAGAGAAATCACACACATACACACACACACACACACACACACACACACACAGAATGAAGATTTCCCACAGATTTTAAAGGAAATTGGGGGGGGGGGTGCAATTGCAAATTAAAAATGGCCACATGAAAACATGTTCCAAAACATTAATCATATGAGGAATGTGAATCAAAACCATTCTGAATTGTCATCATACATGTTGAAAATTGGCAGAAGTGACAAAATCAAACAAAGTCAATGTTCAATGAGCTGTAGGAAGACTAACATTAATGTTCTTTAGATAGAATTGCAAATTCATCAAATATTTGGAATACCAATTTGAAATTATATAAGAAAATTGGCTAAATGTTTTATACTCCTTTATACAAGCATCTCACAACTGATGTATACATACCTTGTGGAAGAGAGAAACAAAGTCATAATATATTATTTGCACCATGTTTTGCACTAGAAACAAAGTAGAAGCCTATCAATTGAGGACTTGCTAAATAAAATGTGGATATAAGTGCAATGGAATATTGTTATGCAATAAGAAATTACTAATATAAGGAATTCAGAAAAGATTAGGAAGATTTGTGTGAACCAATGCAAAGTAGTACCTAAAGAAAATACATCTTGAAGCAGCTAGGTGGCACAGTGATAGAGCACCAACCCTGAAGTCAGGATGACCTGAGTTCAAATCTATTCTCAGACACTTAACCCATCCTAGTTGTGTGACCCCGGGCAACTTAAACCCAATTGCCTCAAGGGGGGGAAAAAAAAGAATAATACATCTTATTGCAGTAATATAAATGAAAAATCGCCATAAGGAAGTTCAACTAAATGCAATAACAAATAAATAATGTTTCCAGAAAACAGATAATAAAAATATTTCTCACTTCTTTGGAGAAAAATAGGATATTATTGGGACAAAATGGCATACATAGATAAATGATATACTTGCATATATGAATATATACACATACATATATAAACATATAGAAAGAAATTATATATACATATATATTATATAAAGCATATATAAAGAAATAAATAAAGAAATTAACTGGTCTACTTCAAATAAAATCAAAGTGCCTAATCAAAGTGCCAAAAATTATTTTATAGAACTAGAAAAATCTGCATTTCTAAGTATTACTGAGAAAGTCCATTAGCAAGAGATTGAAAAGAAATTCCATTTAAACATGGCCATTAAACAAAATAAAATACTTGGGTCGTACCTGCCAAGACAAACCAGAGAACTATATGAACACAATTACAAAGTACTTCTCACACAAATGAAATCGGATCTAAACAATTAGAAAAATATAAATTGTTCATGGCTAGGCCAAGCTAATATAATAAAAATGACACTGCCAAAACATTATTTTATAAACTACAAAAAATAATACAAAATTCAATTGGAAGAACAAAAAGTCAAGAATAACAAGGAAATTTATGGGAAAAAAATACAAAGGATGGTAGTTAGCAGTGCCAAATCTGAAAGTCTATTATAGAGCAACACTCATCAAAAACATTTGGTGCTGGCTAAGAAACAGGGTAGTGGATGAGTGGAATAGATTAGATACATATGACAATAAACAAGGCCTATAGCAATTTAATATTTGATAAACTCTCAAACTTCAGCTTCTGGAATAAGAACTCACTATTTGAAAAAAATTGCCAGGGAAAACTGTTAAATAATATGTCAGAAACTCAGCATAGACCTATATCTCATACCCCATACAAAAATAAGGTCAAAATGAGTACATGATTTGTGCATAAAGCATGATACCATAAACAAATTAGGAGAACAAGGGATAATTTACCTCTCAGATCTTTGGAGAAGGGAGAAATTTGTGACCAAAGAACTAGAGAACATTTTGAAAGACAAAATGGACAGTTTTGATTACATTAAATTAAAGAAGTTTTGCACAAACAAAACCACCATAAACAAGATTAAAAGGGAAGTAGAAATCTAGGAAAAAATCTTTACAGCCAGTGTTTCTGATAAAGGTTTTATTTCTAAAATATATATAGAACTGTGTCAAATTTATAAGAATACAAATCATTCCCCAATTGACAAATGGTCAGATAATTTTCAGATGATGAAATTAAAGCCATCTATAGTTATATATAGTTTATATGCCCTACATCACTATTGATTAAATAAATGAAAATTAAAACAACTCTGAGTACCACATCACAACTCTAAAACTGGCTAAGATGACTGGAAAAGATAATGATAAATTTGGAGGGGATGTGAAACATTAATGCAATCCATAATAATGGAGTTGTGAAATGATCCAATCATTCTGGAGAACAATTTGGAACTATGCCCAAAGTTCCAAAACTCTGTATACCCTTTGACCCAGCAGTGCTATTACTGGATCTCTATCCCAAGGAAATAATAAAGGAGGAGAAAGGACTCATATGTACAAAAATTTTTATAGCAGCTCTTTTGGTGGTAGCAAAGAATGGGAAAATGTGTATATGCCCATCAATTGGGGCTTAAACACTTGCTGAACAAGTGGTATATGAAGACAATGGAATATTATTGTTCTATAAAAAATGATGAATAAGTTGATTTTTAAAAGGTCTGAAAAGATTTTCATGAACTGATGCTAAGAGAAACAAGCAAAACCAGGAATACATTGTACACAATAACAGCAAGAATGTGCAATGATCAACTATGAAAGACTTGGTTCCTCTCAGTGCTTCGGTGATCAGTGATTCTACGTAATCCCAATAGATTCTGGACAGAAAATATCATCTGCATCCAGAAAAAAAACTAAGAAGACTGAATGCAAATCAATACATGCTATGTTCACTTCTTTTTTTTTTTTTTTTTAATTATCTCTCTCATGGTTTCTCCCTTTTGCTCTGATTTTTCTTTCTCAACATGATTCATAAAGCAATGTTATTAAAATTATTAAAATAAAATAAAGATTAAAAATAAATAAATTTTCTAAGAAAAAAAAAGAATATATATGCAAAGTAATTATGAAAAAGAGACTGGGGAAGTTAGGGAAAACTTTAGGTAAGAAGTAGGACCCAAATTGAGATATGAAGGGATCTAGAGATTCAGGGGAAAGAAAATAATGTTCTTATTCTTTCTAATGTTCTTTCTTCTCAGGGTCATGAAAAATCAAGGAGTTGAAAGATAGGATATATTGCATTTGGGGAAGAGCAAGTTGACTAGTTTAGCTATAGAATGTAAAGTGTATCAGGAAGGGTAATATGAAATAAATCTGGAAAGTTGGCTGGAGTTAAATTGTGAAGAGTTCTAAATGCTAAACGTGCCTCCCTCTCTTTTCTGCAAAGGTGGGGGTGAGAGTGGATCACGAATATGGAACACTACATGTAATACTGAACTTGTTAGTTACTTGGTTAGTTTTATTGGGTTTTATTCTTTTTAGTTCGGCATTATAAAGTTTTTTTCTTTTGCAGAGGAGGTAGGGAGGATATATTGGGAAATAAAGTTGGAAACAAGAGGTATCATTAAAAATTAAAAAATAAATATTAAATTTTATGAAGTAATAAAAAATCATTTTTTCATCAGAAAAAAATGAAATTGAAAAATAATATGGAAAGTAATGTTGGTGTCTAAATGAGTAATTAATCCTGAATTAACCTAAATTTAATGATCTCCAGATATCTAACTTCAAAATACAATTACATAAATTGGGTAAATACAAACATGGGTATTCAACAATGTTATAGGAAATGCTTATCTAAAAATTTTTGAAATAAGATTGCTGATCTTTGTTCCCAAATATTTCTTGGAACATCTCAAACTGGAGATGCTATGGAAGTACCTTCTATCTAGAAAATAAAAGGATAATGTATTCAACAAATATTTATTAAATGACTATTGTATGGAGTTTACTGTGCTAGGTACCAAAGGTGATATAAAAAGGAATTATTTAGTATTTAGGCAAGAGTTTTTCACAGGAAATCAAATTTTAGGAGTCTGTGAACTTGGATGGGGAAAAAAATATATCTTTATTTTCACTAACATCCAAGGAAAATTTATCATTTCTTTCAATTATGAACATAAATAACAAACATTATTCTGAGAAGGGGGCCCATAGATTTCTCCATATTGGCAAAGAAGTCCTGGACACAAAAACAGTTAAGAATCCCTGATTCTAATATAATCTACCTCACAGACATTAACTGAGGTTTCATGAAGTTCAATAAAGGTATTTGATAAAATTAATCTCTATCACTGATCCAGAACTGGATATGTTAACTAAGAAGAAAGAAACAAAAATAAGTCTAAAGATAAGCCTAAAATGTGGAATGTGGTACATGCTGGTCAGCTCAGGTCTAATAATCATGCTCTTATTTTGTTTAAATGTATTCTTAATTACAAAGGAGTGGCATGGGGATGGGATTGGGGCAGGATAGAACACAAAGGGGAAATAGCCACAGTCACACAAAGCTTCAGTAAAATTATTTTTTAAAAATGAAAAGTGTGTGTGTATAAAGACATATATGAACCAAAAGCCTGCAAAATAGTTACCTCTAAGCAAATGCTTAGTTTCTTCCTAATTTCTCTCTCCCCAGAAAATCACAGAAAATGAACTATTAATTTATCTTCTCTTTCTGGTTGACAACCCAAACCACTTCCTCCTTTCCAGAATGTGGTCTTTAAACTGGGTTGAGCAATTGATTATTGGCTTCAACTATGCTTTTGTTCCACAGGTTTGAACTAAACAACACCACAAAGAGACATAATTGAACAAAATGAAGGAGAAATGTGTTCACTTGGAAATGTGTTTAGAGATAAGTGACTGGTGCAGTGGATGAAGGACCTGGAATTAGGAAGATCTGAGTTCATAAGTAACTTTCCATCTTCCAATTTCCTCACTTCTTAGATAGGAACAATAATAGTATCTATTTACCAGGGTTGTTATGAGGATAAAATGAGATATTTATAGGTACTTAGCACTCTGCCCAGCATACAGCAGGTGCTATATAATGCTAGTTATTATTGTTGTTGTTATAATTATCATTATTCCTATTACTTTTGCTGACAGACTCAGAACACTGGCTCTCAGAGTATTTTATTTACTTAGGTTTCCTCGTGTCCCAGGAATCATTTGGAACTTCTACTTGCATGTTCCATTCTCTCCCAATTACATAAAACCTACATTTCTAATTAAGTCTCTCTCTTATACCAAGATTCTTTACAACAAAGAATAATACTATTCAATGAACAAAAACATTTGAAGACCTCTAGGACAGAGATTTATCAAAACTAGAACACTGAATCTTGTCAATGATTGTAAATTATTCTAATATGTTACTTGTGTTTTACAGGCTAGAATAAGGCAGGTGGAGTTGGGTTCAAATCTCACCCTAGAAATTTATTTGTTGTGTGAAGCTGGATAAATTACTTTACCTTTATTTTCCTCATTCTCAATTGTTAAATGAGGGGCTATACTTGTGAATAAAATTATTATGTTTTTCATAATTATCAATATATGTACAATGAATATATTAATAATCTAAATTTTTTTTAGAAGTAACATTTTCCAACAGATTCAGACTTGGAAATCAGAATCTTATAATCTTATAACATAGCTTGAAATATCAGTTCTTGACATAACTCTTCTGTGTGTATTAAGTGAAGTGAATCAAAGATTGCAGAACTTTTTCCCATCACAGAACTCTGCTCCTCTTCCTCCACCAAGAATTTGAAACAATCACTTAAGAAATGTTCTCACGGGATTGGAGAACACCTATATTGTCCTGTTCTCATTGCATGGGAATGCAATTCCCATGGGAAACTATTTAGGCCCTGAAAATGATTGTACTGTAAACCACATTTTCCTTCCCTTTCCACTTATGATTTGTATATAAAATCTCTTCCTTTCATGTAACAGGTGGAGATCTTCTGCTCAGGAGAACTTACAGTTTGCAAACTGTATTCCTTATTCTGAAAATGATTAATTAAATTCCTACTTGATCTCTAAAACCCAATTCTAGGCCTGCTTTGTATAGCTCCAGTTATTCACAGCTTAGAATCCAAAACAGTAAAATTCTGTTAATAGAATCAGTGGTCTTTAAGATCAGCTCTAAATATGTGAGCTTATGAGCCTATGACCTAGAAAGCATTCAAATATAAGGAGACCACTAACAATGGGGATGGTTAGCCTCTAAGCACTAACCCAACTAAGTTCATTGAGGCTCCTCACCAGAAGATTAGCGTAATATCATAACATCATATCATAATATCATAAAGCATAAATATCATCAAAATCATAAGTTGTATACTAAGGTGTAAGAAGTTTGCAATTTGTAACAATAAAGGAGTGTTTATCTTGATGAAATTATAGATTTTCTGAAGTGTTACATTGACAAAATTTATTATTATATGTCTTTAGAGACCAAATGACATGTTCAGGAATGGTATGACTTGATCCAGAATATTTGACAATATTTAAGAAAGAGAAAAGGAAATGCTGTTTTTTTAAAGAGCTAATGTTTTAAAGCATCTAATAGACTTCATTTGGGTAAGAGACAGAGAAGAATAATGAGGTTTTCCACAGCAGCTGTTTGAGTTTTTCCTAATCATTCTCTTTTACAAGAGGCACTGATGCAAGCAAGAGCACAAATCTAGTTCAGTCTTTTCTTGCTCCCTCCCAGCATCCTTCTATCCTTTTCTTCTCCACCAATCACAGCATGTTCTGCCATACTTACCATAATGGTGTGTTCTGGGAATTTGGCTCGGACAAGCTTCACAAATTCCACAAAGTGTTCAGAATACCCATTGGCCACATCTAGACAAATATACTTGATTTGTGGCACAGCCTCCAGAATACTGCTCATCCTCTCCAGGTCACTCTGCCCGCTGCCTGAGCTCACAGCTACATGCTGGACAAATTAAAAAAAAAAAAAAAAAAACAGACATGAATGTCAGTGCTCAGGAAAATCCAGTCCCAATTTCAGGCCAGTCACCAACAATCTATTGAGGCACCTTCCTCACCAATTGTGACTAACCAGCTTTGAGATAACAAATCTCAGTATAAAAGTATCTGACTAGGTCATTAAACCGACCTAAAATCAGAAAGCCCAAGTTTACTTCCCATCTCCACCATCTTTAGACTTAAGATCTTAACCATAAGACTCTTCCAGAAATGAACAAGTTCTTGATTATTTTGGATGCCTTTCTTTCCTCTCCTCTTTCTTCTTTTCTTTAATTAGGTCATGCATTGGTAAGGATCAATCAATCAATTAATAAGCATTTACTATACAACAGAATTTATATATATATATATACCCACATACACACATATATAATTATATATGTAATTTAGTATAATATATAGATAATAAATATGCTAAAGAGGCAGCTGGGTTGACATAGTGGATAGAGTTCTGGGCTTGAGTTCAAATCCAGCTTCAGGTACTTACTAGCTATGTGATTGGGTACTAAGCCACTTTACTTCATTTGCCTCAATTTCCTCATTTGTATAATGAGCTGAAAAAGGAACTAGCAACCACTCCACTATCTTCATCAAGCAAAGTCTAATAGAGTCATAAAGAATCAGAAATTAATGAAATGACTAACCTACAATAACACATATGTTAAATAATAGAGATACAAAGACAAAACAAAGCAATCTTTGTCCTTTTAACTTATATTCTAATGGAGGAAATGTAATTCAAGAAATATTAACAGAGATCATAGCTATAGAAGTAAATTTTTTAAAATACCTCAAAGACTATCTAGTCCAATTCTTTGTTTACAGATAAGAAAACTGAGGCCCACGGAGCTTAGGCGATTTGTTCAACAGTGCCAGAAGTGAGACTTAATTCTAGCTCCTCTAGCTCTGAAATTGTCATTCTTTCTAGTGTACCATCATAATATATCATTTCAATAAATGGAGGAGATATGTGCCATGGATTGTGCGTAGGGCCTGAAGTCAGAAAGCCTGTGTGGGTTGAAATCCCAACTCTGAAGTAAGGCCCTTATTATCTTTACTCCCAATTTCTTCATCTCTAAAGCAGGGACAATCATACTTGCATTATCCATCTCTTGAGCTAATCTTGAAGATGATGTACTGTTAGAAGTACTACAGAAATATGAGTTGATAAAGTAGATAACATTAAATCTTCATGTCTCTCCATGAGACAGTCATCCGTTTTCAAAGTTTTTCCACTCATCTATCTGAAATGCAGAAAGCTAGGTAATGCAGTAGATAGAGTCCAAGTTAAGTCATAAAGACCCAAATTCAAATCGTATTTTTGTGTGCTTCAGTAAGCTTCTAGCTCTAAATCTTTTTTTTAAACTTCAATTTTTCAATTAGAATTTATGCACATTTTTTGTAGAATTCTTTTTATGTTAAACTTAGGAAAGAAAGCAAACTAACTCAAATCTATGATTTTATGATCCTACTTCATCCCAGGTACTGCAATAGGTGCTGAAGATACACACACACACACCAAACCCTGCCCTTAAAAGAGTTTACAATTTATTCAAGGAAGTTTATTTCTAAAACTTCTACACTTCCCTTTTTGACAGCTGGGCTGCCTGAGACAGACCCTCATTATTTAACACCTGGGCTATAACAGTAGCCTTTTCATTGGCCTCCCTTCCCACTCCAAGTTATCCTTCATTCAGCTACCAAAAATAATCTTCCTAAATCACAGGTCTAAATAAGTCACCTTCATACTCAACAGGCTCCAGTGCCTCCTTATTACCTCTGAGATCAAATATAAAACCCTGTCTGTCTTTTAAAGGTCTTTGCAATCTGGGCCTTTCCAACCTTTCCCGTCTTCTTATACTTTATTCCCTTCCACTGTATTCTATGATCCACATCCAGCCACTGACCTTGTTCCATACACAAACCACACCATCTTGACTATAAGTTTTCTGGAATGAGCTCCTTTTTCTCCTCTGCTTAGATCTTACCTTCTACATGAAATCTTTCCCTCCCATTAGTTCCCTCCTTCTAGAAGTACTTATCATTTTTACTATATTTTTCTTGCATTTATATAAATGTTTACATATTGTCTCTTCTATTAAACTATAGTATCTTTGAAGTTAAACACTGTTTCTGCCTGTCTTTGTATGGCCAGAATTTGGTATAATGACTAGCCCCAAATGTTTGTTAACTGCTTTGATCCCCCTCTTCCTGACTCTTAGAGACAGATACAGAAAAGTATTGGTGATAAGCAAAATGGACAGGAAATAATAATGATAATGAGAGTAATGACAACATCTAGAATTTATATTGTACCTGTGTGTCATGTACTGTACTAAGCACTTTACAATTATTAATTTAATCATCACCACAAGCCAGGGTGGTAAGTATTATTATTAATATTTCAGAATTGAAGAAACTGAAGCAAACAGAGAGTAAGGGGTTTGTGCAGGGTCACACAACTAGTGAGTATCTAAGGCCAAATTTGAACTCAGTTCTGCTTATCCACCGCTACCTAGCTACTCCTAAAATATTAAAGGAAGCAAATTTGATCTCATATGTTTCACTGAGAGTTAAAACACAGCAGGACTGAGGAGGTGGTGACAGAATAGCACTGAGTATTGCAAAGATAGATTCATGGGTGACCTCCAGGAATCAGAGACAAGGAAACATTTGGAGCAGTGTCAATGGAGGCAAAAATAGATATAAGGGCATTTACCACAGATCACTTGGACATATAGACCTATTATATGCTGTCTTGGTCAGACTATATGGAGTATATTTTGTTCTGTTCTGGGAGTTGTATTTATAAACAACACTAAGAAGTTAAAGAATATTTATAAAAGGGTAACTAGAATGGTCAAAGACTAAAAATCAAATCATAATTGTTATAATAATTAAGGATTTTTAGTCTGGAGAGCAAAATTAGGGGAGGTCCAATAAATTTTTTTAAGCATTTGAAAGAATGTCATATGGAGACAACATGGCATAGTCCATAAAGATCTGGTCTTGAAATCAGGAAGATCTGGTTTAAATCTTGTCTCTGACAAATACTGGCTGTATGATCCTGGCTAAGTCATTTTCATCTCAGTGCTAGACAAAAGGTATCAACCATTTCTCAGAGTGCTACAACTAGATTAAAATATAATTGGGAAATAGTTAGCAATATAAATAAAAATAGAATGGAACATAGATAATGTAAATATATGGTTTTTTTAAGTCAATATGCATCCACAAGGATCCTTGTCCTGTTTTGATTTGCATTTGAAACTACTGCTGTAGGCAACTCAAGGCCATAAATAAGCTACAACAAACGTTCGACCTGCACTGGTAAGGGAAGGGCTATTTCTTCATCTGTAAGTTCTCTATATCAATTAAAGCATTAAGTCCAGTTCTTATCTCTATCTATCCATATGGAAATAGGTTTAGATTCTCCTGTTGGTGGCAAAAGAGAAAACCTAGAATAATGGATAAAAGTGAGAGAGATTTCAATACAATATAAGGAAAGACTAGAATAGCTAGGTTGTACAGTAAATGCAGTGTCCAGACTGGAGACTCTGTTTAAATCCGGCCTCAGATACTTACTAGCTGTGTGATTCTGGGCAAGTCATTTTACCTGGTTTGCCTTAATATCCTTATCTGTGAAATAAGCTGGAGAAGGAAATGGCAAACCACTTCAGTATCTCTGCCAAGAAAACCCCAAATAAGGTCATGAAAAGTTGGACATGATTGAAAATGACTGAACAACAACAAAAGAGAAGACTCACTTACAATTAGTAATCCCCAATGGACTGAGCCATCTTGGGAAGATAATAAGTTTAGGTCTCAATTCAAAAAAAAGACGAGATGACCACTAATTGAATCTATCATCAAAGGGATTCTTGAAAAGATCCAGGTTGGTTTAAATAGTTCTTTTGCAACTCTTGAGATTCTATCAATTTAGGTTACTAATTTTCCTCAGGACTCATGAGCTTTTAAATTTTCACTTTCTAATTAGACTCTGGGCAGAATAAATCAGATTTTCAGAATTCATAATAAAAGTTGAAGTTCTGATTAATGAAGTGTCCAAAACTGTATTTACAGAAATGGAGATTTGGGGGGGAGGGGAAACATTGATTGTCCATTAACAGGTTTCTCAAAAGGTTTTTTTTAAGACAAAGGGGAAGGAAGAGAAAATAGACATCAATCAAGTTGTAAAATGAAAAAAAAATCAACTGTTCAGTTACTTAGAGTCACTGAAATCTTTTATCTTAGGGAACTATCTTCTCATTAAATAGAATTCAGGCATAATTAATGTACTGACTCAGGTAACAAAGAACTACATGTGACCTCTACAGCAGCAATCAGTATGAGGCAACAGAACTTGGCAGTCACAAAGTGACCCTTTTTTAGTCCTATGGAGAGGATCTCTTATGTGGCCTACAATAAATTTTCTGTTAGCATTACCTCAGAAACCACTGAAAAAAGCCCTTAGGAATGAATTAGGAAGAAGCAGAGGTGGCCATGTCTGCCTTTCTTTTCTACCATTGCCTACTTTTTCTTTGTTGAAAGGTATAACTAGTTGCTGCTTTTATATTCAGAAGTTATATTAAGATTGGATTTGCTTTGGAGTTTCAGGCTAGAAACAGAGGTTATACTCCCCAAATCTCCCATTCAAAACTGTTAATGGCCCAAGGGAAAGCAAAAACATTTTCTGTAAGAAACTCAAGTAGGCTCTATTGCACATGACTGGATTTCTTAATCCCCATTGTCTCTGTTCTAATATGGTAAACATATTAATTCCCCTTCTCATACTGATTCCCTGACAGTTTCTCTTTGTCTATTCAAGTTGTTTTTCTTTTGCAAATCTCTATTGTACTTTAAAATGTACAATCATTTTATACACATTATCCACAACTACCTTGAGAGGTAAATATTTGCAGGTATTATTACACATATTTGTTGTTGTTCGGTCATGTCCAATTCTTCATGATCTCATTTGAGATTTTCTTGGAAAAGACACTCCTTGAAAAAGGAGTGGTTTGCCATTTCCTTCTCCAGATCATTTTTACAGATGAAGAAACTAAGACAAACAGGATTAAATGACTTGCCAGGTCACTCTGAGGCCAATTTGAACTCAGGAAGATGAGTCTTCTACACTCCAGGTACAGCATTCTATTTATTATCCCACCAAAATCCAGTGTTGTTGCTGCTATAACATGTTAGGACTCAAAATAGGTTTTCCAAGGGGAAAAAAAAAGATAAGGAGTTTTCTCGCTCATACAAAAATCTGTAATACTTACTTTAATCTAACAAAAATAATTCTTTGAAGAGTTTGCTAGTAATTTCACATAATGTCAAAAACCATCTGAAAACAGTTCCCTCTTTTGATGACAGAGTCTGTCTTTGGATCCCAGTCCGTAGAAAAATAAATATTCATAAGATCAATCAAAGGAACATAAAAGGGACTCCAAAGGCAATCTAGTTCAATCTCTTCATTATACAGTTGATTAAACTGAGGACCAAGGAAGCAAAGTGACTCACTTATTCTCACATAGGTAGTTAAATATCAAAAGATGGAGTTGAACTGAGAGCTTCTGATTTTAGATGCAGTGCTCTTTCCACTGTTTCGCTGCTTCCTTCTACTAAGGTTATTGCTCCTCTCTTTTTTACTTTCTTTTAATTCTTTGACACCCCCATCTTATCAACAGAACTGAGTGACCTCTACCAGATTTCCCTTACTTTGAAACAATAGACATACCTATCATCTTCTGCTTTCACCTTTTTAAAAAAATCAATCTGGTTTCTTCTATTTTTAGGTTTTCATTCTCCCTGGGGGCAGCATTCTCTGTTTAACTGAGTCTACTATTGGAAGATCTCATAGAGATGGGATCATAGAATCATAAAACTGAATCCCAAAATCCCAAAATTGAGATGCCAGAAATCATCTAACCCAAATCCTTAGAATCACACATGACACTCCACTTGAACCAGCTTTCTATATAAAAAAATATCACACACTGCATTCAAAATATCATGCTTCTCTCTTTCTACTCCGAATACCTTGGAAAACCTAGTGTTGTATTTTTTCTTCCCAATATAACATAACACACCTTGACATGAGTCAAATGATCAATAATCATAATGTGATCATACCTCCAGGCATTCTGGGTGATTTGTGGCAAACAGCTTCCAGTCCTCCAGGGTGTAATGCTTATGAATCGCTGTAAACATGGCATGCTGGGAAACAAAACAACATCATTAGGGTTAGAAGCCAAGTCAGCCCATTTTCCTTCAGGCCATATGGCAGTTATTATCTCACAGCCTCAAAGTATCCATTTTCCTGACACTCACATGTACCTTGCTTTGAATACGTTCCCAGGAGGTAGCAGATAGCTAAGGTGTCTGGTAAGTAATGACACTCACAAAACCATGTTTGCAATTTTGTCCTGATTGGGAGGCGCCTACAATGAGATTAGCGTTTATAATGAGGTCAGTAAGACAATGCCATGAGTGGGATGAGAAAGTCCTTAGTGATTCTGTACACCCTGCTCAGGATTCCGTGTCACCTCCGTAAATGGTCAAAAGAATCATCCCTGTCAAGAGAAGCTTTCATTGTGTTTCTAAGCTAAGCCTGTGGTCCAGCCAAGGCTGCACCAAGAAAAAGCATTAGCTGGTATCTGATTCCAATTCTGATTCTCAGTAAGTTCTTTCTCGTACCTAAGCTAAACCTAGAATAGTTGAGTTGTTCCTGAGGCGGTGGGATGTGATAACTAAGGGCTCTGTAGAGGCCAAGAGGCCTTATGAAGTGGAAACAGCACTGAAGAAAACAAAGATGGAGAAGAACAACTAGAATAGATTAAATCCCCCCAAAAAATTGTGACCTAAAGGTCACAATTTGAGGGCACAGAAGTACATAAAAGAAGGGGGAACTCTAATGGCATTCCAAGAACAAAGGCCGATCTTTTCAATATTGATATTGAAATTCCAGTGGTGTTGCATGGCTACCAGATTAGATTGTATGCTCAAGGGCCTAACGCATAGTAGGTACTTAATAAATATTTATTGAATTAAATGTTTAATTAATAAATGTTTATTGAATTAAAATGACCAAAACAGAGAGTACTGCCATCTTTGCATAACTGAAACTGAAGATCAAAAGAATAATTGAAGCCCACAAATTTGGTGTGAGAATACAGCAACATATTTCCCCCAAAAAAATTATTACACTGGTTAAAATGAAATAAAAGATATAGTCAAAAGAAATATATGACCCTAATCCCACTCAAATAAAAGAGACTGTTCACATCTTAAGAATGGGAGATTGCCAATAAAGACTTACTTGCTTCATATCAAGAGAATGCAAGAAAGTCCCCCAGAACAAAAAGTAGAGCCCCAGTAGTGAATTAATTGAAAGACATGGAGAAGGAGCATCACATTGGTAGGAGGGTATAGAAGGGTTAAAATTATACTGCCGGAGGGCACGATTAATAACAGTCAAGTATTCATTAAGCACCTGCGAAGAGACTGTACTAGATAGTAGTAAAGAATGAATTTTTTTTTTTAAGGAGTACATAGAAACCACATATATAAACATAAACAGCACAAATGTAAAAGGAATAAATAAAAATATTACATAGTAACAAATAAAAGGTTGTTTGAGTTGAGAAGCTTGATGCATCTTAAAGAAAGAGAGGGACTCTGGGAGGCAAAGGTAAGGAGGAAATACATTCCAAGATGTAGGAATGTCTAGTACAGAGACACAGAGATTGGAGATGAGAAATGGCTTGTCATGTGTGAGGAAGAAAAAGAGGGCCAGTTTGACTGGATCACAGAGTACAGAAGGGAAAATAATGTCCAATAAAGCTGGAAGATAGACTGGGATCAGGTTGCATAAGGCTTTAAAAGCTAAAGAAAGTTTGTATTTTATCCTAAAGGCAATAGGAAACCACTGGAGCTGACTGAAATCTGAGCTTAGGGAAAATTATTATTAGATTATATATGTATTGGAGTATTAGAGTACAAAATCCTTAATTCATTAGACTTAGTCTTTGGGGCTTCAATAGGGAAAACCAAGATCAATGAGAAGAAGTTATATGAAGACAGATTTCAAGTCAATATAAAAAAGAATATTCTATCAATGAAATGTCTAAAATTACAATGGCCCAATTCCTAATCTAAAATAGAAATGATAACCTAGTGGAGAGCATCAGGCCTAGAGTCAAATCCAGTCTCAGATAATTACTAATTGGGCAAGTCACTCAACTTCTGTTTTTCTCAATTTACTCAAATGTAAAATGGGGATTATAATAGCACTTATCTCCTGGGGGTTTTGTGAGGATCAAATGAGATAATAATTGTAAAGAGGTTAGTACAATTCTTGGCACATAATAGGTGCCATCCAAATGTTAGCTATTAACAAGAATAATGATGACGATGCTTGAATTATTTACCTCACTTGTTTGTTGAGAAAAACTTGAAGCATTAAAGGTCTTGAAGAAGTTCTTTGAAAGTAAGAATAATTTTCTCTTTTCTTTGTATTCCCAGAGCTTAGCAATATGCCCAACACATTGCAGGTACATAATAAATGCTTGTTGAATTGATTTTATCAGACATCAAGAATACCCTACTTGGACTGCTTGCCATCTGAGGGAGGGGGTAAAGGGAAGGAGGGGAAAAGTCAGAACAGAAGTGAGTGCAAGGGATAATGTTGTAAAAAAATTACCCAGGTATGGGTTCTGTCAATAAAAAGTTATTAAAAAAAAAAAAAAAGAATACCCTACTTGTTGGAAGCATTAAATTATAAGATAGATAACCACCTATCCAGGACAGTAGGAAGAAGATTATGTTCAATGACTTCTAAGGCCAAGCATATGATTTCTATGATATAATTCCAACTCATTTGCTAAATATGGAAATTGTTCAAAAAAATTTCATTCTAATCATAATAATGTCTCAGTAAGTCCTGTGACTATTATTAGCTACCTTCATAGGAAAAACTCATTTTATTTTAGCCAAAGATTTTTTTCCCTCTTTCTTTTTTTGATTTTTTTTTAGATTCACAATCATCACATGCAATATCATTGCTCTCAAGGGAGCATTTATTAAGGACCAACTACGTGCAAAGAACTGTGTTGTACAGTTGAAAGCCAAAGAAGTAAAAGACAAGTTTTTCAAGGGGTGTGTAACTATTCTAATTCAGAACGATAACTTATAGAAGAGATATTTTCTGGAAAAGGGTGGGGTGGGTAACAAGTCTGTCTTTTATCTTAAATTAATATTTCAAGTTCAATATAAAAAGAAAAAATTCACAATACCAGAAGAGATAGCCTTCTAGCACTATCAAAATGTGTTTTTGTTTTTACAGATAGATTCATTTAAAGTGCAGGCTTTAAATCTTGACATCATAGCTCTTCTCTCTAGCATCAACTAAACAACTGAATTTCTTAATACTTCAAGTTCTCCAAACTAGTTTTTAGAATACATGGGTAGGGAAAGAAAGGATGATAATCTATGGTTCCTATTATTTGATTGTTGCAAGTGAAGAGTTCATTTCACTTGAGTTCTTGACCGGAAGTTGAACTGAAGAATCATTATGGACAATGGAACTGCTCTATTTCTCCTAATGAAATAAGCTAAATAAATCCTTGTTTTTTCCCCTCCCATCAATACTGCATCCACAGCTGACTGATGAAGCACTAATTGGAATTTATTTTACTCTGCAAACATCCAGAGGGCAATTTTCCAATTTCCAACTATAAAGAAAAGAGAGAAAAATCCTTCCTTCCCCAACAAGTTACCTGAGTCATCACCACAGCCATCTCGAAAGTACCAACTGTATCCATATTAGACACAATGACAGGGATTCCTGAGTAGGTCTGCTTGGAGTTGCGAAATGTGAAGCTGCATTTAAGATCTACCTATTGGGAAAAATGAAAAGGTTAAGTGCTTTCTCCATGTCTTCTTCTGACTTTCCCATGTGGCTTGTTCAAAACATAGGGATTTAATGAAGATGGAATTGGGGGGCTGGGCAGAACATAAATGAAGAATATGGCTCAGTGAATCCATTCTGATGTTAGATTTATTTTCCACAAAGTAATAAAAGCTGTTTTTTGTATATCACCAAGAACAAAAGGCAATGGATTACATCTAGTTTAAATGCTGAAATCTCTGTTGGGTAAGTCTGTTACAATTATTTCTTTGCAAGGCTCATAAAGGCCAAAAATAATGTTCTGACACAAAATGAAGCTCAGAATCAGAGGTATTAAGCCCTTTTGCTAACAAGCCCTTCTTTGCCTAACTTCCCAAATCTAACCCTACTTTCTAGTTCATATTCTTCATTCCAGCTCTGAAAGGCCATCTGTCACCCTTGCCCACTTTGTACACTGCCCAAACCATTCTGCACCAAAATTCTCCCCACCAACTTCTTTGCCAAGCCTCTTTTGAAACTGGTTTAATTTCAAAATCACTTCCTTCTTAACTAACCCCACCCAGAACCAGACATTTTAATCACTGTTTCATTATCTCCAAATAATCTACCCTTTATTTTTCTAGTTCTTCATTTTTTTTTACTCTTAAGAGTTTATTTTATAAAGCTGTGGTTAGTCTATTAGGGAGTCAGAGATCTGAATGCTTATATTCATATTCATCCCTCTGGATTTCAAGTTGTTAAAGAAGAGGGACATTACTTCTTTTGGAATTCCGAGATCACATGATTAGGCAGCCACTGTCTAATCCCAAGATCAGGAACATCTAATATGATAGACACAGTAGTAGCTTGATGAAGAACAGTGAGTTGGGGTCAAGCCAAGAGTACACTGGAGACAGCTCAGATTTGCTCAGGAGGGCAAACTTAAATTTGTTGTGTAAGCATTTATATCTTGGAAGACAATGTTACTAACCAGGGCTTGATTGATTGTTTTATTGATTTATAGACTTAAGGAATGGAGGAAATATTAATAATGCATATAAAATTTGAGTGTTTAGCTGAGCACGAGCTTTTTGTTTTGTTTTGGTTTGGGTTTTGTTTTGTTTTTGGAAAGCCAGTTATTATATGTTTATCAGCACCCAACTCAGCCAAACACTTGTAAAACAACATACACCTGGCCAAAAAACTGAACATTTGTAGCTATTCTCAAATGACACTTAGATGCCATGCTGAAGATACCACAGGTGAAATGGTGGAATAAATGAAGGGCTGGTTCTATTGCTACTTTTTTTTGTTGTTGTTGAGGCAATTGGGATTAAGTGACTTGTCCAAGATTACACAGTCAGTAAGTATTAAGTGTCTGAGACTAGATTTGAACTCAGGTCCCGAAGATTTCAGGACTGGTGTTCTATCCACTGTGTCACCTTGCTGCCCGAGTTCTGTTGCTTTTAAAGTAATTTAGAATGAAGTCTAAACTAACCCCATAGCTCTTAATTAAATCAAGAGCTTTCATTTTCATTTATTTTTAATTTGTTTCTTTTTATTTTCAGTTCCAAATTATCTCCTTCCCTTCATGTTCTCTCAAATCCATTGAAAAGTCAAGAAATATAATACCTATTATATATATAAAGTTGTGCAAAAACATATTTCCAACATTAGCCAATTCCAATAAAACCCTCCAAAATAAAACAACAAAAAAGAAAACCTAAGGAAAAGAAATAAAGATAAAAGAATATATTTCAATCTATGCTCTAAGTCCATACCTTATCTGGAGGCAAATAACATTTTTCATCATGAGTCCTCTGAATAGTGATGGATCATTATGTTAATCAGAGTACCAAAATCTTTACTGCCGATCATCTTTATAATATTGCTTTTATTATTACATTCTGTTTCTTTTTATTTCATTTTGTATCATTTTATATAAGTTCTTTCAAGTTTTTTTGAAATCACCTCCTTCATCATTTATTTTAGCACAATAGTATTCCACACATTTATATCCATAACTCAGTTCTCCACATCCCGATTGGCAAGAGTGTTCATTTTTAGCCATACATATTTAGAGATTTTATCCTTTCCCTGACCTCTCCCTTTCAATTAAAAATAATTTCATATTTCAAGCATACTACTCAGACAGAAAAATTTATGGACTAGATTGGACCAATAATCCCTCAATGAAGATCAAGATCAGTGTTTTTTCATATAGTGACTATTTCTGTAACCAAAATCTGTTCAGGGAAAAAGAGATCCACTTAAATGAGAGACTATCTTACTAGGTAGATAGGAGTCTCACCACTGAAATTATTTGGGTTTTATTATTAGGATGAAAAGTTTTTTAAATGGTGTCCATTCTAGCCATGTGCCTGGTTTCTTCATATGAAATTCATTCTTTTTCACAATGAATAATGCTATATGTAACACACACCAATATGTTAAAAACAGCAACAACAACAAAAAAAAATTGAAAAGAAATTATGCCATAATTGCATAAGCACGTGGCAGCTTATTTCCTCACCCTCAATCTTGGTTCTATTTCCACGAAGAAAATATCTCTGAAATACAATGATTATATCTAATGAGTAGATTAGCCATAATCAGGACAGGACAGAGAATGATCCTGGCATTTGGTTATCTTGGCCTAAATAATTAACATTTCAAAAACTAAGTTTGCAGTTATACTTTTTCTTTGCTTTTTTATAGCTTTCTTTTCTTTTCTTTTCTTTTTTTAGTGAAGCAATCAGGGTTAAATAACTTACCTGGGGTTACTCGGCTAGTACATGTCAAATATCTGAGGCCTCCTGCTTCCGGGGCTTCTGCTTTATTCACTGTGCCACCTAACTGCCTCTATAATTATATTTTCAAAATGCACATAGTTTATTTAATTCATGCTGTGCGCTGGCAATCCAAGAACTATTAGCAACATATACAAACCAGAACTAGCTGTGGAAAACACAAGCCCTGATAATCTCTAGACCTTTATGTAAAGTGAATTCTTGCTTCTTGGGAAACTGTTCCTTTATATTTAGATATAGATCTAAATATGTGTCATTAATCTTCATTCTAAAGCAGAGTACTGGGTAGGTTAACAGAACTGGAATTAGGATAAACTGACTTCAAAATCTGACCTAACAGGCAGCTAGATAGTACAGTGGATAGCACATTGACCCTGGAGTCACTGAATTCAAATGTAGCCTCAGATATGTATCACTTAATATCAGGCAAGTCATTTAATCCCAATTGTAAAAAAAAGAAAAAGAATAGAAAGAAGGAAAGAAGAAAGGAAAAAAGAGAGGGAGGGAAAGAGAAAGAGAGGAAGAGAAGAAGGGAGGGAGAAAGGAAGGTAGGAAGGGAAAGAGGGAGGAAGGAAGGAAGGAAGGAAGGAAGGAAGGAAGGAAGGAAGGAAGGAAGGAAGGAAGGAAGGAAGGAAGGAAGGAAGGAAGGAAGGAAAGAAGGAAAGAAGGAAGGAAGGAAGAAAAAAAGGAAGGAAGGAAGGAAGGAAGAAAGGAAAAGAAAGGAAAGAGGGGAAAAGGACAAAATTTGGCTTTGAGTTATTTGTTGGTTGTTCAGTAATTTCAAAGGAAGGAAGGAAGGAAAAGAAAGGAAAGGCGGAAAAAGGACAAAATTTGGCCTTGAATTATTTGTTGGTTGTTCAGTAGTTTCAGAAGCATCAGACCCTTTGTGACCCCATTTGAACTTTTCTTGGCAAAATCTTTCTCAGCCTCAATTTATTCTTTCATAAGATAACAATACCTACAGCGCATGCCTTGTTAGGTAGTTAGTTGTAAGGATCAAATGAGATAATGTATTAATAGTGTTTTGCAATGTTTAAGTCATTTATAAATGTGAATAGAATATTGTATTTGAACGAGGAAGACCTGAATTCAAATCCAGCCTTAGGGATTTGTTAGCTAGTCATTCAACTTCTGTGCCTCAGTTTCTTCATCTGTAGAATGAGGATAACAAGGGCACTCACTTCCCAGGGCTCTTGTAAAGTTAAAATAAAATCATATTTGTAAAATGCTTTGCAAATCTCAAAGCAGCATACACATGCTAATTATTATTAGTAGGAGTAGTTCAGTATATAGAGATGAACAGTGAAAGAATTTATTTCTAAAAAATCAATGGCACTTAAGAAACTGCTGACATTTAATATGAAGTGGTTGGCCTCTGGTTGCAGCAGGCCCACAAGGCACATACACCCGTGTTTCACATTCCAGCTATTAAGCCTGCTTGTGACCCCTTAAGCAGGAAAATAAATTAATCAACTTACTGCCTTAAGGTCAATGAGAAGACAAATTCTCATTCAAATAAGTCTGTGCCTGGCTCCCCAGCTAGAGAAGCCGATGGAGCTCCCATCTAATCTTTGAATAAGACTCTGGCCTAAAACGGTATATGTTAAGTGACAGTGTCAGTTCAGAGGGATCCCTCAGGAAGTTATGACCCTCAGTTTCCAAGATTCAGAAGGCATCTAGCAGTTCTGAAGTCCAATAGAAGTTTAAAAGATCATAGGATCTTAAAGCTGCCAACAGCTGTATGGGCCAACTCTCATTACACAGATTAGACACTGAGGATCACAGACACAGACCTTGGCCAAGATAATCTGGTAATATGCTTGTAAATATTCAACAACCCTCTCTATGAAAATAAATTTAGGCAAGACACATTTTTCAGTTTAATCTGGATTATTAACATTTTTGTGCATTCTCACTAAAATCTAACAACTGATTAACCAATCCAGCACACATCCCTGCCCGGTAATTAGGCTGCCCTGTGGATACAGTACTGGGCTTCAAGTAAGGAAGTCTGGAGTGCAAATGCAGCCTCAGATACAACGCACCTTAGTGTCTTTACCTCTAAAACGAAAAATAGCACCTACTTCACAGGATCATTATAAGGATCAAATGAAATGATAATTGCAAAACATTTGTCTGTTACCTGGCACTTAGTAAGCATTATATTAATATTAGTTATTGTTATTTTTGATGTTATTATCAGAGCACTATGTTGAAGTCTATCCCAGAATAGATTACAGCAGCATAGATTTAGAAGGTGAAGAGATCTTCTATGTCATCTAGTCTATTCCCCACATTTTACAGAAGAGGAAAATGAGACCTTAAGAATTTAAGTGACTTGCACTAGTTAAATAAGGAGCAACCCTAGACCAGAGCTGGGATGAAAATTAAGTTCTCCAAGGGATGATGATGTGGTCCCCTTGAGGCCTTTAAACCAGGAATAATTAAAATATAACACCTAGGTCTGCTACCCATTAAAGGAGAGTATTCTTACACTCAGGCTACTGTGGTGTAAAAGGGCTGGTCAGTTTGTTTCAACATCTTATGGAATTACAGATTTCCTAAATCACACCAGGGATAATACATCAGTAATTATCATTGCACTCCAAAGACCAGATGGAAAGCAAGGAAGATCAAAGTCAAAAATGTAGGATACATTTTAAAATTTAAAAAGAACCCAGGGCATGAATGAAATGGAGACACTCTCACTGAGCAGCAGCATCTGGATACATGTAGAAGAGGGAAGGTTTCTTGTTTCATCCCAGAAAACAGAACTGGCAGCCATGGGCATAACCCTTTCTAGCTTTGTGACTTTATAAGAGTCACCTACTTTCCTGTTTCCTCACCTGTAAAATGAACTAAATTATCTCTAAGGAATCTTTGCAGCTGTCTAAGTCTGAGGCCTGTCCTCCAGACAAGTGAGTCCCAGGCAGGGATCACCATTTCCTGAGAGAGGTTCAGCCTCTCTCTCAGAAGTAGTTCTCCCTATCCAGCTCCCCATTTATGTTTTTCGTTTCCTCTATTAAAATGTAAACTCCATGAGAGTAAGAACTCATTTGGGAATTTTATAGGTATTTGCATCCCCAATACTAAACAAACTGTTGATATTCAGTTAAGCATTTAATAGATGCTTCATTTATCTAATTTTTTGATGCGAAGAGTAAAATTCAGGCTTAACAGAAGGAAAAATATCCTTATCGTTAGTATCTTCTAAAAATGGAATGGATTGCCTTAGGAAATAGCCATTTTTACCTGGTAGAAAGGGGACTGAGAAATATTCCCAGAAGGAATGGGTTCAAACTTTTGCTCAGCTACCTACCATATATATGATGTTGGACACATCATCTAACCTCTTGAGAGCCTATCATCCTGTGATCCTTATTACTAAGGCCTTCCAAAGAAGGCTAGATGATTCTACATCAGGTTTGTTACAACTAGAGGTTGTTGGTCCTTCCCAGTTCTGAATTTCTGTGCTTCAACTGTACTGATGCCTCAGTAATATTCTTATTGGGATGTCAAGGACAAGTCAAGGGTAGGGAGGGATATCACCAAATGACAGGTTTCTCTAAGCACTAAGAGGCCCAGTCATGTGCTATGTTTAGGATTTTGTGAACAGGCAACACTTTTATTTTCTAGTAATCACACTTGGAATTTGTTCTACAATTTCCCCAGGGGGCCCAACCAGTCAGAAGCAGGAGAGTACCTGACCCCGCCAGATGATTCTCTGTTCCCTCTGCTCTGTCTTCTGTCACAATGCTTTCTGCCCCAACATCTGGGGTAGCTCCCAGAAAGTTTATTGTGTAATAAACTGCTTTTTTCTAGTTTCTACAATAGTGCTACCTTCAGCACTCCATTATTATCTCTTTTTACAGTTATCTTCACCCCAGTATCTGCATGTAACAGGCTCCTGTATAAGTGATGAATAGCCTTTCAGAAGAATGGTATTGCCTCTCCTGTCCACAAGTTCACTTTGACCCTTATCTCCAGTTAGGAAATCCCTTAGAGGTATAACAGGAATCTGCCAGGACATGAATGAAGCTTTTTTTTAATGGCCTAGGGTGCACAGAAGGAGGAGAGGGAAATTTCCCTGGGGCTCTGAAATCCTATCTTGCAAGCCACTATTAGTCCTGCTTAGTACAAAGTATTTGCCATCCCTGGCTCTATGGAAGGGTACCAGGAAGGAAGGGCACTAAGCTTCTGCCAGCTAGAGTGGTGAGAGTTAATTCTAGACCAGCCTCTTCCTGTACCACACTGCACCGCACCCCAGCCAACCAGCTAGCCCTGTTACTCCTCAAAGGTGACTTTACTTCTGGTTCCTGGGCAAAAGCACAACGCTGCCCTTTTTCAGCTAGGATAAGACACTCTAGTTGGCAGTGCCAGGTACCATCAAGAAGTCATGCTAAGCCTGGTACCAGGATAGACAGGTACATGTGCTTGCCTCAGGTATTTAGGCTTCTGTTTTTAAGACTGTATGCAGCAGTAACTTGGTTCTGGCTTGCTCTGTTTACTCCTATGTCTCTAGCCTCAGTGATGGTGTCCAATTTCCTAAGCTACTCTAGTCACCAAGACAAGGCTATACCAACACCAATATGACAAAGAATCAGTTAGGCTGTCCATGCCTTGACCTCTCCCCTCCCTCACCAGGTTATCGCACCAACCATTCATCCTCTTCAATTTCTTTCCCCTAAAGCCATTTACAACGCAGGGTGCCACCTGCTAAGAAGGCTTTTATTCCATTCCAAGAAGAAATGACAAAAAGCACAACCACCTGCTGGGATCTTTCCTCCCCACCCCCAACATTTTTCTCCCACACTTAGGTTCTGACTGGGAACAGCAGGCTTGCCCAATTCCTTAGTGTTATATTTAGAATGGAAATATATCTCCCCATCCCACCCCAGAAGAAGAAAGAGCCCCCTACCAAGCCCACCAGCTCCATAGGCAATCAAAATGTATCTGGAGCTACACGTCCAAAGTCAGAAAACTCCAGGGACTCACGAGTGTAAAGTCAACAGCAGCTCTCAATATTGAGAACCAGAGGTGTTTGGCGTCCCCTCCCATCCCCCACCCCATCCCCAAGACACACACACACCCGTACATTAAAAGTCCGGTCCAAAGGTATCCCGATAAACAATTCTTTTGCTCACTTGTGGCAGGGCCATTTCTCAATTTGTCTTCTATCTGCCTTACATGCCCTCCATTCCCCAATGCCCAATCCCGGGCTTGGGAAATAAGAACTCTTCATTCTCCCTTTTCCTTTTATCTCTGCCGTGAAGGCATTCTCCTGCTCCGGCAAGGGAGCAGCTGACCTTGACCACATCTGGTCGGGGGAAATAACCCAGCACTAAACTCAGGAATCCCAGAAAGGAAAACAATGTTACAGAACTCTGGCGTTAGGTACCGAGGAAAGGGAAAGAAATAGGAACTCAAAGCACACAACCATCACGCGGCTTCAGGCTCGGCCCCCACCTCGGCTCGGCTTTTGAGGCTGCTGCGCTTAGGTCTGAGCAAGACATCCTTAAAGTCCAATTTGAGGTCTGCATCTACCCGGGGCATCTTGTGGGATCTGCAGGAAGGATTCCTCTCTCTTCCTCTGTGCCAGACTCTCCCTTTTTGGCCCTGGGAGAGAGAAGTCCCCTTCTTGCTGTAGGGGCCGGGGCGACGCCGGCTGGCTGCGCGGCGGGGTCAGCTGCTGCCAAGCTTTCGGGACTGCTCGGGCTGACGGTCTGCAGCCGGCGAGTATTACAGGGAGGCCGGCCGCTCCATCGCTTTATTAGGAGAGGGCTGTTTTTAGAACCGGCTTCTGCAGAGCGCACGCCCGGCGGCTCGCGGTCTCCAGTTTCCTGCTCCGGCTCTCTCAGCTGCTGGTTCACTCTACCTCCCTCTCTCCGGCCCTCCCTCCCTTCCTTCTTCCTTCCTTCCCCTCCCCCGCCCCCGCCCCCCTCTAGTCCCCGTTCCCTCCAAATGGAGCTCAGTGTGAGCCAGGACATTGCAGCAGAGTAATCGATAGCACTGAGTGTGTCTAGAGAATCGGGTTGGGCAAGGATGATTATCGTACAGGAAGTCTCAGTTTATGGGAAAGCTGAGGGTAAAAGACAACAATTCTAGCGGCAACTCACCGGCTCCCCCGCCCCCCAACCCGGCAAACAACTCTCCCCTCCCCCCAGTCTTTCTGTCTCTGGCTATCTCTCTGTATCGCTCAGTATCTCTGCCTCACTAACCTCTCAACTCCCACTCCCGTCTTTTCTCTTCTGTCTCTTTGTCTCTGATTCTCTCTCTCTCTCTCTCTCTCTCTCTCTCTCTCTCTCTCTCTCTCTCCTCTCTCTCTCTCTCTCTCTCTCTCTCTCTTCCTCTTTCCCCTTCCCCCTTCCCCATCTCTGTCTTTTCCCCTCTATGTTTCTATCAATCTCTCCTTGTCTCTCTTTTCTGTCTCTGTCTTTCAGTCTCTTTCTCACTTCCTTCTTTCCCCCCTTCCGGTCTATTTCTGTCTTAATCATTTCCTCCCTTTCTGTCTCTGTCTCCCTCAAATAAACATATATGCACATACCTACACGTGTACACACATATATAACATATTTATTTGTAAATTTACATATTTATCTGTATATAAGCACAAACTGTTACACACGTGCCTTATCTTTCTTATTATCTTCCTGTTTAGGTTAAAAGAAATGTAGAAAAACTCCTAGTACAGGAAAAATCTCTCTCTCTCTCTCTCTTTCCCTTTCTTTTTCCCCTTCTTCATCTTCCCTTTCATCTTTTTCCCCTTTTCAGTATCTCACCATGTATATATAGCATATACATAATAATAATTTTGGTTATATATATACATATTTATCTGCACTTGCACACAAGGATATGTCATATAATATTGCCCTTTCTTATCTTTCCCATTTTGCTTCCTGCTTCAGTTTAAGAACATGACACTCTTGTTGAACACTGGGACATAAATAGTTAGTCTAGATGCTAAATACCATGTCACTTACCTGTTGAATTTAAAGGGGAAAAGAAAGGCTTCCACCTTCTTGCCTGTTTTCCAGATTTACATCAAGCTCAATTTCTCAGCCAATGGCTTAGCAGGACCTCTGATCTATAAGAAAATCAAGTTCTAATATGGGGGTTCTTGATCTGAGGTCCATATCTGTGGGTAGATGGCAGAGGATGAAATTGGAGGGGAAAATACATCTTTATTTCTGTACTGTTTCCTTTCTATTTCATTTAATTCATTTAAAAACATTCAGAGAAGGGTCCATGATACAAACAAGGTTAAGAATTATGTCCCTAAGGCATCTGGAGGAAAGTAGGAGGTAGTTGAGGAATTCTCATTCCTCTAAGCATATTAATAAAGGAATTTTTAAAATTCCATTTGGTTAATGATTTATGGTTCTGCTAAAAAGAAATAAACAAAAGAAAGGAAGAGAGTGGTGAGTATAGATTGCATGTGAGGGTTTTCAATGATACCAAGTTTGTAATTTTCCAAGAACCCAGGGATTTTGTTGTTTAGTTGTTTTTCCAGTCATGTGGGACTCTTTATAACTCCTTTTTGAGGTTTTCTTGGCAAAGATATTGGAGTGATTTGTCATTTCCTTCCCCAGTTCATTATATAGATGAGAAAACAGAGGCAAAAGTGGGATTTGCCCAGGGTCCCACAGTTTTGTGATCCCATTAATAGCCAGAAAAAGACTCAATAAAGTCTTCCTGACTAGATAAAAATACCATCAATTCTTATCTACTAAATAAGATAATTTTGCTAAATGCTAAAGTTTCTTCTAGTCCCAGACTGATGATCTATGATAAAGACACACAACAGTACATTATATGAATTTTAGTGTAAATACCAATCAATAATATTATGGAGCTAACACCTTATTTCCACATTCTTGTTTCTCCTCTCTTCTTCCTCAAAGGAAGCAATATACCAGTTTCCAGAATATTTAAGAGTGTTTTCAAATTAACTATCCAATATCTATCAGTGTTGTCTTTATGATAAAACAAACCCGTTGACTTTATAGAACTATAAGATAAAAGGAATCTTAGAAGTCACCTATTCAAACCCCCTTATTTTATAGATAGTAAATCAATGATTTCCCCATGATCACACAATTTGTAAATAGGAGAGATGGGAGCTAACTCCAAAGCTAGTAAGAACTTTGACGACTACACCATACCATCTCAAGTTTGTTTTTTGGTTTTTTTTAATCAATAATAATCTTCTTTACAGTATTTGCTCTGGTAAGAAAGGCATTACTACAAACTAGTTTTGAATATCAAACCAACATATCCCTCCAAAATAAAGCAAATGGATCTCTGGATGTTAATGCAGCCCTTATACACTAAGATAAGCATTTGATACTCTGCCTATGAGACTACACTAAGATTTCTTAGTTCTGCCTTGTCCTTTTTTCCATGGATCATATTTCTCATCTTAGTCACACTCACTTATTCTCTTCCTCTTCTCCCCCCCACTACTACTCTGAAATCTCATTGTGGCTTGGCAGTAACTATGGGTTCTCAGCAGCTGTGTCAGCAGTGTACACATGCTGGCACGTTCTACCATATGGGAAAAGGTTTAGTGTCAGTCTTGGAGAAGGACTGGATATCTTTTGTGTGAAGACCAGCCTGACTAAATTTGGAGAAATCCATCATCAGAAGATTAGCCACCTTGAAAGAAATTTTTCAGCCCTAGCAAGTGGAGTAAGAGCCAGAATAGGTGGAAAAGAAAGAGAATGATCATATTTTTAAAAAATCTGGTTTGTTATTGTCCTTTGTGCTTAAAGAGGACCAAAATACCATCACTGTTAGAGTCAATGGACAGTGTGTTCAGCTATGACTAATCATACTAATATAAGTTTGAAAGGCTTTATCACAGGTCAGACATGATAGGTCACATGATCATTTGGGAGAAGATGTATCTCAATTTACACCTCTCATGTTTCTTTTGAGATATCATAATTCTTTGCTTATGAAACACAGTGCCCTCTTTAATGCAGGACCATATTGGGTGGTCTTGTGCCAATGTCTTCAGCAAGACTTTGAGAATGTCCTTGTATCATTTTTTCTGCCCACCGTGTGAGCACCTGCTTTATATGAGTCCTCCATGAAATAGTCTTTAAGCAAACGCCACATTCAAACAACATGGCCAGCCTATCAAAGTTGCTCTCTTTGTAGTAGAGTCTGAATGCTTGGCTGTTCAAGTCAAGTAAGACCTCAGTGTCTAGGGTACCTTATCCTGTAAAGTGGCCTTTAGAATCTTCCCAAGACACCTCAAATGGGAGTGATTCAGTTTCCTGTCATGGTACTGGTAGACTATCCAGGTTTCACAGGTATATAACAATGAGCTCAGCTCCATAGAGCTTCAGTTTGGTAGGAAGCCTAATACCCATCCTCCCACACATTCAGTTGCTGAACTAACTCTGACAATGTATGTAACTACCTCATCATCTATGTGTACATCCCTGAAGAGTATATTGCCAAGGTACTTTGGGTTTGGATAATTACCTTCAGCAGGCTGGACAAATGATGTCACTAGATAGAATATGTAGAGGACAGCCCATGGGACTTCCATGGAGAACTTCAGGTACCGATAGCACACTGTGATACCACTAAGGAGCTGGGTTAATGATACAGGAAGTGTTACCTACCAGATTCCCAATTTGGAGTCCTTGTGCTAAGACAAATTCAGGTGGACAAAGGGGAAGGACTGTGAATGAGGGCAAAGACTGCACTTTTATCAGATCAAAAAGTCCACTCTAGGTATGCTAAGAGGGGATAAATCACACCCCAGAGAAGCCAAACTGCAGATTTAAAGGACTGTGAGTGACTTTCTACCCTTTAAATTCCAAGGAGAAACATAACCAATGCTCCAAACCTTAGAAAAAAACAGAGGTACAGAGGCAGCAGATAGTAGACAGGAGAAAATTGGGAAATAGGCCTTTGGAGAGGGATATCACATTAATAATTTCCTGGGAGTTCCAGAAGAGAGTCAGTAAGGGAATAAATATAGTCCTTTTTAAGGATGGATAGTGTTCAGAGCACTGCTGCCGGAAGGAATAACTCTTCTCCCAAATGGCATCCTGGGACAAAGCACTGGTCATCTTACCCTATTACAAATCCTGTAACTGCTATAGTTTTTCTATCTTGCAGTATAAGCTAATTGATGGAGCCATCATGCCATTTGTATAAACTGCTGGAATAGTATGATTCCGGTGAGGCTTTTGTTTTTAAAATATCAATGAATCTTAGACTTAAGACTCTTCATGTTAATACAAGATGCATTTAAATGAAAGAAAGCCAAGGGAACCAATGAAATTTGCTAACACTCCTCCTCCAATACACACAAACATGCAAGAATTGTTTCTGAGGCATAGGATTACCATGTGGGAAAAGATTCAGCAGAAATATTATGTCTGGTCATTTTGATCTCCACATACAAAAACAATGAAACAATCATTGGCCCAATGTATTCTGAATAACAAACTTTCAGTTTACCGTTTTAAAACAATGCCAACAGAAGCAGATATGACTGCTAGTTTCTTAAAATTTATTCCCTGTTTCTTCATGGGGCAAATTCAGTTGCTTAAAAAGTATATTTATTTACATTTATCTTTGGAGCATTCATGTTCAAACTTGGCTATTTTAAGAGATGCTTAAAGCTTGGGTTTCAGATTGCTTAATATGGAACGAAATAAGTATTAAAACCTAGGTGTTTTTCTTATTATAGTATTAGTACACTATCTGTTCTCCACAATTATTCTTAACTCTGATGATACAGCAGTGGAAAAATGGATGAAGTACATGCAAAGGACATAGGATAATCTTCCAAAGGGAGGCTCCACATTTCTGTGAACTTTGGTTTGAACTGTTGTTTTTGTTTTTGTTGTTTTTTATGTCATTCCCTCAAATTCACCTTACACTCATATCTTCTGCCTATGTATATTCCTTTAGTTGTACTATTACTGATACAATTTTAGAGAATTACAAATATCACTTTCCCATGTCTGGATATAAACAGTTTAGTTCTATTTAATTCCTTATGCGTTCTTTCCCATTTTAACTTATTTATACTTCTTTTATGTCTTGATATTGGAAGTCAGATTTTTGGTTTAGATCTTGTCTTCTTATGAAAAGTTAAAATACTTTCTGTAATTCCATTTTCTCCCTTGAAGTATTATACTTAATTTTTCCAGGTACTTGATCTTGGTTGTAGTCCTACCTCCTTTGCCTTCTAGAATACCATGTTCCATGACCTCCAGTCCTTTAATGTAGCTGCCAAGTCCTATGTAATCCTGATTATGACTGCCTGATATTTGAGTTGTTTCTTTCTGGACACTTGTAGTACTTGTACCTTGACCTGATAGCTCTGAAATTTGGTTATAATGTTCCTTGGAGGGTTTATTTTATTTTATTTTTTTTTGGGGGGGGGGGAGTGAGAGGGAGGGGAATCTGTTTCCCAAGATGATTTCTGGTGCCTCATTGAGAGGCCGGTTTGGGGAATGATTGGCAGTGCTGGAGCTTGTAGGGATAAGAAAGTTTACCAGGTGATGAATTAAGGTCCTAATGTTGGTAACTGGCGTGTGCTGAGGCCAGTTGGGTTGTTTCGAATTTCCCTGCAGTTACACTGAAACAAATGGTGATCTGGTCTCCAGAGGACAGCCACCTATCTGCAGCCCTGCACCAAAGCACTTGGAGGTTTAGCTACACAGCCCTGGGCCACACCAGAGCACATGGTGGTTCTTGGAGCTGTAATCCACAGGCTGTCCTGGTTATGCTTTATTTTTTTTAATTAAAGCTTTTTATTTTCAAAATACAGGCATGGATAATTTTTCAACATTGACCCTTGCAAAACTTTGTGTTCCAAAATTTCCTCCCCTTACCCCCACCCCCTCCCCTAGATGGCAAGCAATCCAATATGTGTTAAACATGTTAAAAATATATGTTAACATGTAAAGGACTGCTTGCCATCTAGGGGAGGGGGTGGAGGGAGAGAGGGGAAAAATTGGAACAGAAGTGAATGCAAGGGATAATGCTGTAAAAAAATTACCCTGGCATGGGTTCTATCAATAAAAAGTTATTATAGATAGATAGATAGATAGATAGATATAGATATATAGATATAGATATGCATGTATATATATGTATGTATGTATGTTAAATCCAGTGTGTATAAAAATATTTATACAAGTATCATGTTGCATAAGAAACATCAGATCAAAAAGGAAAAAAACTGAGAAAACAAAAGGCAAGCAAATAATAACAAAAAGAGTGAGAATGCTATGTTGTGGTCCACACTCAGTTCCCACGGTCCTCTCTCTGGGTACAGATGGCTCTCTTCATCACAAGATCATTGGAACTGGCCTCAATCATCTCATTGTTGAAAAGAGACATTACATCCATCAGAATTGATCTTCTCATAATGTTGGTGTTTGCCAGCTCAACTATATTAGGTCTCAGCATCTCCTGCATTTTTGCTGAGGTAAAACTCCATACAAACTCACTGAAAAGCTTCCTTCCTGGACTGTGCCTGAGACACCCCCTCCTATCCTTACACAAGTGAAATGGACCCCTCCTGCCATTTTTCCAAGTTCTTCAGCTAAAAAATTGTTTTACCCCATATCCTTGAAGGTTCCACCACTTCAGGACCTATCTTGTGACAACATTTTATGAGGTGAATATGGAAGAGTTACAGCAATTCACTGCTTACTCAACCATCTTGGCTCCTGGAAGTAGAAACCCAGTTGGATTCTATTTTTGTTCAGTAATTTCATTAGAAACTTTTTCTTACACATTTACATGAACAGACGCTCATCTTTAAGTAAATTTAATTACCTATCTTAATACTGAATGATATAAGCAACTTTCCTTAGTTTTTCTATGTGCTGATTTTCCTCATAATCTATGCTTTATGTGAGAGTCATTATTTTGAGAGAAATCTAATCAAGCATCCTTGTAAATATATGGTAGCATGGTGTAGTGAGAACAGGACTGCTCGTGAGATCAGGAAGGGCTTAGTGAGACTCCTGCCATAGATATTTAATGTCTATTTAGTATCTCTGGACAAGTCATTAACTTCTTTAAGCTTTGGTTTCTTTATCTGTAAAACTGGCAATAATAATGGCATATTCCTTCACAGGATTATTATAAAGAGAAAATCAAGACTTTGCAAACTTTCTTCTTAAGATAAATTTTGTTGCTATCTTTTGATTTTTACACTGTCTAAATTTTTCCCCCTTTGTTTTCAAGAGACCTATCTCTTATCACAAAGATTTTTTTTAAGCAAAAGAGAAAAAAACCCAACAAAACCAATTAATACACAGAAAAAAAAAATTGGCAACATGCTTTAAAACCCTTTTTAGCACTGTCATCTATCATCACTATTTTAAAAAAAAAAATCAATGAGATAAAAATCATCCTATTTAGTTTGTTAATTTTCCAGCAGAATGCTCATAACTAGCTATTTCCTCTTCTTCCCTCTCATTTACTTTACCACCTTCATCTCCTTTCACTGCCATTTATTTTACTCTTTTTAACTGAATAAATGCTTTCATTTATGAAAAAAGAAAAAATATCCTCATAATTCCCCTACACTGACCCCCATGAAAAATAAAAGTGAAGACAGGTAAATGGTGGAGTATAATAGTGATGAATCTGAAGCCAGAAAGACCTAAATTCAAATCCTACCTCCAATATTTACCAACTCTATGTCCCTGGACAAGTCAGAGACCCTGGATAACTTGGTTTCATCAACTATAAAGGGAGAATAATAATAGCACTACTTTCCAAAGCTGTTGTAAAGATAATAATTAGATAACATTTGTCATGTACTTTGTAGATTTTACAATGTTATATATATACTTTTTAATTTTTGTTTTTAGAAAGAAAGAAAAGTTAGAAAAAAGGTAGGAAGTGGAGGAGAAAGAAATTTGTGACCAAAGATGAACTAGAGACCATTACTGATCACAAAATAGAAAATTTTGATTACATCAAATTAAAAAGCCTTTGTACAAACAAAACTAATGCAAACAAGATTAGAAGGGAAGCAACAAACTGGGAAAACATCTTCACAGTTAAAGGTTCTGATAAAGGCCTTATTTCCAAAATATATAGAGAACTGATTCAAATTTATAAGAAATCAAGCCATTCTCCAATTGATAAATGGTCAAAGGATATGAACAGACAATTTTCAGAGGATGAAATTGAAACTATTACCACTCATATGAAAGAGTGTTCCAAATCATTATTGATCAGAGAAATGCAAATTAAGACAACTCTGAGATACCACTACATACCTGTCAGATTGGCTAAGATGACAGGAAAAAAATAATGATGAATGTTGGAGGGGATGCGGGAAAACTGGGACACTGATGCATTGTTGGTGGAGTTGTGAACGAATCCAACCATTCTGGAGAGCAATCTGGAATTATGCCCAAAAAATTATCAAACTGTGCATACCCTTTGATCCAGCAGTGTTTCTATTGGGCTTATATCCCAAAGAAATACTAAAGAAGGGAAAGGGACCTGTATGTGCCAAAATGTTTGTAGCAGCCCTATTTGTAGTGGCTAGAAACTGGAAAATGAATGGATGCCCATCAATTGGAGAATGGCTGGGTAAATTGTGGTATATGAATGTTATGGAATATTATTGTTCTGTAAGAAATGACCAGCAAGATGAATACAGAGAGGACTGGCGAGACTTACATGAACTGATGCTAAGTGAAATGAGCAGAACCAGGAGATCATTATACACTTCGACAACGATGTTGTATGAGGACATATTTTGATGGAAGTGGATTTCTTTGACAAAGAGACCTAATTAAGTTTCAATTGATAAATGACGGACAAAAGCAGCTACACCCAAAGAACGAACACTGGGAAATGAATGTGAACTATCTGCATTTTTGTTTTTCTTCCCGGGTTATTTATACCTTCTGAAACCAATTCTCCCTATGCAACAAGAGAACTGTTCGGTTCTGCAAACATATATTGTATCTAGGATATACTGCAACATATCCAACATATAAAGGACTGCTTGCCATCTAGGGGAGGGGATGGAGGGAGGGAGGGAAAAAAAAAATCGGAAAAGAAATGAGTGCAAGGGATAATGTTGTCAATATAAAGTAATCATTAAATAAAAATTAAAAAAAAAAAGAAAGAAAAAAGGTAGGAAGAGAAAACAATAGTCTATCCCTTTGGGTACAGTAAATAGATAAACTAGTTAACTTATGAATAGACCAATAGATATAGGTCTATAGATAGGTAGATATATGTAGCTATAGGTAGATAGATATATAGATCACTAGATACATTTATAGAGATTTCAATGCAAAAATAGATCAATAGATATAGATGTGTAGATCACTTGATAGATCTATAGAGTGATATAAAAATAGGTCTATAGATAGGTAGATATATGTAGCTATAGGTAGATAGATATATAGATCACTAGATACATTTATAGAGATTTCAATGCAAAAATAGATCAATAGATATAGATGTGTAGATCACTTGATAGATCTATAGAGTGATATAAAAATAGATCAATTGATAGATATATAGATCACTATAGCTAGACAAACTGATGTAAAGACAGGCAGCTAGATAAATAGATACAAACAGACAAATAAGGACTTACAGTGTTCCAGCACAGTACTAAATGCTGAAGACACAAATATAAGAAAACAAGATATCTCTAATCTCAAGGAACTTCTTATAAAAGGTGACAAAACCTACTGGGGAGCTGAAAACTTAGGAGTGGGAAAGAAGATGGATCAATAGAGCTGGGAGTAAAGGAAGCAGAATGGGACTTCTCATGAAATGGTGTTTCTGGCTAGAGATTCACTCACTGTTTCAGTTAGATACATAAACACAAAACTCATTTTTAAGATGAAATTATATCAATAAAGCTCTTTGTCTAAAGTTATTGTACAAGTGTCATATCCCACGATCTTGAATTTGAACAGTTCAGCTAACAGTTACAGAAAGTTTCAAAAATTTTATCTTGGAAAGTGATCAAAGAGAGGTAATAAAAAGCCTTAGTGATTAAACAGCCCAAGTTTTAATGGACACCATATTTTTCAAAGAGACAAACCAAGCTGTAGTTTGAACTCATCTCAGATCCCTTGTGGGCAGATAAGTTGTCAATGTATTCAAGCTGTTAATAAGTGACTAGTTTTGTGCTAGTATTGCCAGTCTTCTAATAATCTATGCTCCAATCTATTTTACCTCTTTCAATTCTGGTGGCTATGGGTGATGACAAAGACAATCTCTCCTGATGCTATTTACAAGCCGCTATAATACTTGGCCCATCTCAGTTGGCAGCTCAGAATAGCATTTTATCTGGGAAGTCTTGTCTTTCAACTATACAGTTGTCATTTCAGCTGAAGAATAAATTGAGGAGGTTGGGTGGGTCATGGTATTACCTTTTTCAGTTTAATTCAACTACTCAATTTCCATTAAGAACAGACTGTACAGACCACTGTGGAGGCACTGGTAGAGAGGGAGATGCAAAATTTAGATAGGATTGTAGCCTGGGACTTCATGGGCCCACATACATAAATAAGTGGGGTTTAGAGTGAGAAGGTATTTATAAATATGGAGATCAAGGAAGATTGTCTGGCAGAAATAGTATTTGATCTGACCAGTGTTTCATAGTAGATTGAGGGGAGGCCTCAATGTTAAGAAAACCAGGATTTCAGTTCTGACTCCAGGTAAATTATTTAACCTCTTGGTTAACTTCCCAAGTGTCCTGTCCGGCAGGACATCAACAGTGGGTCATCGAAGGGAACCAGGGCCGAGGGGGAGCAAAGGCTCTGTAAGACAATCAGTCTGTAAAGCACCACGTGCTTTGGAATGGAATCGGAGAGACAGAGAGGCAACTCAAGCTTTAAGATGGTGAATGTCTCTGTTTAATGAATGAAGAGAGTTTAATTAAATAGGATTTCTGAGTGGGGGGTTACAATGAGAAGAATGTCGGACCATAGGTGTGGCGGAAATCCTAGAGTATACTGTTATCTAGATCTTGGGCGGAGATGACCGATTTCTTGGGACACACATTATCTAATCTCAGGAATTTAGGGTGTTTGCTGCTCTTCTTAGCTCTTTGTCTCCTGCGTCCAAGGACATGGCCTCTGGCAGTGTTCAAGGACATGGTCTTGAAGAGCATGGTCTCTGGCATATCCCCCTTTCCTTATTATTAAATAGGTGGGAGGCCTGTCTTAGGCTATGTGGCCGGCATCCATATTCAGTACCCAAGTAATCCGACCTTAAAAGGCCAGAGAAGGGCAGGACCCCTGTCTTAGGCTATGTGGGCGGCATCCGTCCCAGCACCCCAGCATCAAACTTCCAGGGTGTGCTTCTGGAAAACGGGCCCACAATAATCCCGTCATTGGGTGTTCCTGCAGCCAGAGGGTATGATGATCCTGAAATATGGGGCCACAATAATCCCGTCATTGGCTCACCCACAGCTTATTTACTGAATGCGGGAGGGGGGCAATACCCGAGACCAGACCTTGTATGGATATGAGGAGGAGGTGGGGCAAAAGTGCTTAAGGCAAAGTGAATAGGAGCTAAGAGTTCCCATTCTTTCAGGTATATTGAAAAAATATACCAGTTTCCCCAATGTTCTATCTCTACCTCCCCTTTTCAAATGACCATTCCCAAATAAGTCCCAAGAGCAAATCAAAAATCCCTATACATAACAGACTAATACAGTAGCATTTCCTTCAAAGCCCTCAAACATAACAGCAATTATTACATAGTTTTAACAAATCCATATCAAATCTTAAAACACACAGTAATAGATGATCCAGGCAAGGTTTAACAGTCAGTCAACCATTCCCAAAATCCCTCATATCAGTCCAAAGTACACTCGATGCAGGGTCAAGTCCATGGTCTCATTTTAAAACTGCTGCTTCAGGCTGTGAAATGACAGGAGGCTCTCATTCCTTGCAGAGTGGGTGTGTGCCATGGTGACAATCAAAGCTGATCAAAGCTGATCCAGGTTCCAGAAGCAAGTCAATATCTGTAATTTGACCAAAATCTAAAACAAAAACACAAATCTAACACATAAAGATTGGATCAGTCTCAGATAGACTCAGTTCACCAGACTGTTGCAAAACATGAGGAGGCCAAAATGGATTGGCCAGCAGTTTCCTATGTGACGAGACGAGTTTGCTTTACAGGCCAAGCAAATGGCTGCAGTCTTACAGACCCCTTTTAATTGTCCATTTATGTAGAAACCTTAAAGGAACAAAACACAAATATCCAGTAACAGACAGTTGACTAGGCGAAATAGTTGCCCAAGCATTTAGGATACAATGATTACATATGACCAGACTGAAAATAGCAAGGCATGACATAATTGAATTGCATTAACAATTCTATTGACCATTGCTCTGATCAGAGAGATCAGTTACAGAAGGAAAAATTCAAGAACATAACTATAACATAACATAAGCAATTGAGTTTTAACAGCTTATCAATCAATTGTCCCATTAACTGTCACAGGGTGGAGCTTTAAAACTCCCAAATAGCATTAGCGAATTAACTCTAAGCCCAAAAACTCCAATGACAGATGTCATCAAATTTCGGATAAATCTTAAACAATTATTTATCATATCCTTATAAGTCATAACAGAAAGCAATTTTGTCTCAGTAAGTTCACAACTTAGAACAATTATCATATCTAGGTAGATGTTACATAAGTGAGCATTATACATACAAATCATTTTGCTTTTAAAATACCCAATACATAGAAAAACATCCCAAATTGCATATTGTCCATAACAAAAACATTTTCAAAAGGACAAAGAAAAACAACTATTATGTTCAGAGGCCCTTTAAATAACCTCATGATGACCCAATACAATCAATTTAAACTTTATACAAAAAACCCAATTCCACATAAAAGAATTCAAGAAGGTTTTTTTTTTTTTTAACATAGCAATTAAACTTTTAGAAATATTCGTACCAAAGTATGGATCACATTTATGACCATATTCCTCAACCAAGAAAACCTTTATGAAGAAACAAATATTCAACCAATTACCTAAATGTATGTCCTTAAAAATCACAGTTTGCTGCACTGGCTGTAATCAGTTAAGAAAAGAAAATGGCAGGAACATACTCTGCGGGGTGAGGGGCGGAGAAGATTCCATATGGCCATCCTTTCCCCACTCCTGACCCCCTAGAAAAAACTTCCCTCAGGTTCCCCACTCAATTTCCTACATGGGGATCCTTTTCAAGATTTAACCCATCAGTTTCCCAATATCAGGTTTCTTCCCAAATCCACCCATTTCCAACTTTCTCTTTCCCCCTGACTACATACTTAAACAATCTCCTTAAAGAACTTTCCTTCCCAGCTACTCCTTTGGTAAAGTAGCAGAAGGCAGTGGGGGTGGGTGACTCCTTCCCCCACCTCTTCACCTACTCCCAAAAGTTCACCTTCCTAACACCATGCAAACCTTTAATATCCCTTGCAAATCAGTCCTTCTAGATCACCTCATTCCTCTTTCCTTTTCCTATCAAAAACCTATAAGATTCAACCCTATAGAGAATAATAAACCTCCAAAGATCCACACATGTCCAGCAGAGCTGGTTTTAAAGTATTAACTTGTGTTAACAACCTTCAGAAGGTAACAAACTGAATCAAAGTAATACAGCTGATTTTTTTTTTTTTTTACCACCTTTCTTCTAGCAGCGATTATCATCTTATCTCTAGAGCTATTTATTGCCTAGGTCAGGCTAAGCTTGAATTTTATAGTTCTTTACTCTAGCAGGCTTTTCCTTAAAGACATGCAAATTATCCTTAATCATTGTTCTTAAAACTTAACAAAGCTTTTAAATCAGCAAAAACAGATTAGGGGCAGATTAGTCCTGGAAAAACTCCCCACCCTCAGAGAGAAATGTTTCACCTTGAATTCCTTTTTCCCATTCCAAAATCCAAAGCGGCTTCGGTGAATTTCCAAGGAAGCCCATTTAGTGTTTTACTCTGCCTTCACAGAGAATGCCTAGATATTCTATTCAAACGTCTTTCCTTTAAATGTTAGCATACTGCTGTATATTAACTTTCCAAACTTTCAAATCCCTATCAATCTATATATATATATATATATATATTTTTTTTTTTTCTTTTCTCTCCCTTTTTCTCACAGGCTGCTGCAGTCAGCCAGAGACAGAGAGAGAGAGAGAGAAAGATTTTTCAAACTTCTTGATATTTTCTAAGTCTGCAACACAGAGGCTGAATCCTTATCTCTTACAAGCTTATTTTAACTTTTAACACAGACACACAGAAAC